>NC_092392.1:23490351-23794046 GCF_030028105.1 Mobula birostris | reverse complement strand
TCAAAGTGTATGGGGAGAAGGCAGAGGAATGGAGTTGAGAGGGATAATAAATCAAACCATGATAGAATGGCAAAGCAGACTTGATGGGCTGAATAGCCTAATTCTGCTCCTGTGTCTTATTATCTTATAGTCTAGAATATATGAAAAACCATACATAAGCAAAGATTGACAAACAAGCAATGTGCAAAGGAAGAGAAATAGTGCAAATAATAATAATAATGATAATAACAATAAAGTAAGTAAATACATAATACTGAGAACATTCTTGTAGAGTCTTTAAACGCCTGGAAGATGAAACTTTGGAGATTTATTTGTAAAGATACAGTGTGGAGTAAGCGCTTCCGGCCCTTCAAGCTGCACCCCCGATTTAACACTTGACTAATTACAGGAAAATTTACAATGACCAATTAACCTACCAACTGGTACGACTTTGGACTGTGAGGGGAAACTGGAGCACCTGAAGGAGACCCACACAGTCATGGGGAGAACGTACGACCTCCTTACTGACAGTGGTGGGAATTGGACCCAGGTCGCTAGTATGTAAAGTTCACGCTGGCTACTGTGCTGGTGTGAAGTTGTTGTCTTAATAGCCCTATAGCGCTTGTCATGTGCCGACACCAGATACTTTCAATTCTTCAGCTCACAATCAGGAGACATGGTTTCCATTCTGCAACAGTAGGCCTAATAGGAAGAAGGGCAGCCAGCTTTAATGGTGCTTCAAATCTTCAAGTACATAAAAAAAATCAAAGGGAGGCTTTTGGTGACGACAATAAGATGATAATAGTTGCAGAAATGTCACACAGTGTTTATCATTGTGGTAAGCATTGTGTAGGCTGACAAGAATCTGAGCATTTATCCTCAAAGAGTGGAAAGTACATTGTTTAGATGCAGCAGTGTTGTTCCTCGGTAACAAAATGAGAACACTACCCTAAGGGCTGGCTTGAAGGCAAAGAACTCCTTCAGAAGACACTGAGAAAAGATGCAGTGATCTATATGGAAAATCAATTTACCAAAATTACCATAACAACAATAGCCTTATATCCATGAAGAGACAATGACAATTGTCTACAAAAGCCATGGCATGTTATACCAAAATGACTGAGAAAGCAGACCATTATATGATCGTGTTTATGAATAGCATTTATTTTTTCATAGGAGCACATGCCCTAATCGCATTAACCCTTGTACTAATTCTTAATTCCTCTTTGCTTCAACCAAATGTTTACTCTGCTGCATTAACTCCAGTCAGAAAAATCCCATACGGTGGCTTTGGAATGTGTGACAACATTTGCGGGCTGCCCCCAGCACCTTCTTAGGTTGGTTGTTAACGCAAACAACACACTTCACTGCATGTTAGGATATACATGCGATAATTTAATTATATGAATCTGAATCGGAATCAGAACATTAACTGGCATGAGTAGGAGGGGGTGAAAGTTCTTCACTTGTGCTGTAAGCACTCCATCTTTGGTTTGAAGTGCTGATGAAGTGTTTTCAGAACATAGAACAGTACAGCACAGGAAAAGGTCATTCGGCCCACAATGTTGAGTCAAACCAGCTAAAAAACAAATCTAAAATGCCCAAACACTAATCCCTCCTACCTACACTGTCCATATCCCTCCATCCTCCTCACATGCATGCACCTATCTGAACATCTCTTAAAAGCCGTTAAGATATTTGCCACTACCAGCATACCAGGCAGCACATTTCAGGCATCCACCACTCTCAGAGTAAAAAACTTACACCTCACATCTCCTTTGAACCTACCCCTTCTCACCTTCAATGCATGCCCTCTGGTATTAGACATTTCAACCCTTGGAAACAGATACTCCCTGTCTACTCTATCTATGCCTCTCATAATCTTATAAACCTCTGTCAGATCCCCCTCCCTCAGCCTCCACCACTCCAGAGAAAACAACCCAAGCTTGTCCAGCCTCTCATGACAGCACATGCCCTCTAACCCAGGCAGTGTCCTGGTAAAACTCTTCTGCACCTTCTCCAAAGCCTCAACATCCTTGCAACAAGTGGGCAACCAGAACTGTATACAATACCAGATGTGGCCTTACCAGAGTTTTATAAAGTTGCAACATTACCTCTTGACTTTTCAGCTCAGTGCCTCGACTAATAAGATCAAGTATTCCGTAAGCCTTCTTAATCACCTTATCAACTTGTGTAGTCACTTTCAAAGGGCTATGAACTTGGATCCCAAGATCTCTCTGCTTAGCAACACTGTAAGGATCTTGCCCTTAACAGAGTACTGTCTCCTTGCATTTGCATTTATCTGAGTTAAACTCCATCTGCCATTTCTCTGCCCATATCTGCAACTGATCTATATTGTGCTGTATACCTAACCAGCCTTCTACACTATCCACAACTCCACCAATCTTCATATAATCTGTAAACTTACTAACCCACCCATCTACATTTTCATTCAAGTCATTTATATACATCACAAACAGCAGAGGTCCCAGCACAGATCCCTATGGAACACCACTAATTACAGACCTCCATCTCAAATATGTCCTTTCAACTAATACCCTCTTTCTTCTATGTGCAAGCCTGTTCTGAATCCAAACAGCCAACTCGCTGTGGACCCCAAGCATCTTAATCTTCTGGAATTAGCCTCCTCTGAGAAACTTTGTCAAATGCCTTACTAAAATCCATATTGACAACATCCACTGGTTTGCCTTCATCAATCTCTCTCGAGACCTTCTCAAAAGCCTCACTCAAATTGGTAAGGCACGGCCTGCCATGCATAAAGCCGTGGTAGCTCTCCCTAATTAGGCTATGGGTTTCCAAATGTTCATATATCCTATCCCTAAGAGTTTTCTCCAGCAATTTCCCTACAACAGTTGTGAAACTTACTGGTGTATAGTTCCTAGGGCCGCAGGAATCTCATCTCTTGCTTCCTTCAATAACCTGGGGTAAATCCCATTGGGCCCTGGGGGCTTATCCACCTTAATATTCATTAGGAGGCACAACACTTCCTTCTCGTTGACCTCTAAATGTCCTAATGTTTTTATACACCCAACACTGATCTCCTGGTCCTCTATGGTCTTTTCCTTGGTAAATACTGAAGCAAAGTACTTATTAAGTACCTCACTCACATTCTCCACATCCAAGCAAATGTTCCCCCATCGTTTATCCTTCAGTGATCCCACCAGCTTCCTAGTTATCCTCTTGTTCTTGTTGTAATGCAGAATGCCTTGGGATTCACCTACTTGCCATGGAATTTTCATGGCACATCCTGGCTTTTCTAATTTCCTTTAGTTCTTTTCTGGCTTCTTTACACTCCTCGTGTACTTCGTTTGATCCTAACTACTTTTTCTTCTTGACTAAATTCATCATCTCTCTGGACATCCAAGGTTCTCTTATCTATCTATCCCTGTCCTTCCTTGTAAACAAGAATGTACCTTTCATGGGTTCAAAGGTTCAAAAATTCATTTTATTATGCAAGTATGTTTGCACCATACAACTCTGAGATTTGTCTTCTCCAGATAGCCACAAAATACAGAAAACCATAGAAGTAATGGAAAGAAAGTCATCAAATGACCTCACCTCACACAAAAAGAAAAATAAACAAAAGTTTGGAAACTCCAAACCACTTAATCTCTCCCTTGCACAAAAACTAACAGATTAATCACATGAAGAAACAATAACAGAAGATCAAACCCCGAACTCCCAGCCCATCAATTGGAAACAAAAAAGAATGGGCGAGAACATGAAAAAAAGCAGAACTGAAAGAGTCCACTACAAACTACAGTTAGTTTGAACTACAGTCCAATTCATAACTCAGAATTTCGATAACATCTCTGAGAGCATCAAGATTCAGTGGCCCAATGATTCAAAATAGTGGCCTCCCCAAGGACAACGACTCAAACCAGCAGCCTCTCTGAGGGCAATGATTCAAACCAGTGGCCTCTCCGAGGGCAGCAACTTAAACCAGCAGTCCTCTGAGGGCAGTATGTGAACAAGTGGCATTTTCGAGGGCAGCAACACGAGAGAGTGGCCCCTACGAAGAAAGCAGCGTGAACCAGCCTCGCCTCCAAGGCAAGCAACATGAACCAGCTGCCTCTCTGAGGGAAGTGACTCAAATCAGGGCCCCTCTGAAGGAAGAGACACAAGCCAGTGACCTCTCCGTGCTGTGGACAGCGACTTAAGCCAAGTGGCCTCTTCGAGAAGGACTCACTCTCCTCGGCATTTTCCTCAATGTTTCAATCTTCCTCGATGCTTCAATTAGCGAGAAATGTGCTAATCATGGCCGCTCGCCACGTCTCTGATCTTCTCCTCTTGGTAGCTCGTGCTCGAATTTCTCTTCTGGAGTTTTCTCTGGGACAACAGAGTGCTAGCTCACCTGATTGAACTACAGATTGTAAGGCACTGGCTCTAACAGCTTCAAAAACCAAAGCAAAAAAGCAAAAACTTGAACTCTGTGCTCTGTTCCTGTTCCTGTACTCTGTGCTATTGATCTTTAAACACCCTCCACATGTCTGATGTGCACTTGACAGAAAAAAGGTGTTCCCAATGAACTCTTCTTAATTCCTGCCTAATGTCCTCATAATTTGCCCTACTCCTGCATGGACCATACCTATCTTTATCTATAGCTATCCTGAAAGGAGTTTTGTAATGTAGTTGCTGTTACATTGACACTCACCTGACTCAAAATAGTCAGATAATCTGCTTTAGTAAAGATTAGAAAATGAAAAATATTAACCAGGACATGGCAGAAAGCTCTCCTGCTCTTCCTAATGGTGGCACGGAACCCTTTGCACCTTGATTCAACACCTCAGCTGGTAGATAAGATTTATGAACCTTCAGTACTCTTTCTGTACTGCATTCGATTAGTGCTCTCAAATCTCTGGAATTGGACTTGAATACATACCTTTCTGACTCAAAGTGTGAGTGTAGTGATCTTAGATGTTCTGCTGCTAAAACCTATGGGTAAGACCATAAGACCATAAGATATAGGAGTAGAAGTAGGCCATTCGGCCCATCGAGTCTGCTCTGCCATTTAAACAATGACTGATCCGATCCTTCCAGTCATCCCCACTCCCCTGCCTTCTCCCCATACCCTTTGATGCCCTGGCTAATCAAGAAACTATCTATCTCCGCCTTAAATGCACCCAATGACCCTTGAAGATGCTAGCTTTTTAGGAAACAGTGATAAGGAACAAAATGGACTTAAAGCAAGCAAATATAGTGATGGAGGAGATCGGTGGTGGAGCTGGAACAAAAGGGTTGTATGGCTTACACTTTACCCCATGTTCCTGAAAGACAGTTTCAATTATACTCATTATCTTACAATGATTAGGTACTTTAAGACTAACTGCATTACCAGTGAGGAGGTGAGTGTTGGCGAGGTGAGTTTGGGGGATGAGCCGAGATTGTGTCTTGCAGAATTAATGCTGATGGAGTGAGCCATTCAGAGAGGAGAGGTTGGGGCAGAGGAGATTCGATGCCCGTTCAGCTGGCCCAGGTGCAAGGTTGGATCGCTTTGGGTGCCAAGCTGAGAAAAGCTTCGGGCTCAATGGAGAAATCTGGGCATGGAGCATGTCGTCGGCCAGCATGGTCCAGCCATAGCCCTTCGCAGTAGCTGGGTCCTAGTGCAAGGTATGATCTGCTAATTAGACAATTTATACGCCAGCCCAGATCAGAGGCGAGAGCCAATTTTGCTTGCTCTTCACGATGTTCACTCCTCTCTCCAGGCACCAGAGCCTTTTTCTGTTCCATTGTTTGGTCAACTTAAATGCTGGCCCAGGGACACTGAAAAGACAGGGTGTTGGGAACCGAGGCAAAGGCTGATTTTGCTCACTCTCCACAATGGACACTTTTTTCTCCATGACACTGAGGGTGTGAAAACTACCCCGGCTGTGGTGTTCCATGCCTGCTAATTTGATGAACTGATAAGCAAGGCTTTGGGTCTACTCTGGGCTGCTCCAGGGTTCAGATCTGAGGACTCATTTTGGTTCAGAAAGTTGTGCATTTGTTTTGCAGAATTTGTGTTTTTGTTTCTTACTCTTGTGCATCAGATATTGATCTTTTACTTTTTTCTTTAAGTGGGTTGATTCGGGATTGTTGGTTTCTGACTAGCTGTAGGCGAACAAATGTCAAGGTTGTATAATTTATACATTCTTTGATAATTATGTGCTTTGAATGACCCCAGCACTGCCCAGAAACAAGGAGGTACAAAAGACTGCAAATGTTGGAAGTTGAAACAGCACCAAAACACCGAGGAACATTGTGCATCAAAACCTGTTGAGTTCCTCCAGCGTTTTGTATTCTGCTCGTAAAGAAATTACTTAAGGTTCTGAATTTGATCCATTTAGTTGTTAAGGATTGGCACACTTTAATCTTTGAAACATTAAAGGAGCAAGTGTAGAGTCCTGATGAAGGGTCTTGGCCCGAAAAGTTGACTGCTTACTCGTTTCCATAGACACTGCCTGATCTGCTGAGATCCTCCAGCATCTTGTGTGTTTTGCTTTGGATTTCCAGCTTCTGCAGATTTTCTCATGTTAAATCTAGTTGATTCATCTGTGGGAGGCATGAGAGGCAGTTAATTCTTCACAGCTAGTTAGTCAACATAAGTGGAGTAAAATATGTTTATTTCCTCCAATGTTGACCTTGCTGTACAACTTTTAGCTGCGGTGATGCTTTTAACTGCTTCCTTCCTCTGTAAATCTCTACAGCTCCCAACTTTCCTTACTTCCTTGAAACAAGCTTTTGGTTTCCCCATCCTGAAATCTCTTTATCGGGCCCAGTGATGGTTGTTGAGGCCACAGTCATGGATACGATTCAGTATACTGGATCAGCCATTGTCTCATCAAATGGCCAGTTTCAAGGGGCTGAGTGGCCTCCTGTTCCTATCAGTCACAGTCAACTCTGCCTATTGTTGATCCCATGAGGAGCCCCGTGACTGTGCTGACGGTGTCATACAAAAGCACTAACTCCAGCATACTGGAGGAGTCCACCTGAACTGCATCCCCAACACAATAAAGTCACACCAACCCCAAAGGATAGGTCATGTCATTCGGATACCGAACTCACGTGTTCCCAAACGGATTATTTACTCCCAGCTGAAGGAAGGTCAGAGAGCCCCAGTGGGAAAGGAAGCACTTCAAAATCAGCCTGAACAAATTCAATATCAGATCAGTTCCTACTCAATAGATACATCTGGAAGAAATCTGTTCATAGGGAGCTGCGCTACATGAGAACAAACTCCGTTGTGCGCAGAGAGCGGGCGGCAGCTGTGAGAGGAGACACCGAACAACCAAAAGCTCCAACCACTAGCCCCAGCCACCACATGCTCTCATCCACACTGCACCAGAAAATGTGGATCGCAGTCACCAGAGGATCCACCAACAGAAAACTCCTCGGGAGAACATCATACTTAAAACAAGTGATCACACGACACCCATATAAATGCAGGCTGTTGATAAGTTTCATCCTTTCACTGAGGCAGAAATGAAATTGAATTACCAATAAATAAATCGGAGCAGAGCTCCCTGTGTTAAATAGTTGCACATATTGTGTAAAAACAGCTCAAATAAATTAAAAGTGACAGTAGAAGAAATGATAAGTGGAAATTGCTATCTCACTGCATCTAAAAGGAACCTCTGAGGATTGCTGTCAGTGAACTGTAAATAATATTTAAGACCACAGGACAATGTCTGCATTCAAATGGGGATCAGTCTGGAAGTGATTGACAGCTGGTAAAGAGTCCCCTGCTGCCTGTAACGTACAACCCCGCTGGGCTCTGCATGGCATACTAGGTTTCGAAATTTTTTCTCCCTGTAAGTCTGCCACTTTGAGTAAGGAAGCAGAGGTCGGGACAGGACCTGTACCAGCAGGGGTTGCCGAGACCCCTTGGTGATTCAGTATTCGACACACCTCCCCCTTTCCCTCCTCCTGGAGCTCCCTAATAACAATCCACCAGCTAGTGACATTTTATGTTGCAGAGATTAAAGATGTCGCTTCCGTTGGCTGAATAATGAGCGAGGTTTCTCTTGGCAGCAACAATCTGATGCTAGCTTACTCCAATTTAACCGCAGCAGCCAATGGAAATCAAACCTATTAAAATTGACCCTATAAGTCAAACTTTCAATATGCAGTGAACTAATTGACCTGCTCAAATTACACCCACTCTATATTTAATGATGAAAATCAGATCCCCAGTATTTACTATTTTTTTAAACGTGGCATAAATTTCATTTGTCTCTGGTATTCTGGAGATGATTACAACGGAAGGTCACAGTTATTTTGCATCGACATTACAACATACCAACTAAAGTTTTTTCTCACTAAATGTTAAGTAGTAATTTGTCATATTTATTAATGTGCAGGAGGTTTAATTCCGCCGCAGATTTGTTGTACTTCATCTTTACGTCTGATGAACTCCTATTGTTAATTTCTCAGATGTGACTGACACAGAGCAAGTTGGGTCGTCAGGAGAAATGTCATGCAGCCAAATCCATACAGCTCTCAGAACCAAGTGTCAGCTTGGAAACTTTAAAGTGGAACGGTTTATAGCAATGGTAATCTTGTGAAATGCTACGAATAAACAGGCAGCAGATTCCCAGTGACAACAGTTTCTCAAATGATAATATTTTCCTCTCCGAGACAGAAGAACAGAATAGTTACTCTCGGATTTTATCACTAGAATAAGGTTATCTTGTCATTATTACATTGCTTTCTGTAAGAGATTGCTGTGCACAATTTGACTTCCATATCTCCTACATGATACACTCAGTTGCCACTTTATTAGGTACATTATTTGCCACTTTATTCAATGGTCACTGAATGTATGTTCGTGGTATTCTGCTGCTGAAGTCCATCCACTTTAAGGTTCAATGTGTCATGCATTCGGAGATTATGTTCTATACTTCATTGTTGTAAAGCATGGTTATTTGAGTTACTGTCACCTTCCTGTCAACTTGAACCAGTCTGGCCATTCTCCTCTGACCTCTGACCTAAGGCGTTTTCGCCCACAGAACTGCTGCTCACTTGATCTTTCTTTCGTACCATTCCCTGTAAACTCTAGAGATAGTTGTGCGTGAAAATCCCCAGAGATCAGCGGTTTCTGAGATACACAAACCACCCCATTTTGCACCAACAGTCAGTCCACAGTCATATTCATTGAGATTTCACAAAATCATTTCTTCCCCAACCTGATATGATGCTTGGTCTGAATAACAAATGAAACTCTTGACAATGTCTGCATGCTTTTGTGTATTAAGTTGCTGCCACATGATTGGCTGATTAGATATTTGTATTACCAAGCAGTGTACAGGTGTACCTCATAAAGTGGTCGCTGAATATGAGGGCAATTATACATCATGTCGGCTGCAAAGCACTTAGATTGAATATGGAAGGTGCTGCAAAAATGCAAATCCTTCTTTCTTTCAGTGTGATCTACATTAAGATGGGTTCACAAGCATCTCTTCTTAATAATGTTGCTAATTATTCTCTTGTTCTTTTCCTCCAGCAAGTGTGAAATGTTCCTTGTACTAATCTTATTAATTTCAGAATTAGAATCAAATTTACCTTCACTGACTTATATGTAAGAATATTACTCATGAAATATTAGGGATTACAAAATAAATAAATAGTGCAGGAAAAGGTTGTGCTCATAAGTTCATGAAACATTTAGAAATCTGACGACAGAGGGGATGAAGCTGTTTCTAAACTGCTGAGTGTATTCCTTCTGGCTACTGAACCTCCCCTCACCAGTAGTAATGAGAAGAGAGCAGCTTTTCGATAGTGAGGGTTTTTAGTAATGGATGCTGCCTTCTTGAGGCATCACCTCTTGAACGTGTCCACAGTGCTGAGGAGGGTTTATGCACCTCAGGGAGCTGGCGGATTCTGCAAAGCTTTGCAGCTGCTTGTGCCACCATACCAAGCTTTGATGCTCAGAGCTTTCTCCACTACACATCCATCAGAATTTGTAAGAGCCTTTGGTGACATGCCAAATCTTCCTAATCCTGTGTGGGCCCAGAGTAGATTTTCTGAGATGTTGGCACCCAGGAACTTGAAGCCGCTCACCATTTCCACTACTGACCTCTCAATGTCGACTAGTGTGTTTTCCCTCAACTTCCCTTCCTGAAGTAGACAATCAGTCCCCTTGTCTTGCTGACATAGAATTCTTTCACCACATTATGTCAGTGATACCGTACCTTTTTCTGTTCATGGGAATACAAGAGCTATTTATGCAAGCTGCCTGCATAACTCCTTAACCATGTCTTTTAAGCCATTTATGAGAATCTGCTGCAAGTTATAAAGGAAATTAGGTAGTTTCTGGAAAGGATGAGAGATATCAAAGAGTCTGGGGAGTAAATGAAACAATTCAATTAGTCTAGATAGCTGCTGAGCAGGAAGGATGTTCCCTAAGGTCTGGGAGTCCAAGATCAAAGATCACAGTCTAATGATAAGTTCTAAACCATCTAAGATGAGATGAGAAGAAATTTTTTTCTCACAGAAGCTGCAGAACACGTGGATTTCTCAACCATGGAAAGCAAATTAAGTCAAATCATTAAATATATTCAAGAAAGCGTTAGTTGCTGATCCTAGGGCTAGAGAACTCAAGGGATTCAAAGAAAAATCTGGAACAAAGTATTGAATTAGGGTGATCAGCTATCATCATACTGAATGATAGAGCAAGCTTTCTTCCTGCTCCAATTATCATTGTCTTTATTTCTTTGGAAGTACCTGTACTAATTTTATGAACTTAATTTACTCTCCCATACGTTTCCATTATTCTATGAAGGCTTTCACTCCTGGTTATATAAAGAGACGATTGTTTGGTCCCACCAATGGCTTAGAATGTAAAATATAGAACAGTACATCACTGATCAGGATACTCAAGCCCAGGATGTTGTTCCAATTAATGTTGTTTTACAATTAAATGTCCTCCTCCTGTATATCATCCATATCCCTCCATTCCCTTCATATTCATGTGCCTATCTAAAATCCTCTTAAATGCCAACAAAGTGCCTGTTTGTACTCAAGATTAAATATTAAAGATTAGCTTTACTTGCCACATGTACATTTAAAAAATCAAAAAATACAGTGAAAAATGTCTTTTGCATCAATGGCCTCTGCCGCCCACGAATATGCAGGGAGCAGCCTACCAGCGTCATCATGATCCTGGCGCCAATGTAGCATGCCCACAAATGATTAACCCTTCCTGACCTGTATGTCTTTGGAGTATGGGAGGAAACTGGACTCTCCAGAGAAAGGAAAACTCACAATGTGCTGGAGGACCTCGGCAGGTCAGTCAGCATCAGTTGAAAAGATTAGTCGACGTTTCGGGCTGAAACCCTTCATCAGGACTGAAGGAAGAACTTTGGGGAGGGTTTGAAGAATGCTGGTAGTTGAAAAAAAACAGCAATTTGAGTCAGGATGTGGTTGAAGAGTCGGAGAGAGGCAGAGATCACAGAGGAGGAGCAGTCAGAGAGGGTCTCACTGAACTCCCGTCGAAGAGAGGATTTAAACTTGTTCAGGGTAGGCATACCTTGAAGAGACTTCGCAGCGGAGTAGCAAATCGTAAACACAAATCGACTAATCTTTTCAACTGATGCTGACTGACCTGCTGAGTTCCTCCAGTGCATTGTGAGTGTTCCTTTGACAACAGCATCTGCAGAATATTTTGTGTTTACGATTTGCTATTCCACTGCGAAGTCTCTTCAAGGTATGCCTACCCTGAACAAGTTTAAATCCTCTCTTCGACAGGAGTTCAGTGAGACCCTCTCTGACTGCTCCTCCTCTGTGATCTCTGCCTCTCTCTGACTCTTCAACCACTTCCTGACTCAAATTGCTGTTTTTTTTCAATTACCAACATTCTTCAAACCCTCCCCAAAGTTCTTCCTTCAGTCCTGATGAAGGGTTTCGGCCCGAAACGTCGACTAATCTTTTCAACTGATGCTGACTGACCTGCTGAGTTCCTCCAGTGCATTGTGAGTGTTCCTTTGACAACGGCATCTGCAGAATATTTTGTGTCTCCAGAGAAAGAGTGGGAACTAAACTGCAATCATCTGATCACCGGTGCTGTAAAGCATTACGCGAACTGCTATGCTACTGTCTCATTCCTGGTATTACTATCACGGGTCACCCTTTCAAAGCACATACCACTCTCTGCATGAAGAATATTTCCCCTCACATTTCCTTTAAAATTCCCCCCTCTAACCTTAAAATCATGTTCTCTGCTGTTTAACATTTCTACTTTGGGGAGCAGATTCTGACTTGGTGAGTTGGTGCCTAGAACCCCTGCAGTGCTTCTGGTGAAAATATTTCCAAAACAATATTCAGCGACAAATTCCTGAACTTTAAATTAAGGAATGATGATATTTTCCAAGAAGTGGTGTGCCTTGGAACAAAACGTGCAGTTGCTTTTCTTCCTAGATGCTGAGGTTTCTGTCTTTCTTGTTGAAGGTAGGCTTGGGAGGGCTTGGCCTAAGCTACTCATTTGAAAATCAAGACCTGAAACATGGACAAACCTCATGATTCACAAAGCATAACTGATCCCTGCCCTCCTGTGTGCTTAGAGAATGGATTACAAAACATAAACAAGAGAAGATCTGCAGATGCTGGAAATCCGATCAATACACACAAAATTCTGGAGGATCTCTGCTGGCCAGACAGCATCTATGGAAAAGAGTACAATCGATGTTTTGGGTTGAGACCCTTCATTGGGACTGGAAAAAAAAGATGAGGAGTCAGAGTAAGAAAATCACCTCAAGGAATGTATAGTGACTCCACAATACTGGCATTAAAATCGCTTTTTTAATTGTTACATATAACAAGGTACAATAAAAAGCATGTCTTGCATGCTGCTCATGCATATCAAATCATTACACAGTGCATTGAGGTAGAACAAGGTAAAACAATAACTGAATACAGAATAAAGTGTAACAGCTACAGAGAAAGTACAGTGCAATATCTTCCATATCTATTGTCCAGATAAGGGAACCCTCTCCCAGATCTCCATCTCCATTAATTACACTTTGTCAACTGCATTGAGGGAGTAACTTTGCTTACATATCCAACACCACATTCCCAAACATACATCCTGCTCCAAGTTCTGTCACTGAAGCGATGTCCAGCTGGAAAGAGGAAAATATTTAATGAAGGTCAGAAAGCCCACTTGAAGAAATATAACATCCACCCTACCTTGTGGAAAACTCTGGCCCGTGACCACTCATGATGGGGAGGGAGAGTTCAGGATGGCTTTGAGAAATGTATCGATTCTTTGGGGAAGTAAATAGAAGAAGGGTGCATCATGTTACAAATTACAGTCCGCTGTGGCAATTCCCTCCAGCCCCAAAGAGTCTGCTGTTCAATAACAGGGAAAAGTGATACAAGGAGAGAGAAGAACAAGGAAGAGGAGAAGAAGAAGAAGAAGGAGAAGAAAAAAGCGGATAGAAGGGAAGGAGGAGGAAGAGGAGGAAGAGGAGGAAGAGGAGTAAGAAATGCAATAAGCTGTAATGCATTTTGTGGATGTCACACAACACTGATATGATGTAGGGGGTAAATATGGTTAAAAAACAAGTCATGCTTTTGTCCTGGATGGTGTGAGGCTCATTGTGTGCCATTGGAAATGCACTCACTTGAGAAGTGAAGGATATTTCAAAGTTCATTTATTATCAAAGTATGTACGCATTATACAACCTTGAGATTCATCTCCTTACAGCCAGGCACAAAGCAACCCAAAAGAACCCGTAAAAAAAGACCATCAAGCACCCAATGTGCAGAGAGAGAAAAAAATAAATTGTGCAAACAACAAAAGTAAGTAAATAGCATTCAGAACGGAAGTGAGTCCACATGAAACCCGGATCAGGCCATAGCCTCTGTTCAGTGTAGAGCCGAGTAAGTGTCACGGGGCAATGAGCAGAACCGGCCCGAATTTCGCCTCTGGTCCCCACGCACTGCCTTTTCCATCTGGCCCAGCACTGAAATCGTCCACACATCGGGTCATTCCTCGCTAGGACCTGGCCCTGTCACTTCAATACGTTTTGAGACTGAACACTTCCGCCAAATTTTGGCCCGTACTTAATCTTTCTAAGTCTGGGATGGATCAAACTCTGGGCTTTTCCTTTCCTCAGTTTAGGTGGACGGGCCTCAACTCTGTCCCTCGCCTGCCCGCTTTGACCCTCGACTCTGCCTTGCCACCGCTCGCCTCTCCATTGTTTGCAGTGATCGCTTACCAGAAAAACTGTTGTTAATAAATCATTTAGTTGTATTCTTTCCTTGTTTGTCGCCGATAAGTAGTCCCTAGGCTTCAACGGCGCCACCTTAAACCAATTATTTCAGCCGAGTGAACCAAAAATTGCTTCTGCCTCTTCTGGCTTCCGTGTTAATGTCCAACTTCTTAACTGTTGGAGCTATTTGCTTGGCGTCCCAACGTCTTTCCTATTTGTCTCAATATCGCTCTTGTATTTGCCATGTTAGGTCAATATAGATGACAATGTCTTTACATAAGAATGCAAGAAATAATAGCAATTTGATAGGTTTGTTAAGAAATTATTTAAATCTTTAGTTAGACTACATTTGGAGTATTGTGTTCAGTTCGAGCTGTCTCATTATAGGAGTGATTTGGAAGAGAGGGTGCAGAGAAGACATACCAAGATGCTACCTGGAGTATAAATTAAGATAGTTTGAGCAAGTGAGAGCAATGTTTTTTGGAGCAAAAGGGGATGAGAGATGACTTGATGGAGGTGTATAAGATGAACAGAGGCATAGATCAAGTAGATAGTCAGAGACTTTTTTTCCCAGAGTGGAAATAGTAAATACGAGGTGGTATAATTTTAAGGTGAATGGAAGAAAGTAGAAGGGAGATGTCAGAAGTGGCCTAGAGAGTAGGTGCGTGGAATGTGCTACCAGAAATGATGGTAGAGGAGGATGCATTAGGGGCATTTAAGAGACTCTTAGATAAACATATGGATGAAAACAAAATGGAGGGCTTTGTGGGAGGGAAGTGATAGATTGATGTTAGAGTAGGTTAAATGACTGGCACAACATCGTGGGCTAAAGGTCCTATACTGTTCTGTACTAGAACAGTAGTACTGTTCTGTGATGGCCTTGGAGGCAACTCCACTATGGAGCTGGTTCCGTAGGGCTACAGATCTGCTTTTCCACTCAATCCCACATCTGCTGATCTCCAAGTGGCCGATAAACAATCCCTGTCTTGAATTCACTGATTAAGCAGCCCTTCTAGTGTAAAGAGTTCCCATTATTTATAACCCTCTGAGTATTATAATCAGCCCTCACTTCAGTCTCCCTATTCTGAAATGATGCCCCTGATAGATGAAGTCCAATATCTACCAAACTGCTTTGACGACTCAGGTTTGGTCTTGACCTCATTTGCTACCTCTGTGAAGTTTGCACGTTCTCCCTATAAGGAAGTGGGTTTTGCTTGCTGCTCTGCTTTTCTCCCAGATCCCATGATGTGCTGGACAATTAATTGGCTGTTGAAAGCTATCCCTGCCGACAGGTCAATGGTAGAAGAATCAAGGGGAATTTAATGAATATCTGAGAGAGAATAAACATAAGCGATTCTACAAATGCAGGAAATCTTGAGCAACACACATACACACACAAAATAGAAGCATAGAAGCCCCTCAGCACACAAAGCTGTCCTGAACATGTCCTTACCTTAGAAATTACCTAGGGTTAGCCATAACCCTCCATTTTTTTGAGCTCCATGTACCTGTCCAGGAGTCTCTTAAAACACCCTATAGTATCTGCCTCCACCACCGTTGCCGGCAGCCCATTCCACGCACTCACCACTGCTGAAAGAACTTATAAAGTTAGACAGCGTCTATGGAAGGGAATAAATAGTTAAAGTTTTGGGCTGAGGTGCTTCATTAGGACTCAGATCCTAATGAAAGGTCTCGGCCCAAAACGTCGACATTTATTTCCCTTCATAGGGGTAGCACAGTGGTATCGAGGTTAGCACATCACTTAACAGTGACAGCAAACCAGGCTCAATTCATGCTCTGTCTTTAAGGAGTTTGTATGTTCTCCTCATGACTATGCTGGTTTCCTTCAAGTGCTCTGGTTTCCTCCCACAGTCCAAAGATGTACTGGTTGCAAAGTTAATTGTTTGTTGTAAGTTGTCCCCTTTTTTGGTCTAATGTTAAATCAGGGGTTGCCGGAAGTATGACTCAAAGGGCCTGGAGGGCCATTCTGCGCAGTATCTCAGTAAATAAATAAGATAAGTTAAACACGTGTTCATGCGTTGTAAAGTTCTTGAAACTGAGTCCACAGCTTGTGTTCAGTGACCAGTTTGTACTGAGGTGATTGAAGCTATACCTATTGACAATCCCCACCATTTTCTTTTTTTTATATATAAAACTCAGGTTTCCAGCATCTTCGTCTCTCAGCACGTCTTTCAAAATCCATTCAGTCACTAAAACATAGGCACTTTTACTTCAATTCTGTTCCAGAAGATGGGTTGTAGAACAGTTTCATCATCCTGACTTAAACTTCTATCCTCAGTGAAGACATTCAGCAGATTGCTCAGTTAAATGACAAAAGATCTTGCAGCTTTTCCCTGGGAATGCAATGCTCACACAAAGTCCCCCATTCCCACCATTTGATGCCGCTAATTGTGCTCTTGTGGGACAGTTAGCCACCTGAATCGCTTGTGTGTAATGACTGCCTAAGAGGATTGTGGGCACTGAATGTGCTGAGATAGAGACACCAGAGGAATGGTCTGATTGCTTCCTAAAATCCTTAACAAGGCAATATCTATACTTTCCATTTGCGTTAACATTTACCATGCTGTGTGACTTGATTTGCTGACATTGTTTACAGATGTTTCCCTAAGTGCTGGAATGCAGGATTTGAAGACAGAGCACTCAGCAAACTATTAAAAAAAAGAGCTCATTGACCGAGCCACTGAAGCAGGTGATATTCCAAGGCTGCTGGGCTGTAAAGTGGATCAGCAGATAATGACCTGCTAAAAGGAAAGAAAAACAATGTGAATGAATGGATGATACATATTTCCAGAGTTCATATGAAAAAGTAATTCTCTGAAGAGGGATCACTGTCAGGCAGAGAGGATGTTTCAGCTCCCAGAGCACATGGGCGCCACAGTACCGTAGCAGTTTGCACAATGCTATTACAGCTCAGGACGTCAGAGTTCTGAGTTTGACTCCGAGGCAGTCTGTAAGGAGTTTGCATGTCCGCCCATGAACACGTGGGTTTCCTCTGGGTGCTCTGGTTTCTTCCCACAGTCCAAAGACGTACCGGTTAGTAGGTGAATTGGTCATTGTCAATTGTCCTGTGATTAGGCTAGGGGTTGCTGGGTGAAGTGTCTTGTTGGGCCGGAAGGGTCCGTTCTGCACTGTATCCATATATTTTTTTAAAAACTAAATAAATATAAACCTTAATTAGGAAGGACATTTAATGCGCTTGATTCCTTCTGAACAGATTCTCACTAATCAAATACTTTCAACATATCCAGATCCCTTCGCCCGGACTTCTATAAAAATCAAGTAACACTCGTAACATGCAAATACACACATGTACGTAAGAGCAGTGTAATCACTTGAGTTGAGTATGATGTACTCTTAAGGGGCTGTTTATTGATGGGTCTTCAAGTGACTGTAGAGGCCAGTCTAGGATCTACATATTCTGCTGCAGTTTGGGCAAAAGTAAGTGGTGGCTGTGATTGGTGGTTGGGTTTTTGATTGTTCGTTTTCTCCTCCAGCTGCTTTCAGTTCTCTTGTAGCACAGATCCCTCTAGAACAAACTTCCTCCAGGTGCATCTATCTAATGCAATGACTTCCCAGTTCTTAGATGTAAAGTTGAAAATTTTCAGGCTGAATTTGATGTTATCTACCTACAAAAATGTGTGTGACACATGCATAAATGTGCACAAACATCTGTGTACACATCAGAAGCCATATACCTCCGCAGAAGCACACACAAACTCACATTCCTTGACTTTGTCTGTATTTCCTGCTGGATCAGTAAAGTAGTCAAAATAATCAAGGACTCCTTCCACCCCAGTCATTCTTTCTTCTCCCCCCATCCCATCGTGCAGAAAATAGAAAAGCTTTGGAACATGTCCCACCAGGCTCAAGCAAGTGAAAATCTGTAGATGCTGGAAATCCAAGCCGCACGCACAAAATGCCTGGCTCGTTGAGTTCCTCCCTCATTTTGTGTCTGTGTCACCAGGCTCAAGGATAGTTTCTATCCTGCTGTTAGAAAACTCTTGAATGGACCTCTGATATAATAAAGATGAACTTTTAATACCTCAATTTATTCTGTCATGGCCGTGGATTTTATTTGTCAATTGCATTGTACTTGTTCTGTGACTGTTACACCATTTTTTTCTTTTTTTCTACCTCAATATATTTATGTGTGGAATGATCTGTCTCGATGGCATGCATACAAAAGACTTCCACCTTATCTTGGTATATGTGGCACTAATAAACCAATTAATAATTACCACGCAAATACATTCACACCTAACCAGAAGCATGTGAGCACATGTGCAAACATCCACAGATCTGCTCACACATGTAATTGTATGCATACACCCATATTAACTCACTTTACACCGCACACTGTCAGAGCAGTGCTGCCAGGATAATCAAGGACACGACCCACCCAGCCAACACACTTTTCGTCTCTCTTCCCTCCGGGAGAAGGCTCAGGAGCTTGAAGACTCGTACGGCCAGATTTGGGAACAGCTTCTTTCCAACTGTGATAAGACTGCTGAACGGATCCTGACCCGGATCTGGGCCGTACCCTCCAAATATCCGTACCTGCCTCTCCATTTTTTTGCACTACCTATTTATAATTTATAACTTAAAATTTTAATATTTACTGATTTTTACTGTTTTTAATATTTAATATTTGTAATCCAGGGAGCGGGAAGAGCAGAATCAAATATCGCTGTGATGATTGTACGTTCTAGTATCAATTATTTGGCGACAATAAAGTATAAAGTATAGGTACGCAAACACATGCAGCTCAGATCTCAGATTTTCTACACTATCTATAGGATGCTGGTCAGTACACAAACAACTATTGTGTCAAGTTTTGCTTTGAAAGCCAAATTACAATGCAAAGGAGCTACAGATATAGTGAGATGATAGTTGGAAACACTTATTGGTTAAGACTATGAATGTTAATTCAGCTCCTTCAAACTGTCGGCTTAATAATACCTCCTAGATAGTGGGCCCATTGATGGCTGCAGTGCACACTACTAAGCAACAGATTAACTGAACAGAAAAGAAGTAAAAGGTATTCATTATAATTCACTGTACTAAGCAGCAATAAGCGGTTAGACGCCAGCTTACATCTGTAATTTCTCAAAGGGCACGACGCCAACATTTCATGTCATCAAGAAGAGAGAGGTAAATAAGTGTACTCCAACAGGGAAAGAGGGGGAACTGTTGACTCAAATACACTCATGAGTAACCAGTTTATCATTAGCCTGGGCGGTCAGCCAGCCAGATTCATAAGGAAAGAGCACAGAGCAATAATACTCATTTGGAAATCAAAAAGACCAAGAACAATGATTTTTAGATGTGAGCTTGAATTCCAAAATGACTTATGAGGAAAAGCTGAGCAAGCTAGGGCTTTTCTCGTTGAAGCAAAGGAGGATGAGAGGTGATGTGATAGAGGTGCACGGGACGATCAGAGGCATAGGTAGAGTGGTCATTCCGCACCTTTTCACAGGACGACAATAGCTAATATGGTAGACATTGTTTTAAGGTGATAGGAGGAAAGTACAGAGGGAATGTCTGAAGTAGGTTTTTACACCGAGTGTAGTAGGTGTGTGGAAAGTGCTGCCGGGGCTGATGGAAGAGGCAGATACTGTAGGGTCATTTAAGGGACTCTTAAATAGGCACATGGACGAATGAAAATGGAGGTCTATGGAGGAAAGAAGAGGTGGATTGATCTTGGATTGGTTAAAAGATTGGCACAACATCTTGGACCAAAGGGCCTGTACTGTTATGTATTGTTCTATGTTCTACATAATGGTGATTGGAAATATGTAAACTCAATTAATTAAATGATAACATTTGCCTTTGTTCAACTGTCCTAATCCCTGACCTTAGTAGAACTGAACATACTGAACTTTATCTGATGAGTGGTTGATTACTTGTAGAGTGTGATAAACAAGGTTAAATGTCTGCCTGGAAGTCACAGTGAATGTGAAGCTGCCAGATTGTAAAAGCCCTTCTGGTTTACTAATGCCTTTCCCTTGGCTGGCTTTGAAAATCCCTTCAGACACATAACAATGCGGTTGATCCTTCGCTGCACTCTGAAATGGCCCAGCATTTCATTCAGTTCAGATGAACTTAGGAGTAGCCTTTGGCCGTGATGTCCATATTCTGTGACTGAAGAAGAAAAATCAGAAAGTCCTGTGAGGAGATAGCCCGCCCACTTTCTTGGTGCTTTGATACAGCCTGTGCAATTCAGAAAAGAAAAAAAAATGTCACAGGAAACAGATTGTGACTGAATTTCAAAGTCAGTGTTGATGCCAAGATATTCTCCCCAGGTTGGCAACTGTGAGATGTTATTTTCTTTCTTGCGAAAATTGGAAGATTTTACTGCACTCAGTGTACTTAAAAGAAAGACTTCCATTTCCATTGTACGATCCATAAAGGACTTTATGGTCCAAGAAATATTGTAGAATCAAATCAGCCAATTTAAACACTGCAAGATCCCAGTAACAGTGATAGTTCAGGAAATTGCATTGGCCATGATTTTCACGATAGCATCAAATATTAATATACAATATTGTGTCAGACCCTTAGATTCAACAATTCAGTCCCTTGTCTGCAAAATTAACTGCGAAGTATGGATTATGATGGGATGTAGGCTCAGATCATTTGTCCAGGTCACTGAATTGCAAAAGAGCTATTTTACAATCACCCATAAACTTCACTGCATATAAAATGGTGCTGGAAATGTGCATCCTGATCAACATGTTCTCCTAGAATTTCTACAAGCAGCTTCAAACCACAGAGAAGAAATTCCAACAGCTTTCCTAAACACATGAATCTGCAGATGCTGGAAATCTTGAGGAACACACACAAAATGCTGGAGGAGCTCAGCAAGTCAGTCAGTATATATGGAGAGTCAAAATTTTGGACTGAGGCCTTTCATCTGAACTGGAAAGGAAGCCTGGATAAGAAGGTGGAGGAGGAGTAGAAGCTGGCAGGTGACAGGTCCTTCCTAGCGTGTCGCACCAGACAGTCAGCCATCCTTGTCTGGCACGTAGGGAGTTAGGGTTTTACTCTTTGGAGAGGAGGAGGGTGAGAGGAGACATGATAAAGGTGTACAAGGTATTAAGAGGAATAGATAGAGTGGATAGCCAGCGCCTCTTCCCCAGGGCACCACTGCTCAATACAAGAGGACATGGCTTATAGGTAAGGGGTGGGAAGTTCAAGGGGGATATTAGAGGAAGGGTTTTTGACTCAGAGAGTGGTTGGTGTGTGGAATAAACTGTCTGAGTCAGTGGTGGAGGCAGATACACTAGTGAAATTTAAGAGAGCACTAGACAGGTATATGGAGGAATTTAAGGTGGGAGGTTATATGGGAGGCAGGGTTTAAAGGTCGGTACAACATTGTGGGCCGAAGGGCCTGTAATGTGCTATACTGTTCTATGTTCTATGTTCTAAGCTGACAGCGATGCAGGTGGATGCTTCCCTGGTATCATGGATTCTTGATTATCTGACTGGCAGACCACAGTACGTGTGCCTGCAACACTGTGTGTCCGACAGAGTGATCAGCAGCACTGGGGCTCCACAGGGGACTGTCTTGTCTCCCTTTCTCTTCACCATTTACATCTTGGACTTCAACTACTGCACAGAGTCTTGTCATCTTCAGAAGTTTTCGGATGACTCTGCCATGGTTGGATGCATCAGCAAGGGAGATGAGGCTGAGTACAGGGCTACGGTAGGAAACTTTGTCACATGGTGTGAGCAGAATTATCTGCAGCTTAATGTGAAAAAGGCTAAGGAGCTGGTGGTAGACCTGAGGAGAGCTAAGGTACCGGTGACCCCTGTTTCCATCCAGGGGGTCAGTGTGGACATGGTGGAGGATTACAAATACCTGGGAATACGAATTGACAATAAACTGGACTGGTCTAAGAACACTGAGGCTGTCTACAAGAAGGGTCAGAGCCGTCTCTATTTCCTGAGGAGACTGAGGTCCTTTAACATCTGCCGGATGATGCTGAGGATGTTTTACGAGTCTGTGGTGGCCAGTGCTATCATGTTTCCTGTTGTGTGCTGGGGCAGCAGGCTGAGGGTAGCAGACACCAACAGAATCAACAAACTCATTCATAAGGCCAGTGATGTTGTGGGGATGGAACTGGACTCTCTCATGGTGGTGTCTGAAAAGAGGATGCTGTCTAAGTTGCATGCCATCTTGGTCAATGTCTCCCATCCACTACATAATGTACTGGGTGGGCACAGGAGTACATTCAGCCAGAGACTCGTTCCTCTGAGGTGCAGCGCAGAGCGTCATAGGAAGTCATTCCTGCCTGTGGCCATCAAACTTTACAACTCCTCCCTTGGCGGGTCAGACACCCTGAGCCAATAGGCTGGTCCTGGACTTATTTCATAATTTACTGGCATAATTTACATATTACTATTTAACGATTTATTACTATTTTCTTCTACTATTCTATTACTATTTATTATTTCTATGACTATTACTATTTATTATTTACTAATAGTAATATTACTATTACTATTTCTATTACTATTTATTATTTATGGTGCAACTGTAACGAAAACCAATTTACCCAGGATCAATAAAGTATGACTATGACTATGACTATGTAGTGTCAGGATTGGTCTCCTTTTGGATTAACCGGGTCACGATATGGACATTTCTCAATTGACCCTTGTTTTTTATGAGGCCGAGTGGCTAGCTCGATGCTCAACCCGGGCACGGATGGAAAGTGTGCTTAGGGGGTGGCCCGACTTGGATTTGAACTCGGGAGCCTTCGCTCCGAAGTCCGGCGCTGATGCCACTGCGCCACCAGCTGGCCAGGTGATAGGTGAGGGGGAGGATGGGTGTGTCGGGGAGGAGAAATGAAGTAAAAAGTTGGAGGGTAATAGGCAGAAGATTTACAGGGCTGGAGAAGGAAGAATCTAATAGGACACAAAAGTGGACCAACAAAGAAGTGGAAGGAGGAGGGAACCAGAAGGAGGTGATGAGCAAGGGAGGAGAAGGGGGTGAGAGGTGAATCAGAATGAGGAATGGAAGAAGAGAACAAAGGGCAGGGAGAAATTACTGGAAATTAGGGAAATCAATGTTCATGCCATCAGATGGAATTCCTCCATCTTGAATTCTCCTCATTGTACAGGAGACCATAGATAGACATCAGATGTCAAATTGAAATGGTTAGTCACCGTTTGTGGCAGACAGAGAGAAAGTGAAGAAGTCACACCAATGAGTAGGTCGCTGTACCCAGAACACTGGATTATTTAAGAGTCAACCGCATCTGGAGCACATATAGATTAGATTCACCATCTGCCCTGGTGGGATTCGAACTGAGCGTATAACTGGGTCTCTGGATTACTGATCCAGTGGTAATACCACTACACCAAATGTCCTCAGATGCAATAGATGATCCTGTTAAGTTCATAGGTGAAATGTTGCCTACCTTGAAGGACTGTTTGAGGCCCTGAATGGTAGTGAACAAAGAGGTTTATGGTAGATGTAACACTTGTCATCCTTGCAAGGATAAGTGCCGGGGAAAGGGAATAGTAGACAATAAGAGTTACATAGAGGAAAGCAGCAGATGCCCAGGTGCACACTTTAGATATACGTATGTATATTTGCTAATGTCTATATGTTCAGTGTCTGATTTGTCCTGCTGCTTTGGGTGCTCAGTTTAGATAAGTATCTGTAAGCAGGTTTACATTGAAGGGTTTATTGAATGCTAAGTATCTGTTTTGTCTTGGAAATCAATAGTTAACCTATTTACTGTTGGTGGATGTACTCTGTCTCTACTCACCGAACCCAGGAACCTGAATTCCCACATCAGAGGGCAAATAACAATTACCATTTATCTCACAAATCATTGTTCAAAGTTCAAAGTAGACTTATCATCAAAGTACGTATATGTCACCATATACCACCCTGAGATTCATTTTCTTGCAGGCATTCACAATAGAACAAAGAAGTACAGCAGAATCGTTGAAAAAAAACTATGCATGTTGAGATGTGGGTGGATTATCCTCAGGAGACTCACATGGTCACAAGGAAAATACGCAAACTCCACACAGCCAAGCTCCTGAAGTCAGGTTGAACCCAGGTCTCTGGTAATCTGAGGAAGCAGTTTTACCAGCTATGCGATTGTCCTCCTCTGCCAAAATGAAGTGATAAATGAGACTAACTCTTATCCTTAGTACTTGTCAAAGGCAAGGCATTTTACACTCAGTACACTTGCTCGTTAATGCAAATATCTAATCAGCCAATCATGTAACAGCAATTCAATGGAGACAGACGTGAGAGCACGGAGGAACATCTGGTGAAACTTCTGAAATGCCTGTTTCGCTGCTGCTGCTACTGTGTGATCCAGAATCTCCGGAAGGGAAGGCCCCCGAGTCCTCGGCTTTGCTTGTAGCTCGGCGGCCGGGGCGGTGTCAAAGCACTCGGTAGAGGATGGTGCTCGGTGTCGGAGGGCTGGTCGGAGGCTCGAAGTTTTCGGACGGACTCAGAGTCAGCTGTAGTCGGGTGCTTCCAATGCATCGGCAAGTTTGCGGCACTTCCCTCTGCGTGAGATGGTGGGGCTATTGGGACTTGAGATTTTTTTTTACCATGCCCATGGTCTGCTCTTTATCAAATTACGGTATTGCTTTCCACTGTTGTGAGTATATGTTATAATTATGTGTTTTTTGTCAGTTTTAGTCTTTTGTTTCTGTGATATCTTTTTGGAGGAACATTGTATCTTTTTTTAATGCATGCATTTCTAAATGACAATAAACGAGGACTGAGTGTCCTCATAATCTAATCTAATCTAATGCATAAAAGCATACAGACACGGTTAAGAGGTTAATTTGCTGTTCAGACCAAATCTCAGAATGGGGGAGAAATGTGATCAAAGTGACTTTCTCTGTGAAATGATGCTTGGTGCCAGATGAAGTGGTTTGAGTATCTCAGAAACTGCTGATCTCCTGGGGGTTTTCACACACAACAGTCTCTAGAATTTACAGAGAATGGCGCAACAAAAAAACAAAACCAAAATAAACAAACAGTGACCAGCCGTTCTATGGGCGAAAATCCCTTGTTAATGAGAAAGGTCAGGGGAGAATGGCCAGACTGGTTCAAAAAGCTGGCAGGAAGGTGACCATAACTCAGATAACCACACATTACAACAGTGATGTGCAGAAGAGCACCTCTGAATGAACAATATGTTGAACCTTGAAGTGGATGGAATGCAGCAGCAGAAAACCATAAACATACGTTCACTAGCTACTTTATTAGGTATAAGAGATTGCAGTAGGGAAGAAGAAGCTGGAATTGGAACATGTTTGGCATTGCAACAGGTAATTGATCATTAGATGTGATTTTGTACTTTAGAAATCTTTAAGAATTCTTGATTTTCTAACAGTCACCTGAACTTTACTAAGTATCTGGAGTTATTAGATTTTTTGGTTTGCAGCAATTTACACTAAATCTGTTGGTCCTCTGCTTGCCTAATCTACAAGGGAACATGAAGTGGTATTGAACTAATTTAGAAATGACTTCTTCAAATGGCAAACTAATTAACTGCTCACAAGGCTGCTCTTAAAAAAAAAATCGGTTTCATTGTGAAATCTTTGACTGTATTTGTTCGCACTCTGCTTACCAGCTTGTCTACAAGGACCAAGTCTGTACACGTTATTAATTGGAGTGCTGCGCAGACGCAACAGAAGTGTTCCCGCACAGGTCCAACAAAGAGTTTGAAAAAGCAGGAAGTTTTTCGACCGGGGTCATTTATTGGAGTAATGTGTAGGTTCCACAGAAGCGTTCCCGCGCAGGTCCGATAAGGAGCTTTTAAAAACGCAGTCTCTATAAAAGAGAGGTATCACCTAACGGAGTGGTCATCACAGGAGCGGTCGACGTTGGAGTAGTTTTGAGTCAGAGTAGTAAGGCTTTGGCGAGAACAGGTGAAGGCTAGGTAAGTTCATTCCTAATTTCTTACTTAACTCCAGAGAAAATAGGGGTTATGTCTACAGAGCCAGTGTTCTGTTCTGGGTGTCAGATGTGGGATTTCTGGGAGACCCGGCCTCCCCAGTGGCCACATCTGCACCAGGTGCGTCAAGATGTAATTCCTTAGAGCACCCCTGTGGCCATCCCCCTCAACAATAAGTACTCCATCTTGAGTACTGTCATGGGGACAACCTACCTGGAGGAAGGAATAGCAGCTGTGCCTCTGGCACTGGATCCGGCCCTGTGGCTCAGAAAGCTAGGGAACTGAAGAGGACAGCAGCAGTAATAGGGGACTCTGTAGTCAGAGGGATGGATAGCCAATTCTGTGGATGTGAAAAGGAAACACAGATGGTAGTTTGCCTCCCAGGTGCCAGGGTCCGCAATGTTTCTGGACGAGTCCACAATATCCTGAAAAGGGAGGGTGAGCAGCTAGAAGTCGTGGTACATATTGGTACCAATGACGTAGGAAGAAAAAAGGAGGATGTCCTGAAAAAAAGAATACAAGGAGTTAGGAAAGAAGCTGAGTAGCAGGATCTCAAAGGTAGTAATCTGGGGATTGCTACCTATGCCACACGACAGTGAGTAAAGGAATAGAATAAGGTAGCGTATAAATGCATGCCTGAAGAATTGGAGGAGGGTCAGGGAAACTGGGACCTCTTCTGGGGCAGGTGTGACCTGTACGAAAGGGTCAAGTTGCACTTGAATCTGAGGAGGACCAATGTTCTCGTGAGCAGATTTACTGGAGCTGTTGGGAGTGGTTTAAACTAATATGACAGATAAATAGGAACCAGTATGATAGAGCTGAGAATGAGCCAGCAGGTTTACAAGTCGATGATAGGTGTAACATGAATGTAAAGAAGGGCAAGCAAATGACTGGGTGCAAATGCAAACAGAACAAAGAATTAAATTGTACCACAGAGGGAAAATTCAAAAGGGTGAAGAATGCAGGAAGGTGCTGAATTTAAGTGCATGTAGCATTCAGAATAAGGTGGATGAGCTCATGGCGCAATTAGAGACTGATCGGTATGACATTGTGGGCATCAGTGAGTCATAGCTGAGAAAAGGCCATGGTTGGGAGCTTAACATCAAAGGATATACTTTGTATCAAAAAAACAGGCAGTAAGGCATAGGTGGTGGCGTGGCTCTGATGGTAAGAGATGGAATTACATCTTTAGAAAGAAGTGACATAGGGTCAGAGAATGTTGAATCTTTGTGAAGGGAGTTAAGAATCTGCAAGGGTAAAAAATCCATGATGAGGATCATATATAGGCCTTCAGATAGTAGCCAAGGAGGAACTTAGGAGAATTAATGGCGCTTAACGGCGACTCCTTTGTTTGCATCTTCAGAAACAGCTCTATTTCCATCTTTAATATCTCTATTTTTGCCTTTCAAGGTTCTTTTGAAAACTCTGACCTGGAGTTACACGCTGATTACGGTTCTTTGTGGGACTGGAGAAATACCATTGAGTGGGAGAAACATCGTATCATTTCTTAATGCATGTATGCATTTCTAAATGACAATAAAAGAGGACTGAGTGTTCTCATAATCTAAAAATGGTCTGCTGGGGAAGTGGTGGAAATAAGTACAATAGGGGAGTTTATGAGGCTTTTAGATAAGTAAGGATGAGCTGCTCCTGAAACTTCTGGTGTGGGGCTTCATACTTTTGTGCCTCTTGCCAGATGCTAATGGTGAGAAATGACATGATCTGGACAGTGGGGATCTATGATGATGGGTGCTGTCTTTTCGAGGCTCTGCCTCATGTAGATAATTTTGATGGTGGGGAAGGATATGCCAGTGATGAACTTGGCTGAGTCCACTATTCTCTGCAACTTCCTACGTTCCTGTGTATTTATATTGCCATATCAGACCATGATGCAACCAGCTGGGATACCCTAAATCATCAGTCATCCCTTCCAAGCAAAAGTCATTTTTCATAAGATCACCACCACCCTTTGGTGCAAGAACCAATATAAAGAAACCACTATCCCTGGTAGCAAGTTCCCTTGGATCTCAAACCCCCACCTGCCTCGAATCAGAATCAGAATCAGAATTGGGTTTGCTATCACTGATATATGTTGTGA
This sequence comes from Mobula birostris, assembly GCF_030028105.1. Taxonomy (NCBI): domain Eukaryota; kingdom Metazoa; phylum Chordata; class Chondrichthyes; order Myliobatiformes; family Myliobatidae; genus Mobula; species Mobula birostris. The sequence goes on along the minus strand of NC_092392.1, from coordinate 23,765,796 downwards.
AATTTTGCAAACACAAGAAAATCTGCAGATGCTGGAATTTCAAGCAACACACAAAAAAGTTGCTGGTGAACACAGCAGGCCAGGCAGCATCCCTAGGAAGCGGTACAGTCGACGTTTCCAGCCGAGACCCTTCGTCAGGACTAGACAATGTTCCTAGAGATGCTGCCTGGCCTGCTGCGTTCACCAGCAACTTTTTTGTGTGTTGTGAAATTTGTTGTTTTGCAGCAGCAGTAGAGTGCAAAATGCTAAAAAGTACAATGAGAAATAAATATAAAAAAATTAAATTGTGCAAATATTGTGAGGGGATGTTCATAGATCCATTGTCTTTTCAGAAATGTGATGGCACAGGGAGAAAAACTCTTCCTAAGATTCATTGAGAATGACTTCAGGCTCCTATAACTCCACTCTGATGGTAGCATGAGAAGGGAGCATGTCCTGGGTGATGGAGGCTGCTTTCTTGAGGCATTGTCTTTTGAAGATGCCCTCGATGCTGGGGAAACGAGTGCACATGATGGAGCTGGCTGAGTTTACAACCCTCTGCCACTTTTTCCAGTGCTATGCAGTCTCCATACCAGACGGTGATGCAACCAGTTAGACTGCTCTCCACAGTACATCTGTGGAAATTAGCTAATATTTTGCACCGTTTCTGCTATATTGCAATGATCTGTCATGGAAAATTTGCTTTGCACCCTTAGGTTTAATCATTCTTTCTGGCAAAATTGCCAGTTCATGCTGAATACCATTAGAAATGGTTCAGAATAAAGAGGAGAAAGCAATGAAAAAATAATTGGCAGAAGGAAAAGAAAGTTCGGTCTGCTCTATCCTTTGACATCATTCATTTTGCTGAAGTAATGTGCAGCAGGAATCACAAAATATTTTTAGCATGTTAAGAAATAAATTACCTTCATCATTCATGTTCAGGGTAACTAAGAGAGTTACCCTGCTTATTCCTGGAACCACTTGGAGACTGAAAGATCTGTGAAACACCAATGAGATAAACAAGCATTGACCTTATTTTATTTTTTGCTTTTGTTTCAGGATGATCCTTCTCTTGGGCATTGGGAGAATACCCCAAAGTAATGGCATGGAATTTTAATGAACAGCCTGTCTGGGCCTTGGTTTAAAGACTAGTCTAAGGGAAGATCTCCCAGTGAGAGCATTGCCTCAGTGCTGTTAGAGAATACGATATTACATAAGCTTTAGGTTAGAATGTTCTTTTGAATTTTCACTATATTCCCAGGTTGCTAGTTTTTGACTGGGATTCATAAGAACAGAAGAGCATAAAAAATAGTAGACTAAACGACACAAGCTCCTGCTGTATCAGAATTATCCAAGGATCAACTTTATTTCCCATTTACATTTACATTAGGAATTTGTTGTGGTGTGTTGGTCAAATGGTGACATTGAACAAAAAAACAATATTCAACTATTCTAAAAATAAAGAATTATATAAAAATAATGTTAAGGGTTAAAACACGGATATAGAATATAAATACATAAAAACCATCACGTACTTACAATTACATGATAAAAGGTGGTTTAAAGTGTTCCCAGCACAGTGGGTAATGATGGGGAGAATATATAGATGTGGGTAGCAGAGGGTTCAATAAACCATAAACATCCGTCCATAAACTACAGGTAATCTTTTGCCTCTGTCAGATTAGGGTGTAGAATTGTTATTTTTCCCGTATTTTCCTTGTAGATTAATGTTCCTGTGCTTGCTTGTATATTTATATAATCACCTATATACAGTTTATATGTAATTGGCCAGTTTATTTTCCAGCAATTATGGTACAGTTGCTTATGGATTTTTCCAGGAGCTACTTAGTTCTTTGAAGCAGGTGTAATGCCACTTGAGTTTGGCTATTTCATAGATTAATTGTTATCACTGGAATGTTGTTATTTCCAGTCTGAGTATGAGATGATCGTAACTGTTTTTGCCTTTGAATTTTCTTTGGTCTCTTGGGTCTTTGTTCTCGCTTTAATCTTGTAACACTTAATAAAATAACCATAAGTCATAAATTTTATGTGTCTCATTCTTGACTTGTCAAGAACCTTTGGATTGCAAAAGCATCATGATTGAACACCTCAATGCCACTTTTATGCACTAACCAGATATCACCCATTACCTTTATCATTGAAAAATCTATAAATTGATGGTAAATGAGCAGCCACAGTACTCCTGAGTAGAGAGTCTCAGACACACTGTCCATCAAGTGGAAGTTTTCCTTTTCATCCCTTTCCTGACTGACCAATCTCTTATTTTGAGGTTACGACTCTTGGCACTGCATACCCCAGCCAAGTCAACATCACCCTGCCAAGCTGAGTAAGAATTTGGTTTGCTTTGATGAGATCACCTTTCATTCATCTGAACTCACAAAAGCAAAGGTACACATCAACATAATGTCTTCTCATGGGGCAAGTCTGTATCTCAAGAATCAACTGGCAAAGCAAGCCTTCTGCTGGAGGATCTCAGCAGGTCCAGCAGCATCTGTGGGAGGAAAGGAATTGTTGAAATTTTGGGCCATAACCCTGCAACAAGATGGATCGGTTGAATGAACTAAGACTTTCCTCTGTGGAGAGAAGGAGATTAAGAGGTTACGTGGTGGAGGTGTACAAGCATAGGTAGAGTTGACAGACAGAGACTTTTTCCCAGGGCAGAAATGTGAGTCATAACTTTAAGGTGTTTGGAGGAAAGTATAGCAGGGAGTGTCATGTCGGTTTTTGTTACACAGAGTGATAGGTGTCTGAAACACATTGGCAGGGGTGGTGGTAGAACCAGATACATTAAGGACATTTAAAAGACTCTTAGATAGGCACATGGATGAAAGAAAAATGACGTGTGATGTGGGAGGGAAGGGTTAGGTTGATCTTGCAATTAGTTAAAGATTCCCAAATGTTTTTGGGTTACCACCCCCTTGACTTCCAGGCCACAATTCTAGCAACCCCTCTCCCTTTCTGGCCATTATATATATATATATATATATATATATATATATATACTAGAAAGAATATTGATTTATGATACACGTTGAGAGAATATAGGCACTGCATATTCAAGGCAGTAATAAATAAATGAAAAAATGATTCAGATCTATTTAAAGCTACAGATAAAATTATTTCTTTGTTTAACAACAGTGAAAACAATTTTCATCAATGATTTTAGAGTGTACATTAGTAGTCCAACTATTCATCACTTCATTGCTTTTTCATCTTCCATTGAGATGGATGGGCTTGGTGAAATAACATCACTTCTTAACATTAGGCTGAATGTCCCTTAGAAGGAATGTGATTTCCACATTCAGTAATTTGCAGTGTATAATGTTGCTTTGAAAAAGTTGGGCGAATGCACTGAAACTGCGCTCCACTACACATGATGTTGGAAAGGCAATAAAGAATATCTTGCCCTTTCTCCTCAGTGCAGGATAGAGTTCAGCGATTTCTTTTTGCAACCAAAAGGCTTGATATGAGTTCTTGAACCTCGGCTTCAGCTGAAAGTTGTTGTGTAGTGAGATCAGTTCTTCCCCCATCCTTCCTGTTAATTCCTCATTACAAGTGTTCAGGAATGGATTTATTACCCATTTTGGGATTCGGATCGAGAGAAGATCCTGGAATCTCTTCGACATATCTTTATGCAGTTCATCCAAATGAGCACAGCATACTTGAAGATCATCATCTGGTATTCTGTCTTTCTCTTCCAACTCAAGGGTCCCAGAAATTGAAAAGGTCATGATGGTCAATGTTGTACTTAAATAGTGTTAACCTGGACAGAAATATGGAGAATACGGATTAGACTTTGATAAGATTCACACTATTTCCTTGCAATTGAAGATTCACATCATTAAACTTTGCAAATAATTCTGACAAATAAGCAATGTCATGAGTAATATTCTTGAATTGATTACTGAATGAAGCATTCAAGTCTTCAAAGAATGTTATCACAGTTTCAAAAAGCACAGAAAAGTGTAAGTGTCTCAGTCAGCTTCTTTTTGAGAGGCATCTGACTTCTGTGCACAACAGTAAGCTTTAAAACTGTTTAGCATTCTCAAAACTGTCAAGAATTGAGAACAATGGGATTTGATTTAATTTACCGCTATGATAACAGAATTTAATGATTTGTGCAGCTGATCACTTAGGGTTTTTTTTTTGCAACAAGTTGTTGTCTGCGTATTGCACAGTAAGTAGTATGTATAGCTTTTTCAAGAAAGTAATAACCTCATATTGGCATCCTGTCCAGTTGGAGCACAATCAATGACAGAAAGACCAAAGAGCTGATTGTGGACTTCAGGAAGAGTAAGATAAGGAACACAAACTGATTCTAATAGAGGGATTAGAAGTGGAGAAAACACTGAGGATTCAATGCTTAAAATAAGCAATTCATATTTCTTAAATTAAGCCTGTAATCCCTCCGCTGCCCCCTTTATTACCCAATGCCCCCACACCCCCTTTGTCTTTATTTCCTTCTTAGAAACTCTCACTGCCTCTGGAGGGAAGGGCAATATCACCCACTTTGGGAAACACTGTTCCAAGACAATCTACAATTAACTGATAACCTTCTTTTGTATCTATCACAACAATATTTTTCCTTAGGACAGACCTGTGTCATATCACTAACATCCTATATAATTGCATGAGATACGTTCACTTTCCTATTCAAATCCTCATGCAATAAAGAACATTTGCCTTCCTAATTTCTTTCTGTACTTGAATGATAACTTTCTGTCATTCAGATACAAGGACACTTGGGTCCTTCTGAAAGCATCTTTTTGTCTTTTATCATTTAAAAGTACTTCATTTTGCTATTTCATATTCCCCCATAATCCTTTACTCAAACGCAAACCAATAATTTCTCTGCTTTGGCCTTGAATATATTCAATGGTATAACTTTTGCTGGCTAATTTCTGAGTAATTAATTTTCAGAATGTCTCAGAAAGTAAATGCTATTTATTGTTTTGCACATCCAGTTGGAATTCTGAGGTAGCAGTAGATTCGTTCAACAGAGGTTGAAAGGAAATCAGTTTTCTTATGAGCATTAAAATAACAATTTCAATTTATCAAACTCAGGTGATTCTTCAGATGCTTTCAATCCAGAGCAACACACACAAATTGCTGGAGGAACTCAGCAGATGAGGCAGCATCTATGGAAATGAATTAGATGTTGACGTTTTGGGCTGACCCTTCACCAGGACTGGAAAGGATGGGGGAAGATACCAGAATATGAAGATGGGGGGTGGGGAAGGTGATATGTGAAGGAAGGTGGGTGGGGGTGGGGGTATGAAGTAAGAAGCTAGGAGGTGATAAAGGCCAAGGTAATAACATTAATTTAATATCCTTCACTTCCCATAATAGCTAAAACTCTATCAATCTAAGGTCTTTGGCAGGCTTGGAGGAAGGGATAGCTTTCAGTGATGGAGTGACTGAATTTCTGAATATTTCAGATCTCAGGGCTCTGGCAGGTTGCAGAGGTAAGGAAAGATGTGAAAGGAATGAATAAGGATTTTAAAACGGAGCTGTTGTTTAGCGGAGTCTTGTGGTAATAGGTGCATGGTTGGTTTGTCTTCGGGATTTGAAGAGAGTTAGGACATTAGCAGCAAAGCTTTGGCTAACTTTAAGTTTGTGGAGAACAGAAGAGATTGAATATTAACCACCAATCACATTGCTCCTTTCATCAGTTCAGCCTGTGCCCAAGGCTTAACTGCCAATAGACTGAATCTTAAAAGTCCCTGGAGTGAGCAATGAACACTCAATTTGCTGACTTCGTGGCAAGATTCGAACCCTTTCAATTCATACCTCACTGTTTTCGCTCTCTTTGCGCACCACTTACTTAATTAAATGTTTTCATGTCTTTTTCTTTTTGTAATTTATGGTATTTTATGTATTGTAGTGTACTGCTGCCGCAAAATAACAAATTTCACAACATATGTCAGTGATATTAAACCTGGTTCTTATTCCACCACTCAGTCATGATAAAAGGTAAATGTTCTGTTGCCGTTGACAGTTAGTTCGTCACTACAAACTTGACTTACAAGGATGGAAATGCAGGAGCTGTTCACTTGGTTGCCCAAATGTTTTAGTCAAGCATCTCTGATCAAACACAAAGATTATGGCACTAAATTGAGCACACTTGTATCTAATGAGCTATGTAATTACCAAGAGACAATTAGAGGCATTATGTGTTCATTATACCAATGATTACATGGCAAAAGAAAGATAGTTGCATGTTTCAAATGTAAAGGCTAGTCAAGGATGGAGGGGCATCAGAGCTAAATATAAATGAACACATTTTGAATCACACAGAGGAAGTTAGCGCATTAGGATGGAAGTGGGATTTTACAGGACTACCTGCAAGCCATTTCATCCCAACTTCACTCCCAGCACACTGTTAATTCACTCTGGGTTTGATTGCATCATTCATTAACCTTCCCTTTCCATATACACATAATCCTTATGGTGTTCCCTATTGATAACGTTTGCCACAGCAAAACAGTACAATTGGGTTTTGGTGGTGAATTTTTATGCTTGAAATTATGGAGATTAGGACAGTTTCAATTGTCTCAAGCAAGGAGTGATTTCAGTACTCTAAAACACAGGCTATGGATTAATGTCTGTATTCTGTCACTACAGAAAACAGAACCCAGTTTAACTGCATCTTTTTTTGCATTAATTTTTGTTAATTTTTTATTACATGAATCTCTTATTTTTCAGCATAGTGATCAAAATTATAAAGTGATACTATTAGTATTCTGTCCAAACCATCAGTTTAAGGTGATACATGATTATTTGGGAGGATAATTGATCGTAGAGAGGTGTATGTGTATGTCTGCCTGTCTGTTTGTGCCTGTGCTTGTGTGTGTGAATGTGCGTGTGTGTGTGTGTGTGTGTGTGTGTGTGTGTGTCTGTGGGAGTCAGTATGGATGCTTGTGTCTGTCTGAGTCCCAATTAATCCATTTCCTACAATCCCTCCACCCACCATTCCCCATTGCCCAACCCCAGTATCCATATAAGTGTGTGGTTTCCGAAGTGGAACACAAGGTATTAAAGCCAAAAGTCCTGGACTGATTTCTCCTATACTTGGACTATTTGCCAAAGAGGGCAAATGAAGGGTAAACTGCATCCTTACTGTAAGGAAAAGCACTCCGTGCTTATCAACCGGCAGAGAAAAGTGACTCACTGACCCCACCTTCAGTGCAGGAAAAAACTGGGATTTTTGATGTACAAACGGTGCTGTCTTCAAAGGAGTTAACAGCAATTATATCCCTGCAGACAGATTGAAGTACACTTATGTTTGCTTATATCCAAAGCTCACAAAAAAAAGCTTCACTTAGCATTTTATCACATTAAGGGGCCTGTTCAACTCTGATAGAAGTTGACATTATCTAATGGTAGCAGACACTTACATCAGTTAATCCTATACTTGAACATACACCACAATCAGTGAAACATTCAGCTTCCATTGTAAGATGTAGACCACTTCAGGACCAAACATCCAGCTAAGATCAGATGGAACCCTCACACACACACTTGCCAGCAATTTGGCTTGCGGACGTCAAATGAATTCCAGCAAAATATACTGTAGATGGTCAATTAATTGTCTTCTGTTTTAATTCTTTAAACTATTAACTATCTTTAATTATTATATAACATCAACTGAATATCATATAGTCACTCTTATTGAACTTACATAGATTCACACAGAGCACTTGAGAGCTATTCAATGCACTGAACTGGTACCAAAGTATCTGACAGAAATTTGCTAAATTCTGCTATTTGAGTGATAGAATAATACAACATAGAAACAGACCCTTCGGCCCAACTCGTCCATACTGATCAAGATGCCCATCTACGCTAGTCTTGTTTGCCTTCATTTGGCCCACATCCACATGCTTCATCTTTAGTTCTCACTGCCTCAGTAAAACAGTACTGTGACGAAAAAAAACATTTTGATAGAACTGAGCACTTGGATCAAATGCACACAACGGGGAGCTAAAACCTTTTCCTTAAATTGTGCTTCAACCCTGCAAATCAATAAATATTTCACTCCTTTGACAGGATCATCCATTTTAGTTATACTCTACCTGAAATAAACCAGCATTTTGTGACCTGTGGTAACTTTTCTTCTTATAGTAATAATAGGACTTCTTTTTTTATTTATGTAGGGTTACAGACAATCTAGAAGAGTGTAATCCAAAAATAACAAAAAGAAGATCTTCAAGCCTGACAGAAAGGAGAAATGTTTTTTCTTTTGGAGGGGGTGGGTCTTAATTGGTGGAGCATAAATTCCTAGCATCAGAATCAAATTCATTATCACTGACTTATATGATGTGAAAGTTATTGTTTTGCGCAGCAGAATACAAAGATAAAAAATTACTCTAAATTTCATAAATAGATAAATAGCACAAATGGAGGAATAATGATGGTTGATAGACCATTCAGAGGTCTGAGGGTGGAGGGGGCAAACAGTTTCTGATTCATTGATTGTAGGTTTTCAAGCTCCTTTATCTTCTCCCCCTCTCCAATGATAGTAATGAAAAGAAAAAATGCCCCAGGTTCTGGGGATGCCATCTTTTTGTGGCAGTACCTCCTGTAGATTGCGGGAGTATAGAATTGGAGGAAAGCATAGAGAGTTTTGGTAATGCATGGGGCTTCAGGGATGAGGAACAGTGAGTCTGTGATTGGAAAATCAGGATTAGAGATCTAAAATGCAGGACTTACATCACTAGTTTAGCCTTATAAAGATAATGGGGCTTTGTGCTTATTAGGTCATAGGTACTTTAAACTTACAGAGAAAGAGGAAGAAAGTTTGGTCTGGAGTACATTACAATTGTAATTGGATTAAAAGGGAAAAAAACAAATAAGGAAAGCAAGGATGGAGTGACAGAAACAAAATGCTGGAGGAACTCAACAAGTCAGGTAGCATCTGTGGAGGGAAATGAACAGTTGACTTTTCAGGTTAAGACCTTTCATCAGGGCTGGGCATCATTTCCAGCATCTGTGAAAGTTCTTGTGTCTATGACGCAAGGCTGGAGGCAAGCGTCATTTTCAGCATGGAAGTGGATAGGTAGTCAGAACTCAACCAATCCCCATCAATATTACAAAAAAATTCCTAGCCATTCACCGGAAGCAGGAACTGATGCTGGATTACCTGTCAACGCCGATAGACACCTGTAAAGCAGTTACAAAAGAATATCGGATAAGGAGTTTATGGAATGGTGAATAGGCAAGAGGAACCAAATGATTTTTCTTCCTCCATCCACAACAGCAGACTTGGGAATCAGAGAGGACCCAAAACAAAGCGTTTTCTGTGTTTAATCAATACCTGCAACTTAGCTTCCTAAATTAACAAAAAATGTACAGTAGATCAGTTGGTGTTTCAAGTCAAAGACTCATACTCAATAATTAATGTGAGTACCTATATGGAATAATGTGAATTCTCGAAATCATATGCATATACTAAATAATGCTATGTTACTGCATGTGTTGTAAAAAATCTCATCAAAGGATGTGGCTATATAGCACAGTAACACAAGAGGTTCTTCAGATGCTGGAAATCTTGAGTAACACACACAAAATGATGGAGGAATTCAGCAAGTCAGGCTGCATCTGTGGAGGGGAATAAACAGTTTCTAGTTTCGGGCTGAGACCCTTCATTAGGACTGAAAAGAAAGGGGGCAAAATCTGGAATAAGAAGTTGAGGGGAGGAGGAGAGGTAGAAGTTGGCAAGTGATAGGCGAGACCAGGTGAGGGGGAAGGCAGAATTTGATGCATTATCACTGACGTAAATTGTGAAATATTTTGTTTTATGGTCACCGTACAGTGCAATATATAAAGTATGGTTAAATTATAAAATACACTGTATACATGCACTATACATAGCACAAAAAAAGAGTTAAAATCATGAGGTGATGTTCATGGGTTCATCGACCATTCAGAAATCTGTTGGTAATTTTTAGATAACGTCCTCTTGATTGATACAGAGTAAGGTTATCAGTTACTGTGAGTGACTACTGCAATTGCAACATGATGTGCGAACAGGGAATGTCACCAGAAAATAATTGTTCTATAGATAGCTTCACAAATGCTTCTGAGGCCTGGAGTCCCATTATCCTCTCCCCTCCCCTCACCTTCTTACTCTGACTTCTCATCTTTTTTTTTCCCAGTCCTGATGAAGGTCTTGGCCCAAAACATTGATTGTTTACTCTTTTCCATCGAGGCTGTCTTGCCTGCTGAGTTCCTCCAGCATTTTGTATATCTCCGATTGTCCTCCTTCAGATACCTACTCCGGTCTTTTCCTACCCCGACCCCCCACCTCCAACCCCTTTCCACTGCCTCAACAGCTCAGTAATTTAGGCCACTTGGTCCTGCCCTCCCAGTGGATTGGCTGGGCTGCTGGAGTATCCACGCGAAGGATCGTGAGTGAGATATTTCTATTGACTGTGTACCCAAAGCACAAATAACTCACTTGTCTTTTTTTGATGATTATATATGATTAAATTTCTTAATCCCAAAACAGCCTCAGTGGAAAGCAATAATTTGGGAAAAGATTTGGGGGTTATAAGAATTACCTTAATGGTACACTGCAACAATCTCATTTACTAGTCTTAAGACCATTGAACAAACTGGATACTTTGCTTTGAAATAAAGATTGAGAAATATTAGCAGCAATTAAATGGAAGGAGAATGATAGATGTGGAGATTCATTACTGGGCTGTACTACTTGTCTTGTTGAAATTTACATCTCCTAATAAAATTAGCAATAAACCCTGCATATAACACTGGTTATTTATTACCCAGGCATAATTTCTGTTACCGTTTGCAGACCTTTGTGAAAAGGTTGAGCTGGTAAAAACACATGACATACATTTGATTTTTTTTCTCTCCCTCAAAATGCAGAAACACAAGCTATTAAAGGCAATCACGGGGGATGTAGCACCTTAAAAAAGAATTGCAAATCATGACTGTGGAGCGTCGTTCAACAGAAATTGCCTTAAAAATATAAAGCGCGTTGTTGTTCTCCTATGGCGGGGAGGGGGGAGGGGGAGGAGAATGGATAGCATTTCCAACGCGGTTTTGTCAACGAACTCATTATTCCCACTACAATTATTGGTAATTAGAGCAAACAATGCAACACAAGTGATACTTATAAAATTCATTTTTTGATATATTTTTTAATATTGGCATCAGCTGGAGTGAAGCATTTTGAACACCGAATGAAGTAAATAACAAAACAAGACACAGATGGCAGTGTGCAAAACACATCACACCTCAAAACTCCCAGCACTTGTTTAGATTCGTTCAGTTGATTCACAGACATTCTCACATATTGAAATCCTAGCTGCAGATACTAATTTAGACCTTTCAAACTGACATGGGTGAGGGTAGAAAGGTTAATTAACATAAAATCCCACATGAAGTGTTTTTTTTCCATTCCATTAATCAACACCCACCTTCGCATCCCATTTTTAGTTGCAACTGATGTTTATCAGAACCAGTGGGGAGAATAACAAAAAAAACAAGCTGCCGGTTGCTTTTAGTGAGATGAAAATACAAGGAAGCAACCGGCACGCATTCAAATGCATTTGCTTTTTAAAATATGTTTTATTCCAATTCCACCCACCTCTCACACAGCCAACTTGTGCACAGTATGAAGCCATGATCACTGACCTGCAATTTTGTTTGGGCACTTTGCAACCTGCAGACGTCAATATTGAACTCTCCAACTTTAAGTAACTCACTTTTCCTCTTTTTCTCTATCAAACTTGGCCAATTAATTTTACTTCGAGATACAGCATGATAACAGGCCCTCCCAGCCCAATGAGACCAGGAAACTCAATTACATCCATGTGACCAATTAATCTACCGAACTGTATGTCTTTGAAATGTAGGAGGAAGCCCCACACAGTCATGCAGAGGACACACAAATGCCTTACAGGCAGTGGCGGGTATTGAACTCGGGTTGCTGATACCGTAATAGCGCTACACTAACCACCACGCAACCATGCCTGGTATCATTTTGGCTCTTTTTTTTATTTTGTCTGACCTTCTGGACATCTCTTACCATTTGCAACACGTTACATAGAAACAAGAAAGAGCTGGGATAATTCAATGGGTCAGGCAGCACGTATGGTGGGAAACAGACAGTCGACATTTGTGGGTGGGACCCCTCAGTACGACTGGAGATAAAGAAGGGAGATAGCTATTATAAAAAGGTGGAGAGAAAGGGATGGAGGAAGACCTAGTGGGTGATAGGTAGATCCAGGTGAGGAGGCAGATAGTCAGGTGAGGGAGGAGTAGAGTGGGAATGATGGAAGGAGATAGAAGGTGCACAGACCTGATTTTCAGCACTATGGAGACATGAAAAACTGTAGATGCTGGAATCTGGAGCAGAAAATAAACTGCTGGAGGAGTTCAGAGGGTCAGGCAGAATGGTGGAAAAAAAGTTAATAGCTGACATCTTAGGTTAACACCTCCACCTGGATGTCATCAGCCTATAATTTTGATCATCCATTTCCTTCCACAGACACTGTCTGAACCATTGACTCCCGCCGGCAGTTTGTTTTTCTGATATTTGGAACTCCTTAATGGCCACATTTAGTCATCTCATCTTGTTCTGTCAGGATTATTATATATATTCCAAAATATCAGAAATACGTCCACCTCAGACACTATCTCTTCTATCTCACCCCGTTCAGCCTTTTGTACATCCTAACCATCCCATTACACATTTTCAATTTTGCATTGCTACAGTGGGAAGTTCCCACCTACTTCAAAAGGGCAACAATTATACCAGTGTCCAAGAAGAGCAGGGTGATCTGCCGTAACAGCTATCATCCAGCAGCACACACATCTATGGTGAGGAAGTGTTTTGAGAGGTCGGTTATGGCTAGAACCAACTCCTGCTTTAGCAAAGACTGCAATTTGCCTTTCGCCACAATAGGTCTATGATGAATATGGTCACATTGCTTCTCCAGGCAGCGTTGGATCATCTGGATCAGTACTTATTTAACTTTTCACTGTAATCGACAATTTTTTTCTTACTGCCACAAAGTTAACAAATTTCACAATACATGCTGGTGATATTAAACCTGATTCTGAAAGCACATACCACTAGGCTCAAGGATAGCTTGTCTCTTGCTGTCATAAGACTATTGAACCATTGTCTGGTATGATAAGATAGACTTTCGACCTCACAATCTACCTTGTTCTGACCTTGACTCTTATTGTCGGCCTACACTGCACTTTTTCTGTCACTGTAACACTTCATTCTGCATTTTGTTATTGTTTTCACTTGTACTACATCAGTGCGCTGTTGTAAAAAAATAATCTGCATGCACAGTATGCAAAAACAAAGAAAGTTTCAAATTTGAATTTTTGCTTCTCTCTCCACAGCCGGAGCTCAAATTATTGATTGTTTCCAGCATTTTCTGTTTTTTTAATTTCAATTTTGGTCTTTCTTCCAAATATATTTTATTATTGAGTTGAAATTTTTAACTCTGGTTATCTCTCAAAAGATGCTGCCTGACCTGCTGAGAAAACTATTAACTGGTTTATTATTGTGACTTGTACTGAGATAGACTTTGATTGCTTGCTATCCAGGCTCATCACTCTATACAGCACTACATCAACTCAGTACAGAATCAGATTCAGAATCGGGCTTAATATCACTGGCGTATGTCATGAAATTTATTGTTCTAATTCAAAATAAAAAAAGATATTTAAAAAATATAAATGAAAGGAAAACCAAATAGAATGCTGAATATTATGTTCGAGTTACAAAGAAAGTGCAGTGCAGGTAGAAAAATGAAATGCAGGGGGTCGTCTGAGAGATCAAGAGTACACCTTTGTGGTAGAACAGTGCGTTCAAGAATCTTATAACAGTGGGATAAAAGCTGTCCTGGAAATTGGTGGCGCGTATTTTCAAGCTTTTGTATCTTCTGCCTGACTGAAGGGAATAGAAGAAAGAGTGACAGGGATGGGAGGCATCCTTGATTTTTTTGGCTGCTTTGAGATGTTGAACCAAGACTCCATTTTCTGTTGCATTACAAACCATCAATCCCTCGAAGTTGCCATGCAGGTTGATAGAGTTGTTAAGAGGGAATATGATGCGTTGACCTTCATTAGTTGGTGATTGAGTTCAAGAGCCGTGAGGCACTGTTGCCAGCTCTATAACACCCTGGTTAAACCATACTTACAATATTATGTTCAGCTCTGGTTACTTCATTATAGGAAGGATTTAGAAGCTTTAGAGAACTGCAGAAGAGATTTAACAGGATGATACTTGGATTAGAGACCATATCTTATGGTTAGTTTGAGCAAGCTGGGGCTTTTCTCTTTGGAGTAAAGGTGGATGAGACTAAACTTGATAGAGGTGTACAAGATGATTTATGAAGGCCAATGTGCCAAAAGCTTTCTTTATAACCCTAGCTACCTGTGACGCCACTTTCAGTGAGTTATGGACCTGTATTCCCAGATCCCTTTGCTCTACCACACTCCTCAATGCTCTTACATTCACTGTGTAAGACCTACCCTAGTTGATTCTCCCAAAGTGCAATACCTTGCACTTGTCTGCATTAAACGCCTTCAGCTATTTTCAGCATACTTTTCCAGCTGATGCAGATCCCTCTGCAAGACATGATAGCCTTCCTCACTCTCTATTACACCCCCAATCTTTGTGTCATCAACAAATGTGCTCATCCAGTTAATCATATTATCGTCCAGATTGTTGATATAGATGACAAACAACAATGGACCCAGCACCAATCTCTGCGGCACACCACTAGTCTCAGGCCTCCAGTCAAAGAGGCAACCATCTACTACCACTTTTTAGCTTCTTTCACAAAGCCAATGTCTAATCCATTTTACTACCTCATCCTGAATGCCAAGTGACTGAACCTTCTTGTCCAGCAATGTAGGAGGGAAAGGTTGGATTGATCATAGAGTAGATTAAGAGGGCAAAGAACATTGTGGCTGAAGGTTCTGTATTGTGCTGTAGTGCTCTATGCTCTATGTTCTAAATATTGTAAGCACTATTAGCTCTCTCTCAAAACAGTGTAAATCTTCACCTTCACCTTGCAGAGGCTGACCAAATGGAAGATTGCTTTATATCCTGAATTAATTTACCTTAATTCTCTGAATGATCGGGGATGAAATCTGCCTTTTAACACATTCTACCTTGCTCCTTCAAAATAAAATCATTTTAAAAAGTCTTTTCTTTTCCTGCCAGGACTAAGTTAAAGGAATTTTGGTAGGTGGTAACCTTTTCCTCACAGTGATTAATCTTCAGATGAAAAGACTGCCAATAATTTGGCGAAATTTGCAAGCTTCATTCAGAGAAATAATGAGTCACTTTGAACAGCCGCAACTGAAATGCTTGTATTGCCGTGGTGAGACTGGGGTTAAGGTATATATTTAGAGTGGATACAAAGAGATTTCCTTTGCAGTGCTGTGCTTAATGCGGTTACTGAGTTACAACCAAAATCCCTTGTTCAAAATCATGACTAGTTTAGACATGGTAAGCAGAGAGAAGCAATTCCCACAAGCAGATCGTTTAAAAAACTGAACGATACAGGTTTAAACATTTTGGCAAATATTACAAAAGGAAAGTGAGGAAAAATATGAATTGAATGTAGGGTTGGTAGAGTGAGATTTAATTCTTTTTGCGCAAACCCTACATTCAGTAAATCCCGATAACTGATTTGTAGCATGCTTTATAACACCACACTTGCATTTGCTCCAATTTTGAAACCTTTGCCTGTTACTTCCTTGAGCTATTTGCTAATGGGAAGGAGCATGGCATAAAATAATTTATAGAACTGCCAGGAGAAGGAGCAGGTGAATGATTTAAAGGTTAGCTTTATTTGCCACATGTTCATCAAAACATACAGTGAAGTGCAATGTTTTAAACCAAGGACCGACACAGTGTGAGGATGTACCTACAAGTTTCGCCGTGATTCTGGTGCCAACATTGCTTGCCCATAACTTTCTAACCCTAACATTAACTGTACATCTTTGGTATAAGAGAAGAAATTGGAGCACACGGAGTGGAAGTGTGCGGTCATGGGAAGAACGTGCAAGCTCCTTACAGAAGGTGGCAGGAATTGAAAACAGTCAGTAATTGCTGTTGTTGTAAAGGGCTGTTCTAAATGCAATACTGTCCAGCATGCTACTGCGCTGTGATGTGCCGTGAAACAGAATTTAACTGGGAGCCAACATAGACCCTGATGGGCTGAATGGACTCTATAACATTAAATGCATGTTGTATATTATCACACCTGAAATGTAAGGGTGGCATGGTGTGTTGTGGTTGGCATGACGCTATTACTGTGCCAGCGAACTAGGTTCAAACTCGCTGCTGTATGTTAGGAGTTCGTATGTGCTTCCCGTAACCACTTGAGTTTCCGTTGGGTGCCCTGGTTTCCTTCCACATTCCAAAAATTTATGGGTTAGTATGTAAATTTGTTACAATGCTGTAATTGTGCAGCGGTGTCTCATTTGGCCAGAAAGGCCTGCTACCGTGCTGTATCTCTAAATAACTAACTGAATAAATAAAGAAGTCAAGATTCTATCTATATCGTAATCTAGATAGATCATAGTCTAGTTTTAGAGCCTGAAGGTCAATTGAAAGTCTGAAAGTTGAAGCCTGATGGCAGAGGCATTCAAACTGGAGGCCCAGAGGCCTATTCTGGAGTAGGAGGACTATCCGCGTGTGTTGGTGGGTGGGAGGGAAGAAGGGGGCTTGCTTTGCTGTTGTTTTGTTGTTTGTTGTGTTCTGTGTTGTTCCATTGGGCATTATGGGCATGCCATGATTGTAGGCCGCACCAGCACGACTTAGTTGCGATGATTGTTAACACAAAAAAACGTATTTCACAGTACTGTATGGTTCCATGCACACATGATGAATAAATCTGAATCTGAGACTAATCTAAAATCAATAAAGAATTATTGAAGCAATGTTGCATTTCAAGAAAAATGGTAACCAATTTGAGCACTGCAAGCTCAAATATACAGCAAGAGATGCATAACAAAATGTTTAGTTTGAGCTGTTGCTGCTGGAATCATACTGTTGATGACAGATGTAACCCCTGTGTTTATCAACTGCAGCTAATGCTTCCAAGTGAGATGGTTGGAGATAAACAGGAAGGCCAGTTTAGTGTGCAGCCAAGCTAAGCAATGAACATAATCACCAGCTAATTTCTTTCTGATGATGTTGGTTCATGAAGGAAGGCAAGCATTGAAATTAATCTTGGCTGAATATATTACCACTGATGGGAACACCATCTCCTGTAAAATACAAAGCTTGCTTTTCAGACAGTAAATTGGCCCAGGAACTGGGAAACAACAAGCATTTGTTTTCTTCAGTGAATGAAACAGATTGTGGTTTAATGTTTGTCTCATGAAGTCATGGCATGGAAGAAGTCTCAGTGAACCAGAAGTGACTCTTGTCCCTGAACTTTAGTCTATATAGGACTGTATGTCATTAGTAGTGTAGCTGTTTGCAAAACACTATTACCCCTTTAAACCCATTTTAGGAGTCCATTTTATTGTACTGTGGTTCTCAACGGCATTCAGCAGAGTAAACAATGATGAGATGGGCTACAGAGAGGAGGTGAAATAGCTTGAGTCCTGGTGTCAGGCAAATAACATCTCTCTCAATGTCAACAAGACAAAGGAGATTGTTATCAACTTCAAGAGAATTTGCACCCACTCAAACCTCTCTTTACATTGGCGGCACTGCAGTAGAAACTGTGAGTAGTTTCAGACTCCTGGGAGTGAACATTAAGCACAACCTCTCATGGTCCCAGAACATATTCTACACTATCAGGAAGACTCACCAACATCTCTACTTTCTGAGGAGGTTGAAGAGAGTTGGACTATCCACATATGCACTCACATTGTACGTGCAGTAGAGAACATTCTAACGGATGTGCTGCATCACTGCCCAGCCCAGAAACTCCACTGCAACAGACAGGAAGGCTGTATAATGGGCAGTCAAAACTGCCCAACATATTACTGTACCAGCCAACCTGCCATCAAGGACATATATACAGAAAAGTGCCAGAAAAAGGCCAGTAACATCATAAAGGATCTTCCCCACCCTTCTCATGGACTGTTTGTCCTACTCCTATCAGGCAGGAGGGCTACGTAGCCTGCATAGCAGATCCACCAGACTCAAAATCTGTTACTTTACCCAAGCAATAAGGAAGATCAACATCTCCACCCACTAACCCACCCCTCCACACCCCAAACACCACTGCTTTAACATTTCTTTTCAGTCATCTTATGTACGGATGCTCCTGTGTCTAGCATCACTTTACGGACATATAATCAATCTATGTATATAAGCTATCTTACATATTTATGTTTATTGTGCTCCTTTAATTATTAGTGTATTATTTTTGTGCGGCATCAGATCAGGAGTAACAATAATTTCATTCTTCTTTACACTTGCTTGCTGGAAATGACGTTAAAAAAATCTTGAAACTTGAATTGGGCAGTGAGTGTTCTTTGGGACAGAAGGACCTGTAATCATGCTGTATCCTTAAATACCCATCTTTTTTGGACTGCGTCAGATCCAGAGTAACAATTGTTTTATTCTCCTTTCACTTGCAAACTGGAAATGACATTAAATTCCTGATAGATTAAAAAAAAATAAAAATAACGTATGGGCTGGCAGATTTTGATTGTAAATGTAAGTTCAGGTTAATCTTACTGTTTTTAATTAATTTATGGGATCTAACTCTGTTTTCTACTCTTTTTTTAAACTTGGGGTGATGGTGAATTTGGGGGAATTGTATCAGATTGGTTGTGAGATTGTGGCTGTTTGATGGCACAGTGAGTCGACTCGGCCTCCTCTGTGCAGAGGGCACACTCTTTTGGCGCAGGCTTTTGAGTGTGCAAGCTTTCGTTTCAGCAAGCACAGTTTGTCACTCCTACACTGGAAGTTGCCCAGACTGTGCTGTTACTAACATGACTCAGTACAAATGTTTAAACATTCTACTCTGTTGTCGATCTTGCAATATGTAACAGAGAGGAATATTATTTCACAATTCCATTTTCTCATTAGATAGAACGCACTAGGGAGCAGAGGAATTGTATTGATCACCACCTTTCTAAAGCACCTGGGTAACATTGCTGAGTGGCACAATTACAGTGTCAATCATACAGTCATAGAGCACTACGGCACACAAATAGTCCCTTCGACATATCTAGTCTGTGCCAAACTGTCATTCTGCCTAGTCCCATTGACCTGCACCTGGACCATAGCCCTCCATTCCTCTGCTATTCAGGTGACCATCCAAACTTCTCATACCGAACTGGCATCCGTCTCTTCCACTGGCAGCTTGTTCCACGCTCACATCACTCTCCGAGTGAATCCTCAGGTTCCCCTCAAATACTTCACCAAATATCACGAGCGAAATGTCAGCATCTTTTGAACAGAAATGTGTTCCTGTGAGAATGCGCAGTGATGGGGATGAGGAGGAGACCACCAGACTGGAATAAATTAGCAACCAATAGTTCACCATATGGAAGCAATGATTCAGATAATTACAATAATAACTTTTTTATAGAGCACTTTTCATGCAGATCATGTAGTTCAAAGTGCTTTACAATTGGATCAAAAGACAGACAGGGAAATAAAATGAAAAATAAAAAACATGAAAATAAAAGACAAAAAGATGAGAGTTAAAAATAAGGTTAAATAAATAGGTTTTGAGGTTGTGTTTAAATGTGAGGCTGCATCCCTTATAATTTTAGGTATTGAGTTCCACATTTTAGGACAGTTTATGTACAGAAACAACTTCAATAACTTTTGTTGATGATGTCTATGAGCCCGAGCCGATTCTGCTGGAGGCTTGAAGCCAAAGTCGGGTTAAAGGACTGTGGGGTAAAAGTGGTTGGAAGGGGGGAAAATGTCTTGATTTGCTGTAGTTTTCTGCTTTGTTGTGCTCTGTGTTGTTCTGCTGAGCAATGTGGGCAGATATGTTGGTGCGAGAGTGTGTGGCGATACTCGTGGTGTGTCCTCAGCACACCCTTGGATAAGTCAGTTGTTAACGCAAATGACGTACAGAATTTCTCTATAGGTTTTGATGTACATGTGATAAGTAAAGTTGAATCTTGAATCATGAAGTGTCAGATCCCGACAACTTTCTGGGTTAAGGCAAGACTTTTTTTTGCCAATGATTCTAAACCTTTAATGAGCCACTCAACAGATGGAATAATTTTGCTCCCTATCACCATCTCTAATTGTCTTGCACAGCAATCCCCAACCACTGGGTCGCGGACCGGTACCGGGCCACAAAGCATGTGCTACCGGGCCGTGAGGAAACGATATGAGCCAGCTGCACCTTTCCTTATTCCCTGTCACACACTGTTGAACTTGAACATAGGGTTGCTAACTGTCCCGTATTTGTCGGGACATCCCGTATATTGGGCTAAATTGGTTTGTCCCGTATTTCGCCTGCTAAGGTAGAGCATTCCTATGAAACCTTTCGTGCAGAAATGGCATGAGGCGAAGAAGCAATTACCATTAATTTATACGGGAAAAATTTTTGAGCGTTCCCAGACCCAAAAAATAACCTACCAAATCATACCAAATAACACATAAAACAAAAAATAAATAACACTAACATATAGTAAAAGCAGGAACGATATGATAAGTACACAGCCGATATAAAGTAGAAATAATGTATGTATAGTATAGTTGGAAAGATGAAGGCAAAACCGATTCGTGGGGGAAAAGGATTGGCACGTACGCGCATGCGCACACAGGTGCCTGTGCAAGGCTTCCTGGTCATGGTAGTCTTTCTTGGGTAAAATGTCCTGAGATTTGACTGCTACTTTTGTCCCTTATTTGGGAGTGAGAAAGTTGGCAAACCTCACTGTAAAAGACATGTTGAGGTGAGTTTAACCCTACTTGAACACCATCCCCACCCCCGCTCGGTTGGTCCGCAAGAATATTGTCAATATTAAACCAGCTTGCAGTGCAAAAAAGGTTGGGGACCCCTGGTTCTTGCAGATCTCGATTTAGTCATATGTTAATTACTCCTAGACTTTTAACCACTCCTATTTTATTCTCTGTCCATGCAGAAAACTAAGATTGACATGGCAGGGAGATGCATCCATATTTTCTCTCAATTTCTTACACTTTTTACAGAAATTCAAAAAGTTAATGTGAAAGGCACACACTCAATACTTTGGGAAGCAATGAAATGAATTGACATGTGGTCAAGAGAGGCAAAACAAGGCAACTGGGAATGTTTCCTCCGTCAGATTATTTAGATACAGTAAGTTCCTCCCTCAATTTAGAATCAACAAAAAAAAACATATCAGCCTGTTATTCTTCAAGTGGTTGTTGTAGGGTTGTGCTGTGTTCAAAATGATGAGGTAACTGATTATGTTTGAAATACATGAGATGTGCACTTAGCTGATAATAGAAATGCAAATCCATCTGTTTCAACTGAATCTTGGCCATTACATTGCCTATGAATCACAACAACACAGCCATGAGCTGCCTTGCTAAATATATATGCAGTAAGATTTTAAATAATATCTTGACATGTGCAATTGTACAAGAATTATAATTTTTCTATCAAAAACAGAGACCATTTAACCTTCAAACACACAAGAGATTTTGCTGTAACGCACACACACAAAATCCTGGAGGAACTTAGCAGGTCAGCCGGCATCTATGAAATGGAATAAACAATCAATGTTTCAGGCCAAGACCCTTCATCAGGACTTCAGCCCTTCAAGTTTTTGCTCTCTCTTTGGAGAGTGATATCATCAGTCCAATACATTCTCTCTGCTAATTTAACAAAGTCCTGAGACCTGATGGCATGAACATT
The DNA here is from genome assembly GCF_030028105.1 of Mobula birostris. Classification (NCBI taxonomy): domain Eukaryota; kingdom Metazoa; phylum Chordata; class Chondrichthyes; order Myliobatiformes; family Myliobatidae; genus Mobula; species Mobula birostris. The sequence goes on along the minus strand of NC_092392.1, from coordinate 23,743,954 downwards.
GACTTCTCTAACTTCCATTAATGCCCCACCTCCCCTTCGTACCCCATTTGTTATTTATTCATTTATTTATTTATTATTAATAATAATTTTTTTCTCTCTCCTTTTTCTCCCTCTGTGCCTCTCACTATACTCCTTGCCCATCTTCTGGGCTTCTCCCCTCCCCCTTTCTTTCTCCCTCGGCCTCCTGCCCCATGATCCTCTCCCTTCTCCAGCCTCACATCCCTTTTGCCAAACAACTTTCCAGCTCTTAGCACCATCCTTCTCCCTCCTGTCTTCTCCTATCATTTTGGATCTCCCCCTCTCCCTGCCACTTTCAAATCTCTTACTATCTCTTCTTTCAGTTAGTCCTGACGAAGGGTCTCGGCCCGAAACATCGACTGTACCTCTTCCTATAAATGCTGCCTGGCCTGCTGCGTTCACCAGCACTTTTTGTGTGTGTTGCCTGAAATTCCAGCATCTGCAGATTTCCTCGTGTTTAAGAAACCCAAGAAATTTACTTATGTAATGCAAGTCGCACATATACAAGAGTAAAGGTGCATTACTACAATTATATGGTCTTGGAGATACCATATTATTATGTCACTTTATCTTGAAAAATGTGTACTTTCCATAGATGATTCAGCAGAATCTATTCCTGGTTAGAAAAGTCCGATTTCTAAGAAAAGGCTAAATAGACTAGATACCTGTTTTTCAAAGTTTAGGAATATAAGAGGGAATCTTATTGAAATACTTAAAACTCCTGGAAGGCTCTGCAGAGTGGACATAGTAAAAATGTTCTGCTGCAGAGTCTTGGCCCAAGACACAACTGTACTCTTTTCCATAGACGCTGCCTGGCCTGCTGAGTTCCTCCACCATTTTGTATGTATTGCTTGGATTTCCAGCATCTGCAGATTTTCTCTTGTTTATGGTAAAAATATGGTTTCCTCTGGCAGTTTCAAAATAACAGATAGTCCATTACAGTTCAAAAATTGAATGTTCAAAGTAAATTTATAACTGATGTACACATAAGTCACCATATACTACCCTGAGATTCATTTTCTTGTCAGCATTCACAGTAAATACAGAGAGAAATGATAGGATCAGTGCAAAAACTGCACAGAATATAGTCAGCAAACAAGCAATGGGCAAAAGACAGCAATTTGTCCAACTGCAAAAAAGGATAAAAAAACACAATCTAAATAAATATTTCAATAAAGAAACAAACCAACAAATAAATAAATCAATATTGAAACCTGAATTGTAAGGTCTTAGAAAGTGAGTCCCTAGGTTGTGGAATCAGTTCTTTGTTGGGGTGAGAGACATTATACCTCTTCAAAAACAGTATGGTTGAGGGGTAATAACTGTTCTGGAACTGAGTGGAGTGGGACGTAAGGATATTGTATCTCATATTTCATCATTTCTGTTCTTCTGGCTTTTATAGTTGCCTTCTGTTGGTTTTAAATGCTTCCCAATCCTCTAACTTTCCATTAATTTTTGCCACATTATATGCCCCCACTTTTGATTTCATTTTTGTGTCTGACTTCCCTTGTCAGCCACAGTCGCCTCATCCTCCCTTTTGATGTATCTATCTTGCGCTTTCCGACTTGCCCCAGAAACTCCAGCCATTGTTGTTCTACCACCATCCCTGCTGGAGTCCTTTTCCATTCAACTTTGGCCAGCTCTTCTCTCATTCTTCTGTAATTGCCTTTTCTCCACTGTAATACAGATACACCTAATTTTATCTTGCTCCTCTCATACTGAAGGGTGAATTCTATCATCTAATCACTTCCTGCTAAAGGTTCCTTTACCTTAAGCTCCCAAATAAAATCTGCTTCAATGCACAACACCCAGTCCAGAATAGCCTTTCCCCATGTGGGCTCAACCACAAGCTGCTCTGAAAGCCATACAAATGATCTGTCTTGGGATTCAGCACCGACTAATTTTCCCTGTCTACTGTACATGCATATTGAAACCCCCCATGATTAATGTAACATTGCCTTTCCCGCATACCTTTCTCTATCTCCCATTGTAATTTATATGCCATATCCTGGCTGGTGTTTGGAGGCCCATATATAATTCAATTCAGAGTTGTATATGGATACTGTACATGCTATGATAAGAATATTGCTGTTTCTTAATTCTACCCACAAGAAGTCTATGTCTTCTGATCCTACATCAATCACCTCCTTCTAAGGATTTTATTTTATTTTTTACCAACAGAGCAAACCCACCCAATCTGTCTACCTGCCTGTCCTTTCAATACAGTGTGTATACTTGGATGTTAAGCTCCCACCTATGATCTTCTTTCAGCCACAGCTCAGTGAAGCCCACAACTTCGTACCTGTCAATCTGCCATTCTCTAAATGCAATTCAAGAAAATCTACCTATTTCGTATATAATGTGCGTTCAATTATAACACTTTGGACCTGTATTCATCATCCTTTTCAATTTTGCCCTCTATAGTACAGTTCATCCCACTGACTGCAATTTTTCAAAGATTTGTTTCAAAGCAACACACATCAAAGTCGCTGGTGAATGCAGCAGGCCAGGCAGCATCTCTAGGAAGAGGTATAGTCGACGTTTCAGGCCGAGACCCTTTGTCAGGACTAACTGAAGGAAGAGCTAGTAAGAGATTTGAAAGTGGGGGGGGGTGAGATCCAAAATGATAGGAGAAGACAGGAGGGGGAGGAATGGAGCCAAGAGCTGGACAGGTGATTGGCAAAAGGGATATGAGAGGATCATGGGACAGGAAGCCCAGGGAGAAAGACAAGGGGGGGGGGGAACCCAGAGGATGGGCAAGGGGTGTAGTCAGAGGGACAAGGGGAGAAAAAGGAGAGTGAGAGAAAGAATGTGTGTATAAAAATAAATAACGGATGGGGTACGAGGGGGAGGTGGGGCATTAGCGGAAGTTAGAGAAGTCAATGTTCATGCCATCAGGTTGGAAGCAAAGGTCATTTATTATCATAGCATGTACAGTATCCATATACAACTCTGAAATTTGTATTCTCCAGATAGCCACAAAACAAAGAAAGAACATGAAAGTCGTTCAGAGAAAAACATCAAACCCGTCTCCTCTGTACAAAAGGAATGGCATCTATCATTTATCATTTGCCCTTTCATCTGCCTGTTCTTCCTCACAGTCTCGCTACAGAATGCACTGACTTATATATCAACCGCCCCATCCTCAGTCCTATCACTCCACTTCCCACCCGCCCTGCCAAATTAGTTTAAAACCTCCCCAGAAAACTTGCCTGCAAGGATATTGCTCTCCCTCAGGTTCAGGTGTAACCCATCCTTTTTGTACAGGTCATACCTGACCTAGAATTGATCTCACTGATCCAGAAATCTGAAACCCTTTCCCCTGCACCATTTCCACAGCCACTCATTCATCTGTACTATCATCCTTTTCCTGCCCTGAATGGCACATGGTACTGGCAGGAATAAAGCGATGATTATTTTGCAGGTCCTGCTCTTCAAGCACTTCTCTAACTCCCTATACTCAGTGTGCAGGACCTCTTCCCCCTTCTACCTATGTCATTGGTGCCAGTGTGTACTATGACCTCCAGCTGCTTACTTTCCCTGGTGAGAATCTTTTGCAGTGACTCTGAGACATCCTGGGCCCTGGTACCTGGGAGGCAACACACCATCCTGGCATTTCTTTTGCAGCCACCGAATCTCCCGTCCATCCACCTAACTATCGAGTCTCCTATCTCAATTGTTCCTATCTGCCTCACTTTACCCTCCCTGCTGACCCACAGAGCCGGCCACAGTGTCACTGGCCTAGCTGCTGCTGCTGGGCCCTGATAGGTCCCTGCCCCACCTCCACCCCAGCATATTGTTGCTGTCATGAATGGCCACAGGGGAAGCCTGCACTGACCGCCTACTCTTCTTATTTCTCCTGGTGGTCACCCATCCACCATCTGAAGCCTGCTCTCTGGCTGTGACCAACTCAGTAAGAGTCTCATCTATGAGGTTTTCAGCCTCCCAGAAGGTCTTGAGTACATCTATCTCCAGCTCCAGTTCCCTGACCTTGTCAGTCAGGAGCTGAAGTTGGGTACATTTCCTGCAGATGAAGCCATCAAGGAGACTGTTTGGTACCTTGAAATCCTACATCTCATGGAGGAGCATTCCATTGCCTTAACTACCATCTGCCTACACTTGTTACAAACAAGAAAAAAATCTGCCACAAAATGCTGGAGAAATTCAGCAGGCCAGACAGCATCCATGGAAAAAAATTACAGTCGACGTTATGGCCCGAATCATCGACTGTACTTTTTTCCATAGATGCTGCCTGGCCTGCTGAATTCCTCCAGCATTTTGTGTGTGTTGCCTACACTTGTTATATCTCTAACTTGTCAAACTTAAGTTCTAGCCTGTACCTTCTTTTGCTTGTTATAGGACAGGAAAGAAATGTTAGAACAGAGAACGTTGAACGGTACATCCCAGAAATAGCTTCTCTGCTTGTATTGTATGTTCCAGGTACAATACCAATTTAAGCTAATTGCTTCTGCCTGCATTGTTGATCACCTACCTACAGGAAAGATGAAACAAGGTTGAAAGAGTGCAGAGAAAATTTAGAAGGATGTTGCCGGGTCTGGAGGACCTGAGTTATAAGGAAAGATTAAATAGATTAGGATTGTATGCATTAGAACATAGAAGATTGAGGAGCGATTTGATATACATAATTATGAGGGATATAGATAAGTTAAATGCAAGCAGGCTTTTTCCACTGAGTTTGGATGGGACTACAACCAGAGGTCATGAGTTAAGGGTGAAAGATGAAAAGTTTAAGGGGAACATGAGGCGAAACGTCTTCACTCTGAGGGTCATAAGAGTGTGGAATGCACTGCCAACACAAGTGGCGCATGCGAGCACAATTTCAATGTTTAAGAGAAGTTTGGATAGACACAAGATAGTAGTGACATGGAGGGCTATGGTCCAAGTGCAGGTGGCTGGGAGCAGGCAGTTTAAATGGTTTCAGCATGGACTAGATGGGCTGAAAGGACTTTTCTTATGCTGTACTTCTCTATGACTTTATGACTCTATATCACTCCATTCCCTGCCGCTTATATACCTGTCTAATGGTGTTTTAAATATCACAGAGGAAGATCAGTGTTGATTTTGGTAAATTGGTAAGTAGGTTTATTATTGTCACATGCATGGTGAAAAAGTTGTTTTGATGTGTTGATAGAGATCATTCCATTACAAAATTGAACTGAGATAAGACAAGAGAAAACTATAACAGAGTGCAGAATGAAGTGTTACACCCACAGAAGAAGTAGAGTGCAGGCAGACATTCAGGTGCAAGACCATAATGCAATAGATCATGAGGGCAAGATTATGATGAAGGGTAACTTGATAGATGTGTACAAGATGATAAGAGGCATACATCAAATGGGCAGTCAGACTTTTTCCCTGGGTGGAAATGATTACTACCAGGGAGCATAATTTTAAGGTGGACTCCCGAACATAGAACATAGCACACCGCAGGACAGTACAGGCCCTTTGGCTCATGATGTCGTACTGACCCTTTAAACTACTCTAAGATCAATCTAACACTTCCCTTCTGATAACCTTCCATTTTTTTACCGTCCATGTTCCTATCTAAGAGTTTCTTAAAAGCCCTAATGTATCTGTCTCTACCAGCATCCCTGGAAAAGGCATTCCATGAACACACCACTCTCTGCTAAAAAAAACCTATACCTGACATCCCCTCCATGCGTTCTTCCAATCAGCTTAAGATTATGCTCCCTGGTAGTAATCATTTCCACCCAGGGAAAAAGTCTGACTGTCCATTTGATGTATGCTTCTTATCATCTTGTACACATCTATCAAGTTACCTTTCATCATAGTGTTAGATTGATCTTAGAGTAGTTTAAAGGGTCGGTACGACATCATGAGCCAAAGGGCCTGTACTGTCCTGCGGTGTGCTATGTTCTATGTTCGGGAGTCCACCTTATCATACTAGGGACAATTCAAGAGTCTTATGACAGCAGGACCGAAACTGCCTTTGACTCTGCCGGTACGTGTTTTCAAGTTTTTGTCTCTTCTGCCCGATGGGAGGGGGAGAAAAAAGACTGGCTGGGGTGGGTGGAGTTTTTGATTGTGCTGGCTGCTTTGTGTTCTTACCGAATGACAGAGCAATCGCAATGGGCCGAATGGCATACAAATAAGTGCTCTGTTTCTTATGTTTATTATCAGCAAGGAGTTTGTACTTTCTCTCTGTGACCACATGGGTTTCCTCCGGGTGCTCTGGTTTCCTCCCACATTCGAAAGATGTACGGGTTAGAGGGTTAGTTGGTCACATGGGTGTAATTGGGTGGTGCAGTCTCATTGAGCCAGAAGGGCTCATTATGATGCTGTATCCCTAAATAAAGTAAATTAAAACATGTGCCATCGTGTTCAGAGGCTGATATCAAGTCTTAATAATAATGTCACAACTTGAAGATCAACCTAAATGATGAGTGATAAAAATCTGTTTGGTATTTCATCAAAACAATTGAAAATTAGAAAACCTTTTTTAAACTTCCATCACTTCCAATTACATTCTTATTATTAGTTGTGCTGGTGGAAAATGTTCTTGTTTTTTTCACTGACGCAAACTCCCATTAATCTGTTTACGTTCTGCCAGAACAATTTCTCCAATTTAAGCACGTCTGTTCTGCACACACACACAGCCCTTGACAGTAATACACACACTTGGATTTCAACAATGTGATTATTTATGTAAGCAGAACTTCAAAGTGATCAGTTAGCTTATTCTACCTTGAAGCCAGCCTAATATTACATGCTGCCTGCCATTGTAACCTACTTCAAGCCCTGAATGTTGCAAATTAAATTTTCAAGGCGTGTGGTGAGTGCATGTTTCTGCTGAAATATTACTCAAACACCTTCTACTAAATCCCAGTGTGGCCTTAAAAATCCTTTTGGCTCTGATTTTTGACCTTCCATAATCACTTCTAAATTCTAAGATTTTTTCTTATTTACTCATTCAAGTGCATCACTTGCAATGCCAGTATTGATGGGGCATCATGATTTGATGCTGTTTTAAGACTGTAGAATGTTTTATAGTTCTATATCTACCTCGTTATGTCCTTGCACTTTATTACCTGCCTGCTCTGCACTTTCTCCATAAGTGCAACACTTTATTCTCCATTCTGTTATTGTTTCCTCTTGTACTACCTCAATGGACTGATGTGATGAAATGATTTGCATGGATGGTGTGCAAAACAAAGTTTTTTTTTCGAAGTACTTTGGTGCATAATACAATAATAAATCAGTTTAGCAACTTAATTAGTATGGAGAAGGCAGCGATGAAACGACCACAGAAGACACATTAAAGTCAAACAGTTGTAGTCCTTCCCTAAAGGACATTAGTCAAACTGATGATTTTTCACAATAATCCAATAGTTTCATGATTTCTGTTACTAATAATAGCCTTTAAAAATCCAACTTCATTTAATTATGAGAATTTAATTCATTAGCAGGATTTGGGCTCATTCCTCTTCATAACTGGTCTAAATCTTCCGTTGCTCATCAACTAATTTCAGAATTATTCGACCGTACTCTGCTGTGGAAGAGTCTCAGAGATTATCAAGGATCAAGATCAACTTTATTTGCTATATACTTTACATGTATTGACATGTATTAGGAATTTGCTAATCAGGGCAAAACATACAACAAAAATAAACATTCAATAATTATAAAGATGCTAAATCAATGCTAAAATACATATATGGAATAAAATATGCATTAATACTGGACCAGCATGAATTTACAATGTAAAAAGCATCATAAAAAGTGGTTAAAGTATAGTGCAGTGATGTTAATAGACAGAGGAGGATGGGGGTGAAATAGAATGGTTGATCAGTTTAACTGCTTGGGGGAAGAAAATATTAAGAAGGCATTTTTCTTTTAATAGCCCTATGGTGGTTTTTGGAAAAGGCAGTTTGCATACTTAACACGTCAAATAGAATAACTCTAATAAGACTTTTGCTTATTAGGTTATAGCCATCTTGGAATTGGAATTGGTTTATTGTGGCCACGTGCGCTAAGCTACAGTGAAAAACATTGTTTTTTATGCTACCAGTGCAGATTATTTCACCACATCAATGCATCGAGGTGGTACAAAGAAAATCAATACAGAATGTGGAATAAAATGTTATAGAGAAGGTGCACTGCAGGCGGACAATAAACTGCAGGGCCATAACTAGGTAGACTTTGAAGTCAAGAGTCTACCTTATTGCTCAAGAGGTCTGTTCCTGCATGATAGAAGCTGACCATTCACCTCATGCCTTCTCAGCAAATACCTTCTGATTCCTGGTTCAAGGTGAAACCCTGTGGACATAGTCTACGAGACTATTAATCTTTCAGTAAAGAGGATCCCTTTAACTTTTAATCCTTAATTTGTTTGAAAAAACAATTTTTTTGGTTCTCATGTTTTATGACTTAGGGTGAAAGGATTTAAGAAATGAAAAAGTGCTGGTTGATCATCCTGAAGAGTCATAGAGCATGGAAACGAGTCTTTGACAAAGTTCATACATGCTGATCATGGTGCCCACCAAGATAATCCCATTTGTACATGTCTGGCCTATAACCCTCTAAACCCTTCCTATTCACATACTTTACCAAGTGTCTTCTAAATATTTCTCGATACAAAGAAAAAAAGGGTCAAGAAGAAACAAAAGATTTGTCCATGTTTGTGCAGAAGGCAAGACAGATTACATAATGAAAGTGCTAATTGCGTTTGATGGTTCGGAGCCGGTCCTCAGTGGAATTCAGAAGAATGAGGGGCGACCTCATGTAGAAAGGCCTCAAGACAGGTGACGTAGAGAGAATGTTTTCTCTGGTGGGGTACACAGTCACAGAATAGAGGGCTGTCCTTTTAAAACAGAGATGAGGAGGAATTTCTTAAGCCAGAGAGCGGTGAATCTGTGGAATTCATTGCCACAGGTGGCCATGGAGGCCAAGTCATTGTGCATATTTAAGGCAGAGGTTGATAGTCAGGGCATGAAGGGATACTGGGATGAGGCAGGAAAATATTTTTTAGTATTTCTGTACTAACAGTGCAACAATACCATAACTTGATGAAGAAGAGCTGGAGCTGGGAGGGAAAATGGATTAATCATGATGAAATGGCGGACCAGACTCAGTGGGCTAAATGGCCGATTCTGCTCCTATATCTTATGGTCTTATGGTCTTATAGTTACTGGTGTTGCTGTGGGAGATTGCTAGGAACATTAATGAGTGAAAATAGGTACATATTGAGAAACACACACAAAATGCTGGATGAACTCAACAAATCAGTCTGAGAACTCTGTTTAAAGGCAATAAAGTAATTCTGGTTGAGGTTAGAGACAGAATCTGATGCACATCAGCTTCAGCAGGGTTTGCAGGCCTTAACTTCCTACGAAGCAAAACCTAACATCATGGATGGCTATGATGCTTCACTCCCAGGTGAGCTCAATGCCTTTGACGCACGCTTTGAAAGGGAGAATGAAACGACACCTGTGCAAACCCCTGCAGCATCTGGTGACCCTGTGATCTTTGTCTTGGAGGCCGAAGTCAGAACATCTTTCTAGAGGGTGAACACTTGCAAGGTGTCAGGCCCTGTGGTGTACCTGGTAGGGCTCTGAAAATCTGTGCCACTCAACTAGTGGGAGTGTCAAAGACATCTTCAATCTCTCACTGCTTTAGTCAGAGGTTCCCACCTGGTTCAAAAGAGAAACACTCATACCAGTGCCCATGAAAAACAGGGTGATCTGCCTCAATGACTATCGACTAGTGGGATTCACAACTACTGTGATGAAGTGTTTCGAGAGCTTGGTCGTGGCTGGAATCAAATTTTGCTTAAGCAAGGACTTGGAACTGCTGCAATTTGCCAATGGCCACTATGGGTTTACAGCAGATGCAATCTCACTTGCTCTCCACTTGTCCTTGGATCACCTGGATGACACTAATACATGTCAGGCTGCAGTTTATTGACTACAGCTCAGTGTTCAACACAATCATACCCTCAATTCTAATCAATAAGCTCCAAACTCCGAGCCACTATACCTCCCTCTGCAACTGGATCCCTGACTTCCACACCAGGAGACCACAGTCTCTGCAGATTAGAAATAACATTTTCTCCTTGCAGATAATCAACACAGGTGCACCTCAAGGACATGAGTTTAGCCCACTGCTCTACTCTCTCTACACCCACAATTGTGTTGCTAGGAACAGCTCAAATACTATCTATAAATTTGCCAATGACAGAGTTATTGTTCGCTGAATTTCAGATGGTGATAATGAGGTGTACAGGAGTGATGTAGATCAGCTGGTTCAGTGATGCCACAACAACAAACTTGCACCCAACATCAGTAAGACCAGGAAAATGATTGTGGACTTAAGGAAGGGGAAGTCGATGGAACACATACCAGTCCTCTTTGAGGGATCAGTAGCGGAAAGTGCCTGTCTCGAGTAAATACAGATGCATAAAGATTACTTATGATCTCCCCCATTTCTTTTGGCTCTGCCAATGGATTAATTTTCTGATCTACCAGAGGACCAATTTTGCCCCTTGCAATCCTTTTGCTCTTAATGTATCTATAGAATCCCTTAGAATTCTCCTTCACCTTGTCTTCTAGAACATCTTTATGCCTCCTTTTTAGCCCTCATGATTTCTTTCTGAAGTGTTCTCTTGCATTTTGTATACTCCACATACACTTCATTTGTTCCTATCTGCCTAAACCTGCTATGCACCTCCTATTTCTTTCTTAACTAGCGCCTCAATATCTCTTGAAAACCAAGGTTTCCTACGCGTGTTATCTTTACCTTTTATTCTGACAAGCATGTGCAAGCTTTGACCCCGCAAAATAATTACAAAGTACATCTTTGCCAGAAATCAGCCTGTCTCAAACAACACTTGCCAGATCATCTAACTTGGCCTTTCTCCAATTTAGAATCTCAACCCATGGACCAGACCTATCTTTTTGTATATTTACTTTGAAACTAATGGCACTGTGGTCACTGGATACAAAATGTTCCCAAACTTCTGTCATCTGCCCTGTCTCATTCACTAACAGCAGATTTAGTATTGCACACATTCTTGTTGGGATTTCATATACTGATTAAGGAAACTTTCCTGAACATATTTGACAAACCCTTTCCTATCTAGTCCTTTGACATTATGGGAGTCCCTGTCAATATGGGGAAAGTTAAAATCAACTATTCCTTAAGTTTCTTGAAAATCTCTGTGACTGCTCTTCGAATTTGTTCCTCTAAATCCCTTGGACTGTTGGGTGGTCTGTAATTTTGTCCCATTAATGTGGTCATACCGTTCTTATTTCTCAGAATGCCTACTTGTCAGATTCTCCAGTCTATCTTGACAGCGCACACCCTGACACTTTCCCTAACTGGTGACACCACCCTTCCTCCTTTAATCCATCCCACTTTGTCACATCTAAAACACTGAGCCACCAGTTCTGCCCCTCCTGCAACCAAGCCTCATAATTCCAGGTATTGATCTCTGCATGAAACTCATCCACCTTTCCTACAATACTTCTTGCATTGAAACATACACAGCTCAGGACTCTGGTTGCCCCATGCTCAACCTAGCATACTTTCCTGCTAGGATATTAGTCCCCTCCCAGTTCAGTTGAAAACTCTCTCTTCTGTAGAGGTCCCACTTCCCTGGAAGAGTGCCCAATGATCCTAAATTCTTATGCCCTCCCTCCTACACCAACCCCTTAGCCATGTGTTAAACTGTATAATCTTCCTATTCCTGGCCTCACTGGCATATGGCATGGGTAGCAATCCTGGATCATAGCTCTGGATGTCCTGCTCTTTAACTTAGTACCTAACTCCCAGACCTCCCAATGCAGAACCCCATCACTCATTCTACCCATGTCATTGGTACCTACATGGACCATGACTTCTGGCTGTTAAACTTCCCTCTTAAGAACGCTGAGGACTCGATCTGAGATGTCCTGGACCCAGGCACCCGGGAGGCAACATACCATCTGGGAATCTCATTCTCGCCCACAGAACTGTTCCCCTAACCAATGACCCCCCAATCACCACAGTATGCCTCTCCTTCCCCTTTCCCTTTTGAAGCACAAAACCAGACTCAGTGCCAGAGAACCGGCTGCTGTGACTTTCCTCTGCTAGGTCAACCCCCCCCTCCAACAGTATCCAAAGTGATATACCTGTCATTGAGGGGGATGGCCACAGGGATACTCTGCACTGGCTCCTTAACTCCTTTCCCCTTCCTGACTGTCACCCAGTTCCCTGTGCCCTGCACCTTGGTGTAACTACCTCTCTGTGTCCTATCTATCACACTCCCAGCCTCCCGAATGATCTGGAGTTCTTAATGCAGATGATTAGAAGCTGCAGCCGGATGCACTTCTTGCAGATGTAGTTGTTCTGGACAGTGGAGATCTCCCTACTTCCCCACATCCCACAAGAGGAGCATTCCACTATTCTGCCTGGCATCCCTACTGTCCTAGCTAAGCAGATGTAAAGAAGGAAAGGAGAAAAAGACCTAACCTTGAGTTTTTCTTTTCGTTTGCTTTCTCTGACTGAAGCTCTCTTTGCTGAAGCCTCAAGATCACCACTCTGACTGTCCACTATGACGTTGGCTGCTGCAATGTTGGCCACTGCCCTCGCCCCTACCTCCTTTTAATTTGCTGTTGCTAATCAATCACAAACGTGAATTGATCTCTGTTCAACCCTCTATTATGCTGCAGTGATACACTGCTCCCTTTTCTACTCGGGCAGTGGACCTTTAACCACACCGACAACGGCCGCTGCGATGATCACTGCTCTGCTTGACCCTGCCTTACTTTAATTTGTTCTCGCTAATTGATCCTGAATGTCACTGGTCAAAGCTCCAAAGTGCCACTAGTCACTGCCTTTAACAGCCGTTCAGTGAACCTGAGTGAACTATGTCCTCTCAAGCTTCTGATCTCTCCAATAGGTTGCTGGTCAAAGCTCCAATAATATTGTGTTCAGTTCTGGTCGCCTCTTCATAGGAAACATGTGAAAGCTTTTGAGAGAGTGCAGAGCAGATTTACCAGGAAGCTGCCTGGATTAGAGAATTGTCTTATGAGGAAGGAGGATGAGAGGTGACTTGCTGGTAGAGGCATAGAGAGAGTGGCTGTCAGCCCCTTTTTTCCAGGGTATAATGGCCAATATGAGAGGACATGCTTTAAAGGAGGTTGGAAGAAAGTAGAGGGGACATGTCAGAGGTAGTTTTTTTACACAAAGAGCAGTGGGTGTATGGAATGTACTACTTGGTGTGGTAGAGGCAGATAGTATAGGGACATTTAAGAGACTCTTAAGTAGGCACTTGCATGAAAGAAAATTTAAGGGCTATGTAGGAGAGAAAGGTTGGATTGACCTTGGACTAGTTAAAGGGTTAGCACAATATCATGGGCTGAAGTGCTTGTATTGAGTTGTACAGTTCCGTGTTCTAAATGGAATCGCTTCGAATTTGGAAGTGACTAATTGTGACTGGGTTTAGGGATGAACAGTGTCAAAAGTAGATGAATGTCTGCAAAATTTCCAAAGCATGAAAGACCATTCAGCACATTAAGCTTGGGCCAGTTCATCTCCAATCCCCTGTTCCTTCCTGGCAGCCCTGTCAATTTCTCTCCCCTTCAGACACAATCACTTTTGCAACTGAAGACTAAATACTCCAGGAATGCCCATTCAAGCAGTGAATTACACATCACAGCAATTCCCCTTGTGAGAAAGTTTATTTTCATTTCATCACTTTTATCCATCAGCTTCAATCTATGACGTTTGGCTTCCAAACCTTCACGAATGAAAGGAGCTTCTCTTCATTTTCATTGACTCAGTAATCACCTCTCACTCTCTTTGCTATAAAGAATCCAAGATTTGATTAGTCTGTTGTTCTGAAAAACTCATTGTCAAGACTATTCTTCTAAATCACTTGAACAATGTCCGTATACTTCCCATATTCTTCCAAGGGAGCAGAATTGGACACAATTATTTATTGTTATTTTTTTATTTAGATGTACAGTATGGTAGCAGGTCCTTCTGACTCAACGAGCCCACACCACCCAATTACACCCATGTAACCAATTAACCTACTAACCAGTACGTCTTTTGAATGTGGGATGGAACCTGAGCACAAGCATGAAACACATGCAGTCACATGAATAATGTACAAACTGCTCACAGACAGTGGTGGAGTCCAACCCAGGTTTCCGGTACTGTAATGGCATGGAGCTAACCGCTATGATAACATGCCACCGCATATCCTTGTGCAACACACAAACTGCCGAAAGAACGCAGCAGTTCAGGCAGCATCTATAGAGAGGAATAAACAGTTGACTTTTTGGATCGAGAACCTTTGTCGGGATCATTGCTCCTGATGAAGGGCCTCTGCCTGAAATATCATCTGTTTATTCTTCTTCATTAATACTGCCCGACCTGCTGAATTCTTCCCGCATTTTGTGTCTGTTCCAGCATCTGTAGAATCTCTTGAGTTTCCCAAATTCTTGTCTTTAATTGAGATTCAAATTAACCTCCTTAATTTTAGAATCCAGCTTAGAGACTATGCAGAAGCATGCAAATAACAAAATCTGTACATTGATTCACAGCTGTTACTGTGCAAGAGATAACTTATTTTTACAGCACATAATCTTTAGCTGAACTTTAACTTCTGGGAAAGTCTGGAGCAATATTTCAACCTTGCATGAATAGAGATCTAGAATAATTCCAGTGTTACCGGCACTGTAATTACTTCTCATTAGAAAATCTTACAATGTAGCAGATTTTTACTCAGCATGGAAGCAGTGACAAGTATTGGACTGATAAGGTGTGCATGGTGTTAATTGGAGAACGTCTATCCTCTAGCAGCTGTTTGGTACACACCTTTAACAGAGGCTGTAGCCAGTGAGAGAAAAAAAATGTATGGCAGATTGGATGACACAATGAATTAAAAGTGCCATCTCTCCACCTCTGAAATTTGGCTTTTAATTCTGTCCAAACTGGAGAGGCGAACATTTCCCGTCTCTAATGAGCACTGAGGGTTCTGTTAATGAAATTAGCTATGCAGCCCAAATCCAACTTCCAATGAATATGAATCCAAAGCAGAAAACCAGCCACATTTCAGTGCTAATTGGCACTGTAGTTGAACCCTATTATAATAAAGTGCTGGCATCCACTTCTCTTAGTTTATTGTGTCCAATATTAGATGTACAGAGCAAAATCATGTACTGACATTTAAAAAGACAGTGATCTGCACAATTTACTGTGTGTTACTAATCAGATTATAATAAACAAAAAAAATCAGTACTGCAGTTTATAGCTCATAATGAAAGCTATCTCAGTTCATAAACTCGATACTCTATCCTTCAGCATAGTATAAGTACCTAGGTGGAAGACCAGGCTGCCATTGACTAGATGGGCTGAAGAGCCTTTTTCTGTGCTGTGCAACATACACAAAATACTGGAGGAACTCAGCAAGCCAGGCAAATTCTATAGAAAAAAAAGTACAGACGACATTTCGGGCCGAAACCTTTCAATAGATGCTGCCTGGCCTGCTGAGTTCTTCCAGCAATTTGTGTGTGTTGCTCGATTTTCAGTATCTGCAGGTTTTCTCTTACTTGCTTTTTCTGTGCTGTAGTGTTTTATGACTCTCTGACTCTCTTATCCAGGTCTCTCAGCCATGTACTTGGGGCACAGCAGGAGTGCCTTCATTGTGTTCTTAGGACTCCTGGGATCATGCAAGCAGGTCCTACAGCCCATCACGTTTACATGGTACAGTACGTAGAACAGTATAGAGTATTACAAGCTCTTTAGCCCACAATGTTGTGCTGATCTGGTAACCTGACACTTCTCTCCTACATAAGTTTCCATTTCCTTTCATCTATGAGCCTATTTAAGAATCTCTAAATGTCCCTAATGTATCTGCTTTTAACACCACCCCCAGCAGTTTATTCCACATGCTTTCCACTCCCTGTAAAAAACCCTGAAATCCCTTTAATGACCTCTTGTATTAGCCATTGCCACACTGGGGAAAAGGTGCTGGTTGTCCCTCTGTCTATCCCTCTTATCATTTTATACATCTCCATTAAGTCATTTCATCTTCCTTTGCTCCAAAGAGAAAAACCCTAGCTCTCTCAACCTTTCCTCATAAGACATACTCTAATCCAGGTAGCAGAGTATCAAGCTTCCATTTACACTAATTCCATTTTATTCTCCCCACATTCTCATCTACTGCTTTCAGATTATACCGCGCATTTAAACACCCAGGTTAATTTACAGTGATCTAGTAAACCAGCAACCTGCATTTTTCACAAGCAGAGTATGCAAACAGGCAACCAATTTTAGGATCGAACCTACTATAGGCCACTGGAGCTGTGAGACACTAGTTCTACAATTTGAATCTATGTTACCTTCCAACTGGCAATCCTGCTTCAATAGGTAAGCGAACATCATGTACAATCAAGATTCAATATTCAGAATTAATTTATTATCAAAGGTATAAATTATACAACCTTGACGTTTGCTTGGCCACAAAGCAAGAAACCTGAAAGAAACCAATTAAAAGAAAGGAAGAATAAAAAAAATTAAAATAAAAGATCAACACTTGACGCACAAGAGAAAGAGAAAAAAATACAAATCATGCAAACAATTGAAACGAATAACAGCATTCTGAGCCAAAATTGAGTCCTCAGATCTGAATCCTGGAACAGCCTGGAGTAGGCCCAAAGCCTTCCTTATCAGTTCATCATATTAGCCAGCATGCTGCCTGGGCAGTCTTCATAGCCTCAGTGCCATGGAGATGACCATTGTGAAAGATGAGCAAACTCGGCTCTCATACAATCAGTAAAATGATATTATGGTGTTGGCACGTGGCCAAGTGGTTAAGGCGTCGGTCTAGTGATCTGAAGGTCACTAGTTTGAGCCTCAGCCGAGGCAGCGTGTTGTATCCTTGAACAAGGCACTTAACCACACATTGCTCTGCGATGACCCTGGTGCCAAGCTGTATCGGCCCTAGTGCCCTTCCCTTGGACAACATCGGTGGCGTGGAGAGGGGAGATTTGCAGCATGGGCAACTGCCAGTCTTCCATACAACCTTGCCCAGGCCTGCGCCCTGGAAACCTTCCAAGGCGCAAATCCATGGTCTCATGAGACTAACGGATGCCTATATATAAAAAAATTATATTGTAAGCCCAATAGAATTACACAGCATGGAAACAGACCCTTTGTCTCAACTTGACTATGGCAATCAATTTGTCCACCTCAGCTAGTCCCACTTGCCTGTGATTGGTCCATATCCCTCTAAAGCTTTCTATCCATGCACCACCCAGGCTAGGCTCCCTTCTTGAAGCTGCCATCAGGTAGAAAGCACAAGAGCCTCAGAACTCACACCACCAGGTTCAAGAATAGTTACTATCCCTCAACTATCAGACACTTGAATGGAAGGGGATAACTACAGACACTTGCCCCATCAATGAAATGTTCAAACAACCAAAAATCTCATTTTAAGGGCTCTTTATCTCATTATCTCATGTTCTTGTTATTTATCACTATTTATTTATATCTACATTTGCACAGTTTGTTGACTTATGAACTCTGGTTGATATTTCATTGATCTTGTTATAGTTACTATTCTGTAGATTTGCTGAGTATGTCCACAGGGAAATATATCTTGGGGTTGTATATGGTGACATATATGTACTTTGATAATAAAATTTACTTTGAGCTTTGAACTGTCTTAATGTCATTTATGGATCATTACACCTGCCTATAAAGCTTTATCCGACAGCTCGGTACATCTTCCAGAAGACTCCGTGTGAAGAAGTTGCCTCTTAGATCCTGTTTAAGTCTTTCCCTTCTCACTTTAATTCTGTGTTCTCCAGCTTTTGCACTTCATGCAATTTTATGAACCTCTTTTAGGTCAGCCCACAGCTGCCTATCCTCCAGGTGCTGCCTTTTGGATTCAACATTAAGCTCTTTTTCTCTAAGTGGATGGAAAAAATCCCACAGAGCTATTTCAAATGAGAGCTAGGGTGCCATTCCTGATACTTGTCTGAAAATTCATCCCTCCATTTACATTTCTGAACCAGAATATCTCCATTGCTCCACATACAGTTTGTGGGTAATTTCTATGTGCTAATTAGATGCTGTATTTCATGCCTTACGAGCTCAACAAGTGCTTTCTAAGCTTTATAGCAAATTGGAACATTCCAATAGGAGGTAGGAGGTGTTAGAATTGAAAGTACTTCTATTTTCATTCTTGCTAAAATATTTTAATTATTTTATCACAATTGAAATCCCCATTCAATTAAAATTTTATTCAAAACTATTGTTACTGAAGATAAGTCTTTACAAATAAGTTTTGAAATGCTTCATAAGACGGAGACATAAAGGAATTATTACTTCTGAAGCAAAATTCCTGTTATAAGGATGACATCTCATTGTGGTAGTTCACTTTATTTCTGAGAAGCATAAAAATTGTATTGCGGACTTTATTTTGTTTGTAAAATATCATCAGGTCCCCGATGAAGCCAGCTTTTATTGGGCATTATTAATTGCCACAGAGAAGGTGCACTAGGACATCTGTGGGTGGATGTTGGATGGTGGGCTGGCAGATAGTGGTCAAGGTCCCCTTCCCAGGTCATTGAATTGTTGGTGGGTTCCGAAGGTAAAGTCCCAATGACTCCTGAGTTTGTGAATTTGTGGCAGTGGAGTCAGAGCCAAGTCTGCAAATCTCTGCAAGTCTGTTGGGGAAGTTGAAACACAATGTCTGCAAGTTCAAGGCTGGAGGTAGGAGAGTGAAGGCCTGTCCTGGGGTTAAAAAATGTGTATGTGTGTGAGTGGGAGGGAGAAATGGGGCTTGATTTGCTGTTGCTGTTTTGTTGCTAATTGTGTTCTGTGCTGCCCTGCTGATCATTGTGGGCATTCTTAGTTAGTACAGGTTGACCTTCACTAATCCGATTACCTGTAATCCGGTCCCTTCGACAATCTGGCACTGATTATGCTTAATATGATCCTTCTGTAATTAGGCATTTTCACTAATCCGGCACTCCTCAGGTCCCAATGGTGCCGGATTAGTGAAGGTCGACCTGTACTAGAATGTGTGGTGACACTTGCGGGCTGCCCCCAGCACAGCCTCGGGCTTGTTGGGTGTTAATGCAAAGGACACATATCACTGTATGATTCAATGTACATGTGATTAAAACAAACTTGAATCTTGAATCTTGAATCGTTTATCTTTCCATAGATCTGATTCATGTTGAATGCTATGCTCTAATGTCATATGTATTACACATACATATAAAATTAGTAAAATGGTAAATTGGTTTATTAGTGTCACATGTACCATGGTACAGTGATAAACATTGGTTTGCATGTCATCCATACATATCATCTCAGTACAACAGTACATCCATGTAGTACAAGGGAAGACAACAACAAATGCAAAATAAAGTATTACAGTTACAGAGAAAGTGCAGTGCAGGCAGACAAAAATGTGCAAAGCCATGACAAAGTAGGTTGTGAAGTCAAAAGTCCACCTTCTCATACCAGGGGACCATTCATTAGTCTTTTAACAGTGGGATAGAAGATGTCTTTAAGCATGGTTGTACTTGTTTTCAGGGTTTTGTATCTTCTGCTCTGGGAGAGTGGAGATGTTGGAATATCAAAGATCTGTGGGGTCTCTAATTATTTAGCAACATTACCAAGGCAGTGAGAAGTGCAGGAAGAGTCCACAGTGGGGAATGATGTGCTGAACTATGTCCACTGGTCTTCATAGTTTCTTGTGGTTTTGGGCAGAGTGGTTACCATGCCAAGCCCTAATGTATCTGGGTAGGAAACTTTATATGGTGCGTGGATAGAAATTTCCTCATGCTAAAACTAGAAATTCTGTTCCATGTGCAAAATATGTGATGCTGTTAATCTATGGTGTATGAATAAATTTATGGTTCTTCATTGAATTGACTCTAAATTGGAGTCCTTATTCAGAATGACCTCTACGAAATGAACAAATTTATGTCAGGAAAAATATTAACCCAGGAAGGCACTGAACAAATTGTTTTAAGAGCCAAGGATATTTTTCTAGTAATTCGAGAACCTCTCGGTGACCACCCATTTCAATTTCCCTTTCCATTCTCACACCAACATGTATGTCCATGGTCTCTTTCACTGCCACAATGAGGCCAGACACTGGATGCACGAACAACACCTCACATTCCATCTTGGTAACCTCCAACCCTAACAGCATCAACGGCGATTTCTCTATCTGTGTGACCCCCTCACCTCTTCTCTTTCTCTACCTGCCCTCATGAATTGTCATCACCTCTCTTTGGTTCCCCACTTTATCCCATGATCCACTGTCCTCTCCCATCAGCTTCCTTCTTCTTCAGCCCTTTGATGCCTTCCAGCTTCTTACATCATTCTTTTTCATACTCCCCTCCTTCCCCATACACCTAATTCCCCTCTCACTTGGACTCCCCTGCCAGCTGAGGTTCCACACTCGGCCCATCCTTTTATTCCGGCTTCTGCACTCTCCCTTTCCAGTCCTGATGAAGGGTCTTGGGCCGAAATGCCAACTGTGCTGTTGTCCCCCAGCATTTTGTATATGTGCTCAAGATTTCCAGTATCTGCAGAATCCCTTGAGTCTCCATTTTATTGCTGGAACTAATGGTATCAAAAATATTAAAATGATTAATCATGCAGTCTATTCTTCTGGGATCTTGCTGTGCTTGGCTCAGATGGTGACCGCTGTTTTTGATACAAGAGGCATCTACTGTGTGGTGTTTATAATGAAGTGCCAGATGATATCAAGCATTTCATTCACTCTCCTTTGAGGTAGAAGTAACACAGGTGTTGATATTCCCTGTACCTCATCCACACTACAGCCGATGTGAGAATGATTAATGCCAACCCCAATGTATGTGATTAGAAGATCTCCATTGTTTTTCACAAAGTGGCCCATATTGATGAACTCCTGAAAATAAGACATAGTTGTGAAATTCTTTCCCGCTTTCAATTTTGACTAACTACCTTTGTCTCTCACTTCCATGGAAGATCTTGGAGTACAAGAAGTTTATCTGCTGATGATCTGGCTGATTACATTGGCTATGAGACAGAGAACCATCCTGACCTTCTACACTGGCAGGTGCTGGAGAAGAGAGACTATAGCAACAGTTCATAGTTTGCCAGCTCCTTGATCATCACTGGTGAATCAGTGAGTAAAGGCACCACATGGCGCAGAGACAAGAATACCCAGGCAGGTGCCAGCCTTGAAAGGGATGGAAACAGAAGAGATCTAAAGAGATTTGTGGGCCACGTACACAAACCATCACAGGTTCATGGGCAGATTTAGAAAATAATGAAGGAAAGGCTTCTGGGATACTAATCTTAATGTTCAGAATGTTCTAGCGGCAGTCATACACGTCTATAGAAAACTCACACATGCAGCATTGTGAGTAGTTTTACTATATTTTGGGAAAGCTGCCAAATAGTCAAAGACCACTCCCAAGTAAACTAATTACTAATTACTGGTCATAACGCATCTCAGCCAAGAAAAAGCATTTCAGGACGCATATTGTATACATTCCTCTGACATTCAATTCGACCTTTGAACCTTTGAACCTTTGAAAAGAAAAGATTACTCGTTTCCTGCTCTTGATTTCAGTCAGACATTATGGGAAGAACATAAGCATGTATCTAGGGTGATATTACAATAAGCGTCCATTGTAATGGCAGCCCAGTAGTTCATTAAAACTTGTGAATGAGTAGAGGCTGATCAGGATGGACACTCAATCTCCTACAGGTCACTCAATAGTTAGGTAATGATGTGCAATGATGTCCCACTGCTCCAGCATCCAGGATTTGACACTGACTTTGGGCACTGTGTGGAATTTGCATATTGACTCTACAATTGCTTTGGGTCTCCTTTTTCCCAAAGAGGTGCTGGTCGGTTAAAGCAGGAGTACCATTCACTTCAAGGTACCATGTTCTGAGATGCTCTGCTGCACACCACTGTTGTAACGCATGGTTACTCGAGTTACAGTCACCTTCCTGCCAGCTTGAACTAGTCTGGCCATTGTCTTCTGATCTCTCTCATTAACAGGGCGTTTTCAACCACAGAAATGCCGCTTACTGGTATTTTTATTGTTTTTCACACCATTCACAGTAAACTCTAGAGACTGTTGTGCATGAAAATCTCAGGAGATCAGCAGTTTCTGAAATACTCAAAGCAAAATCATTCCACCATCAAAACCAATTAGATCACATTTCTTCCCCATTCTGATGTTTGGTCTGAATAACAACTGAACACTTTGACCATGTGTGGTAAACCATATATATATGTTGTAACTGGGTTACCTGTCTGGACACGCCCCTCTGCTGACTGCTCCTGTGGCTCCTCCCACAGACATCCGAATAAAGGCGATTGCGCCATTGCTCCTCCTCTTCAGTCCAGGGGCAGATACTCAGCATGATAGAGGTCACATTTTACTGCTAATAAAAGCCTTTCAGTATACATAGAAAATAGAAAATAGGTGCAGGAGTAGGCCATTCAGCCCTTTGAGCCTGCACCGCCATTTATTATGATCATGGCTGATCATCCAACTCAGAACCCCGCCCCAGCCTTCCCTCCATACCCCCTGACCCCCGTAGCCACAAGGGCCATATCTAACTCCCTCTTAAATATAGCCAATGAACTGGCCTCAACTGTTTCCTGTGGCAGAGAATTCCACAGATTCACCACTCTTTGTGTGAAGAAGTTTTTCCTAATCTCGGTCCTAAAAGGCTTCCCCCCTATCCTCAAACTGTGGCCCCTCGTTCTGGACTTCCCCAACATCGGGAACAATCTTCCTGCATCGAGCCTGTCCAATCCCTTTAGGATCTTATACGTTTCAATCAATTTACTCTACTTCCAGTCTTTTGGAGTCATTGATGGTGCATCACCATGTCTACGTTCTTTTGTGCAGCGAGTGGCAGCCAAGTGATTAGCTGATTATTATATATTTTCATTAACAAGCAGGTGTACAGATGTACTTAGTGAAGGAGCCACTGAGTGTCCGTATGAAAGACAGTTAGTTGCAGGGGTACAGGGAGATAATGAAAATAGGACAAATGTCATTATGTCCCTCTAATGGACCAAATGACACCTTTCTGAAATTGGAATTAATTGGCCATTAGTTTATTATTGTCACATGTACCACGATACTGTGAAAAACTGGAATTGTAATTGGTTTATTATTGTCATATGTACTGAGATACAGTAAAAAGCTTGTCTTGCATACTATCATACAGATCAGATCATTACGCAGTGTAGTGAGGAAGACTAAACCCAATGCAGGGCAAAGTGTAGAAAGTGCAATAGAGGTAAACAATAAGGTGCAAAGGTTGTTGTGAGATTCAGTGTCAAGTTTATCATACTAAGAAACTATTTAGTAGACTTATAACAGCAGCATAGAAGCTGTCCTTGTGCCCTGTGACATGTACTTTAAAGCATTTGTATCTTCTGTCTAGTTAGAGAGGGGAAAAGAAAGCATGTCCAGAATGGATGGGGTCTTGTACATCAAGATAATATTTTGGGAAAATCAATAACGGTACACAGGAAATAATGTTGCAGTTACAGGGATAGTACAGTGCATGAAGGCAATAAAATGTAAGGTGTATGACAGTGTAGACTGTGAGTTTATTTTCATCATATGAAGTTTTTCACTGTTCCTTGGTCCATGGGAATAGAAATTATCCTTGAGCCAGATAGTGAGTGTTTTCAAGCATTTTGTATTTTCACCCTGAGGGAAAAGGGGAAGAGAGAATGTCTGGGATTGGAGAGGACTTTGATTGTGTTGCCTGCTTTCTTGAGGCAGTGAGAACTGTTGGCAGAGTACACGGAAGGGAAGACGATTTTTGTGATTGACTAATCTATGTCCACAACCTTTTTGGCCTATCGAGTCTGCTCTGCCATTTAATCATGGCTGATCCATTTTTCCCCTCAGACCCCAATCTCCTGCTTCCCCCTCCCACTCCCCGTACCTCTTCATGCCCCAACCAATCAAGAATCTATCAACCTCTGCCTTAAATATACATAAAGACTTGGCCTCCACAGCTGCTTGTGGCTGTGAATTCCACAGATTCACTACTCTCTAGCTAAAGAAATTACTCCTCATCCCTGTTCTGTCTCTGTTCTGAGGCTGTGATTCTCTCACCACAGGAAACATCCACTCTATCAAGGCCTTTTCACCATTTGATAGGTTTCGATGAGGTCACCCTCATTCTTCTGAATTCTAATGAATACAGTCCCAGAACCATCAAACGTTCTTCATATGACAAGCCATTCAATCCTGGAATCATTTTCGTGAACGTCCTTTGAACCCTCTCCATTTTCAGCACATCCTTCCTAAGATAAAGGGCTCACAATACTCCAAGTGAGGCCTCACCAGAGCTTTATAAAGTCTCAACATTAGATCCTTGCTTTTATTTTCTAGTCCTATTGAAATGAATGCTAACATCACATCTGCCTTCCTCGCTGCAGACTCAATCTGCAAATTAACCTTCAGGGAATCCTGTGCAAGGACTCCCAAGTCCCTTTGTACCTCAGTTTTTTGTATCTTCTCTCCACTTAGAAAATAGTTAACTCTTTCATTTCTTCTTCCAAAGTGCGTGATCATACACTTCCTGACACTGTATTCCACCTACCAGTTCTTTGCCCATTCTCCTAATCTGTCCATCTGTAGCCTCTCTACTTCGTCAAAACTACCCGCCCCCACCACCTATCTTTGTGTAATCTGCGAACCTCAATTCCATCATCCAAATCATTGACATATAATGTAAAAAGAATCAATTCCAACACAGACCCTTGTGGAACACCATTAGTTACCAGCAGCCAACCAGAAGAGGCTCCCTTTATTCTCAGCAACACACTCAAAATTGTATTTTTTTTGCTGTTCTGGGCAGGGCAATTTCTTTACCAAGAAGTGGTGCACCTGGATAGGATGCTTTCTATGATGTATCTGTAAAAACTGCATTCTTTTGTATTTGCTTACTGTTGGGAAGTAAGCCTTAGTGCTTCTGGCTCATTCCTTACTAAGATTGCTTTAAAAATATTGGTATTGAAACAAAAATAAGTGGTTGGGCTCATTCCTATTTCATCAGAACCAGCTTAATTTATTGACTTTCAGTGAGCAACGTTTTCGCTAACCACACAGAGACACTCTCTGGAGAACGGAAGTTGTGAAAACTTTTATTTGTTATCTGACTACAGAAGTGTACCTAAAGGAACAAGTTCTTTAAAAGCTGCAGCTCTGTGTCTGGCTGCAGTAAAAAGCAATTCCCCAAAGCGTATGTTTATGGGCCATTCGTAAGAACAGGATGACTCACCCATTTGGTCCATTCAAGAACTGTTCTTCTTTTCTTGAAAATTGGCAGGTAGAAAAATAATCGCTTTTTATGGTCCCGCACTGAATCTGCCTCCCCCTGATCTGTGTGCATGTGAACAGATTTATCTGCCTCTGACGCTGCCAAATTTCAAGATGATAAAACCTTAACAAAGGAGGGTTCACTGTTAAATGGGAAGGTATCGTTTCTAGACATTCCTTCATTGACGTTGTCTTTCAAAAATCTCTCCACCACCTGCTGTATTTGCATGATGTAGTTCGTAAGAATAGGAGCAGAATTAGACTATTTGGCCCATAGAATCTGCTCTGCTTTCCTTTTTGGCTCCTTTATTATCCCTCTCAAACCCTTTCTCCTACCTTCTCCCCATAACCTTACTACTCAAGAACCTATTGGCTTGATTCCACAGCAGTCTGTGGCAATGACAATGATGTGGCGCAGATTTACCACCCATTGGTTAAAGAAATTCCTCCGTATCTCTTTTCTAGTGGGATGTCCTTGTATTCCAAGGCTGTCCCCACTGGTCCTAGAAAGGAAACAGCCACTCTGTCTAGCCATTTCAATAATCAATGAGATTTCTCCTCATTCATCTAAATTCCAGCGAGTACAGGCCCAGAGCCATTTAAATGCTCTGTATATGTGAACACTTTTATTCCCAAGATTGTTCTTGTGAACCTCCTCTGGACCCTGTCTAATGCCAGCGCATCCTTGCTTAGATAAGTGGCCCAAAACTGATCACAATGCTCCAACATATGTTAAAGGGACCAAACTAAATGAGTGAATTGAAGTCCGCAGAAGGTGGACTTTTTATTTATACCCATCAGATCCAGAACAACTACTTAAAAGAAAAATCTTTGGAAGAACCCTTTCTCCCATTGTCCACTCTCCTCTCCTGTAAGATTCATTCTTCTTCAACCCTTTAACTTTTCCATCTATCATCTCCCAGTTTACCACTTCATCCTGCTACCCCACCCACCTACATTCCCCATCACCCGTCATCTCTTTCCAGCTTGTATTTCTTCCCCTCTCCCTCCGTTGTTTCTCTAGCTTCATCCACCTTCCTTTCCAGTCCTGATGAAGGTTCTTGGCCTGAAATGTCAACTGTTTATTCCGCTCCAGGATCAGCTGAATCAGAGGAACAGGACATGAGTAGAGAGAATTAGAAGGAGTAAAACGATTATGGAAAATGAGAGGCACCCTTTCGCATCAGCACAGGTACACCACAAGGCTGTGAGCTTAGCCCTCTGTTCAATTTATACTTATAACTGTGATGCTAAGCACAGCTTCAATGCCATTAGTAAGTTTGCTGATGACAGCACTGTTATTGCTGGAATCGGATACGATGGAGATTGAAAATCTGGCTGAGCAGTGTGACAGTAACCACCTCTCACTCATTGTCAGCAAGACCACAGAGATGAATATTGACTTTGGGAGGTCCATGAGTCAGTCCTCATCAGGAAATCAGAAGTGGAGAGGGTCAGCAACTTTAAACTCCCCAGCGTTAATATTTCAAAGGATCTGTCTTGGGTCCAGCATGTAAGTGACATTTCAAAGAAAGCACGGAGGTTTGTGAAGATTTTACATGTCATCTAAAACTTTAACAAACTGCTATAGATGTGTGGTGGAGAGTTTATTGACTGGTTGCATCACAGCCTGGTATGGAAACACCAATGCCCTTGAAGGGAAGAGCCTACAAAAAAGTAGTGGATTGGGCACTAGCCAGCATTGAGCACATCTACATGGAGTGCTGTCACAGGAAAGCAGCACCCAAGCTGCCATCAGGAAGAAGGCACAGGAGCCTCTGGACCCAAACTTCCAGATTCAGGAACAGTTATTACTCCGCAACCATCTGACTCTTGAAGCAGAGAGGAAAATTTCACTCAACTACACTTGCTCCATCACTGAACAGCTCCCACAACCTATGGACTCACTTTCAAGGACCCTACAACTCATTTTTATCATTATTTATTGCTTATTTATTTAGTATTATTATTTTGTTTGTTTTCTTGTTTTGCAGTTTGTTGTCTACTGCGTATTCTTCATCCTATCGGTGACGGTCTTTCAGTGATTCTATTGTGTTTCTTGTATTTACTGTGAATGCCCAAAAGAAAATAAATCTCACCATTGTAAATGCTAGCATATATATATATACTTCGATAATAAATTTATTTTGAACTTTGAATGTTGAACTTTTAGATTAGCCCCTATTATTTCAAAGCTCAACTTATCAGAAGTACCCATATATTAGTCAGAAAAGACCATAAGACCATAAGACATAGGAGTAGAATTAGGCCATTTAGCCCATCGAATCTACTCTGCAGTTCCATCATGGCTGATTTATTATCCCTCTCAAACACATTATCTTGCCTTCGCCCCTTACTAATCAAGTACCTATCTCTGCTTTAAATATACTCAATGACTTGGCCTTCACAGCTATCTGTGGCAAAGAATTCTACAGAGTTACTACCCTTGAGCTCACAAAATTTCACTCATTTCTGTTCCAAAGGGATATCCTTCTTTTCTGAGGCTGTGCCCTCTGGTGTCTAGATTCCTCAAAGTTCAAAGTCTGAAGTACATTCAAAATATGTATGCAGTATACAACTCTGAGATTCGTCTTCTTCAGACAACCACAAAACAAAGGAAGTCATTCAAAGAAAAGCATTAACCCCCCATGCATAATAAAAAAAACAAATTGTGTAAGCAGAAACAAGAACATCAACTCCCACTACAAGCACACAAGAAAGAATGAGTGAAAACACAAAATATAAAAACATATACTTGATAAAGTCCAATTGAACTACAGTCCACTTCATAAACTGCAATTAAGAAATGCAATAAGTATAAATACATAAGATAGCTTATATAGTAGGCAGCTGCCGATTCCAGGGGATCATGGGTTTGCGCCTCTTGTGGACTGTGTCCTCTCCAGAGCATAAGCCTGGGTGGGAAGATTTGAAAAGCCAGCTGTTTTCCCTCTCCACGTCACTACTGTAGTCCAAGGGAAGGGCAAGCACTAATACAGCTTGACACCAGTGTCATCGCAGAGGCTGCCAGAGTGAAGTTGTAAACAATATCAAGCTGCCTTAGGGACCCCTGCTCGGGATTTACTCCCGAAGCCTTTTCCACGGGTGGATATGGCCGCAAGGCAGTGGAGGTTTAAAATCAGAGTTTTCCTTCTCCTGGGCGTACTGCTGTTCAAGGCTGGTGAGCCCCACCTGCCCGAGACAGCTTACGTACAGTACAGAGATTGACTATATGTCCATAAAGTGACACAAGGCACAGGGAAGTCCGTACATCAGGTGACCGAAAGGAAATGATAAAGTAGAGGTGGTGAGGGGGTGTGGAGGGTTGGGTTAGTGGGTGAAGGTGTAGATCAGCCTTACTGCTTGGGGAAAGTAACCTGGCATGGATGCTCCATAGTGTCCTTCCTGATGAGGCACTACTGTAGGATAGCAGTTGGCAAAAGGCTATCACAGCTCGGGGTGTCGGATTTCAGAGTTCAATTCGGGCTTCCTCTGTAAGAAAGTTTGTATGTTCTTCCTATGTGCATGTGGGTTTCCTCTCACACTACAAAAACGTAGGTTAATTGGTCACTTGTGTGTAATAGGCTGACACGAGTTCATTTGGTTAGAACAGCCTGTATCTCCAAGTAAATAAATTTGAAAAAGAGAAATTGGAGATTATTTTCCTGTCCACTTGGATCCCCCTCCAACTTGAAGTCTGTCGGTTTGACTCCAGTCAGTATTAGGAGGCCTCAGATTATATTGTTCTTAGCTACGATAAGGGCTACTTCAGTCGCTGATTTACAATAAGCCTTGTGCTGAAATCATTTAGATAATGCAAAATTATACTTCCTTGTCAATAACTTTCTTCTCACTTGCTGCTTCTGGTTGTCTGTGAAAATTTTCCTGTCTGCTGGCTGTTAGGAGCACCCCTACTCTCATTAAATGCAGGTTAAATCTCAGGGATCAAGCTTTATTTTATTTTCCATATACATTTACATGTATTTGGAATTTGTTATGGCGTGCTGGTGTGTCATGCAACAAAAACAACAACATTCAACGATTATAAGAATAAACAAGCATATAAAAATAAAAATAATCTATGGAAAGAGGTTGGGCAGGTTGGGCCTTAATGAAACTCATAATCTTATAGAGCTGTATAGTATCATGGGGGCTGATCTTATGGGGGTGTTTAATATCTATAACCTCATAAGACCATAAGACATAGGAGCAGAATTAGGCCATTCAGCCCATCGAGTCTGCTCTGCCATTCCATCATAGCTGATCTTTGATCTCACTCAACCCCATACAACTGCTTTCTCGCCATGTCCTTTGATGCCCTGAATTATCAGGAAACCATCAACTTCCACCTTAAATATACGCACAGACTTGGCCTCCATCGCAGTCTGCGGCAGAGTATTCCACAGATTCACCACTCTCTGGCAAAAAATTTCCTCCTTACTTCTGTTCTAAAAGGTCATCCCTCAATTTTGGGGCTGTGCCTTCTAGTCCTAGATACCCCCAACATAGGAAAAATCCTCTCTACATTCACCCTATCCAGTCCTATCTAGATTTCAATGAGATTCCCTGCATTCTTCTAAATTCCCGTGAGTACAGACCCAAAACTGCCAAATGCTCCTCATATGTTAACCCCTTCATTCCCAGAATCATCCTTGTGAACCTCCTCTGGACTCTCTCCAATGACAACACATCCTTTCTGAGATATGAGGCCCAAAACTGTTGGCAATACTTCAAGTTCAGCCTCATTAATATCTTGTAAAACCTCAACATTATCTCCTTGCTTTTATATTCTATTTCCCTTTAAATAAATGCCAACATTGCATTTGCCTTCTTTACCACAGACTCAATTTATAAAATAACCTTCTGGGATTCTTGCACAAGGACTCCGAAGTCCCTCTGCACCTCTGATGTTTGAACCTTCTCCCTGTTTAGATAATAGTCCGTACTATTGTTCCTTTTCCCAAAATACTTTATCACACATTTCCCAACATTGTGTCCATCCGGCAGCTTTTCGCTCATTCTTCCAATTTGTCTAAGTCCTGCTGTAATTGCATTGTTTTCTCAGCACTACCTAACCCTTCACTATCTTTGTGTCATCCACAAACCTTTTCACAAAGCCATCAATTCCATTATCCAAATCATTGATAAACTACGTGAAAAGTAGCAGTCCCAATATTGACCCCTGAGGTACACCACTAGTCACTTGCAGCCAGCCAGAAAGGCCCCTTTTATTCCCATTCACTGCCTCCTGCCTGTCAGCCATTCCTCTATTCATGCCAGTATCTTTCCTGTAACACCACAGGATTTTATCTTGTTAAGCAACCTCATGTTTGGTACTTTATCAAACGCCTTCTGAAAATCTAAGTAAGTGTCTTCCACCACCTCTCCTTTGTCCACCCTGCTTGTTACTTCTTCGAAGGACTCTACCAGATTTGTCAGGCAAGATTCCCCTTTACGGAAACCATGCTGCTTTGACTTATTTTATCATTAGTCTCCAAGTACCCCAAAAACTCATCCTTAATAATGGACTCTAACACTTACCCAACCACTGAGATTAGGCTAACTGGTCTATAATTTCCTTTCTTTTGCCTTCCTCCCTTCTTGAAGAGTGGAGTGACATTTGCAAACTTCCAGTCCTCTGGGACCATGCCAGAATCAAGTGACTCTTGAAAGATCATGACCAAAGGATCCGTTACCTCTTCATCAACCTCTCTTAGTGCTCTGGGATGTAGTTCATCTGGTCTAGGTGACTTACCTACCTTAAGACCTTTGAGTTTGCCTAACCCTTTTTCCTTTGTATTAGCAATGGTACTCATTCTTGCTCCCTGACACTCGTGGCCTCTGGTACACTGCTAGTGTCTTCCATAGTGAAGATTGATGCAAAGTACCCAGTAAGTTCATCTGCTATTTCTTTGTTTCCCATTACTACCTCACTAGCGTCTTTTTCCAGTGGTCTAATATCAACTCCTTTTTACTCTTAATGTAACTGAAATGACTTTCGATATTCTGCTTCATATTATTGGCTAGTTTGCCCTCATATTTCATCTTTTCTCCTCTTATAGCTTTTCTAGTTGCCTTTTGTTGGATTTTAAAAGCTTCCCAATCATCCAACTTCCCACTGTCTTTTGCTACCTTACATGCCCATTTCTTTCATGCAGTCCTTGACATCCTTTGTCAGCCACAGTTACCTACCCCTGCCATCTGATAACTTCTTCTGCGGGACATATCTATCCTGTGCCTTGTGAACTATTCCCAGAAACTTCAGCCACCTCTGCTGTGCCGTCATCTCTGCCATAATCCTCCTCCAATCCACCTGGGCAAACTATTCTCTCATGCCTCTGTATAGGTAGGGTCAATATGCCCATGCTTGTTCTCGGAGTTGGAGAATCAAGAATTACAGGACATAGAGTTTAAGAGATGGGAAAGATTCAACAGAAATCTGAAGAACAACTTCTTCATGCAGGGAAAAGTCAGTATGGACCAAGATGCCATAAGAAATGGTTGAGGAAGCTATATTAACAACATTCAAAAGATACTTAGATAGATACATGGATAGGAAAGATATTGAGGAATATGGGCCAAGTGCAGGCAAATAGGATTAGATGGAAATCTTGGTTGGCATGAACCGGTTTGGCCAAATGTCCCATTTCCTTCCTTATGACTGGTTGATGATCCTTTCATTGATGGAGACCAAGCCATCTGATGTGACTTCTGCCCCTTATTCAACCTGCACATTTCCAAATGTAGGACCACTTGGCAGCCTGGGAAGTGACCGTCACATTGGGGGTGGGGGGTGGTGGTGGGAGGTGCCCTCTCACAAATCAGTGCTGTTCCATTCCAACCCCACCATGCTTGTCCTCACAGCCTTTTCTGCTGTTGTGCTATTGTCACACTGAGACAGGGACATTAAACTCTGCCATTCTTCCTATGATCAGCGCAGTAGTGACCGGGCAGATGCAAAATCATGCAATTTCTGATAGGAAGCACATAGGTCCTGATATAGATATTGACAGATTGACTCATCTTTTCAAGAATTTCCAACATTTTCACATTTTACTTCCAGTACTTTTCTTGTTTTTCTTCAGTCTTCATAAACTCTTCATTCCCTTGATGTCCTTTTGTTTGTGTCTTAGAGAAAGAAATATAGAATGTACAGCATTGAATGACCATTTGGCCTAAAACATTGTGCCAATCTTGATGCCTATTTATGCTAAACGTCCTCTCTTTGTGTGCCATTCATATAGCACTCCCACACCACCATTCCCTTCAGATTCATGTGCCTATTTAAAAACTTGTTAAATTCCACCAAACGCAGTATATTCTGCAAATGTTTACTTGAAGTTAGGAGTAACACGTACAAAATGCTGGAGGAACTAGGCAGGTCGGGCAGCATCTATTGAAAGGAATAAAGAGGTAATGTTTTCACTTGAGACCCTTCTTCAGGACTGACAATTTCCATCAAACTGCCTGCTTCCTCTATCAACCCTCGTAACTTATTCCAGACACCTACTACTCACCTGTTAAAAAATACTCTTCATATCATTTTTAAGCTTCCCCCACTCTAACCTTTAAAGCATGTCCTCTGGTCCTTGACATTTCTACCCTGACCGTCTCATTGCACTGTCTTGTCCAATGCTACTCCTACTATGCTGATTCTCATTGACCTTCATTGGAATCACATTGGTGCAAGACCCAGAGGGGAGATGAGGAGAAATGGCTTCACAGGTGGTGCTGTGCAAGGTGATCTGAAAGGATGTTAGGAACAGATTGAAGAGTGAATCCATAAGGAATCAGGTCAGTAATTACAGGAGCAACTGGGAGAGAGCAGAGGAAAGAGTGGTTAATTAGATTGTTCGTCCAAAGAGCTGCTCTGGGTGTGATGGGCAAGAGGAAAGGGCCGCCTTCTCTGGAAACTGATTCTACACTTCCTCGATTTAGTTTGACCTTTTCAATATGTCCTAGAAACCATAGTAATTCAGCAAAGCGATGGACTAACTAAATAAGTAGATTTAAACAACAAGTTGTGGAGGAATTGAGCCAGCACCTGTGAATAACATAGGTGTACATACAGTGGCTCCACTCCAGTCACATCAACAACTTCGACTGGGATATTCCAATGGTGGGTGATTGTCACTGAGTGAACCAGCAAAAATGCACACTGCTCGCATGGCGGATGAGGCCGCTGTGTTCTGGAGGGAGCCACCTAGAATGAAACTCTATCCTTTGACCACCGCGCCATGCTTGCTGCCAATACTCAAGCTCTATTACCAGCCATTCTAATTAAACCCAGGTACTGGGCACCATGCAGTCAGCAGCATTTTGGAAAGGTCTTGCTCCCCTGATATTTGGACTTTATTTATAACCTCCCTTTGTGTAACCATACTATCATTACAAACGGCTGGAGTTCAAAAAGCCTTAGCAGTTACTTCAGAATTGATTTGATGCCTATCACCCGTTCCTCCCTAAGGTCCCAGAAGACGTTTTAATATGAGCCCTGACATTATGATGGATGGAATCTGGCATTTAACTGCAACAACATTTCTCCCATGTGCTATATAACAGCTTCTTCAAAGCTTTCCTTCATGTTCTGACTCACTCTTTGGCTGAGAGCCACATAGAAATCCACCCTGGGCCCTCACTCCAGACTTTCCAACTAGCATCACTTGGCAAGTGAGAAGTAGAAAGGATTACTTCAAAATGTGCATGAAGATGCCATAAACCCTTTAAACAATCCATAATGCCAAACTCAAGGAAAGGGGACTCAATAATCTGGCTCAAAGTCTGTGGTGTTTGCTTTCTGTCTGAAGTTGGGCCAATGATATGAATCTCAAAGGAAATTAAAATAAAAGTAGATAGAAAATTTTATATATTCTTTTGGTTTTTCCAAGAGTAAAAACTCCATGTTTTTCTGACAGCCCAATTGAATCGGGAGTGAGAAAGAGGAGGCAACTCGCAGGTCCATGAGTGAGAATTAAAAAAGGACTGGTAAACCTTCGGCTCATAAGGAAAACTGAGGAGGTGATAGATAGGAGTTATATGGAGGTAGTCACTCCTCAGTTGCAGGAGGTAGTACCTGGGTGACTGTTATGAGAAGGAAAATAAATAAGAGCCGGTGCAGAGTACCCCTGTTGCCGTTCTCCTCAATAATAAGTATACTGTGTTGGGTACAGTTGGGGAGGGGAGGACAACCTTTCAAGTGGAAGTTGCAGTGACTGGGTCTCTGGCACTGTCTGCCACTGCAGCTCCGAAAGGAAGTGGGTGAGAAGAGGACCACAGTAGTGACAAGGGATTCCAAAGATGGTGGAGTGGACATGAGAATCTGCGGATGCGAAAGAGACACGTGGATGGTATGTTGCCTCCCAGGTGCCAGATGAGGTAGCATAGCTCTTTTGGTAAAAAATGAAAAAATGAAATCAGATCCTTAAAAGGAGGTGACAGGAGCAGAAGATGTAGAATCATGGAGTACAGAGTTAAGAAACTGCAAGGGTAAAAAAACTATCCAAACAGTAGCCAGGATGGGGGCCACACATTACAACAGGGAATAGAAAATGCATGTCTGAAGGGTAATATTATGATAGTCATGGGGGAATTCAATATGCAGGTAGATTGGGAAAATCAAGTTGGTGCTGATTTTGGATCTCAAGAGAGAGAATTTGTAGAATACCTACAAGATGGCTTTTTAGAGCAGCTTGTGGTTGAGCCCACTAGGGGATCAGTTATTCTGAATTGGTTGTTGTGTAGTGAAACAAATTTGATTCGGGAGACTAAGGTAAAGGAACCCTTAGGAGACAGGGATCATAATATGACAGAATTCATCCTGCAATTTGAAAGGGAGAAGCTGAAGTCAAGTATATCAGTATTAGAGTGAGGGTAAAGTGAATTACAGAGGCATGAGAGAGGAGCTGGCCAAAATTAATTGGAAGGGGTCACGAGCAGTGATGGCTGGAGTTTCTGGGAGCAAACTGGAATTTGTTAGCCTGACATCAGTTGTTGGGAAGATGTTGAACTTAATTGTTATGGATGAGGTTTTGGGGTACTTGGAGACACATGATAAAATAGGCCAAAGGCAGCATGGTTTCCTTAAGGGAAAATCTTGTCGGACAAATCTGTTACAATTCTTCGAAGAAATAACAAGCAGTATAGACAAAGGAGAATTGGTGGATGTTGTGCTCTTGGATTTTCAGATGGCCTTTAACAAGTTGTTGCACATGAGGCTGCTTAGCAAGGTAAGAGCTCATGGTATTACAGGAAAGATAATAGCATGGATAGTAAACTGGCTGACTGGCAGGAGGCAACGAGTGGGAATAAAGCGAGCATTTTCTGATTGATTGCTGGTGACTTGTGATGTTCTGCAGGGGTATTTCCATGAAAGAAAGGCTTTGAGGAGTGATTAATGGCTCCCTGGAGTTTAGAAGAATGAGATGAGGATCTCATTGAAACCTGTTGAATGTTGATATAGAGTGGATGTGGAGGATATTTCCCATAGTGTGGAAGTCTAGGATCAGAGGACACAGCCTCCGAAAAAAGACACGTCCATTTAGAATGAAATGAGGAGGAATTTCTTCAGCTAGAGTGTGGTGAATCTGTGGAATTTTAGTCCTATGTCTTATGGTCTAATTCACTGTCACAGCTGTTACTTCTACTACCTCCCAACTCTGCAGCACCATCTCCTGAATCTCAAACTTTATCTGACCTCTGTCTCATTTTCCTGATGTTTCCAATCACTGTCTAACAGTGTAACAGCTCAGTGATTATTGGGCCAAGGTTGCCATGTGTTTGCAATTACACTCAGTAGTGACAGAACAGCACTGGGCAGAGTGCTCATGAACAAAATCAGGCGTTTTAAATCTGTCAGAACTGTGCAAGTAAAGATATTGTTTATTATAGCAGTGTCTCAGCGAGCCTTTGCCCAGAAATGCAGATTTACAGATGAGAAGAAGGTCACTTTTCTAAATATGCGCCTCTGTATGTTCTCTACTTTCCTCTATTTTCTGAGGAGGCTGAATAGAGATGTTCTATAAACACCAATACTCACAATCTTCTGCAGATGTGCAGTAGAAATCTGCATCAGTGTGTGGTACAGAAACTGCACCGTGGCAAACAGGAGAGCTCTACAACAGGTAGTTAAGACTGCCGAATGCACCAGCAGCACCGGTCTACCTGCCATTAAAGATATACAGTATACAGAAAGATGCCAGAAAAAGGCCAGCAATATTAGGAAGGAGACCACATACTTTGCTTGTTGACTGTTTGTCCTCCTCCCATCAGGGAAGAGGCTACACAGCAGCCACGCCAGGACCACTAAACTCAAGAACAGTTACTACCTCCAAGTTGTTAGACTGATCAACAACTCCACCCGTTAACCCACTGCACCAACCCCACCAGCACTACATATACATCACCTAGCATCACTTTATGGACATACAATCAGTCTATGTATTTAAGTTACTTGTACATTGTGTTTTATAGGATTGATTTTATATTTATAATTATTTGCTTTTTTTTAATGCTGTTTTGGATACACTTGTGCCCTTAAGAATGGCAATAAACAATCTTGAGTCCTGAATCTTCAATAGAGCCATCTAATTGATTCCATTCCTTGAAGCACCCTGCTGTAAGTGTAGCTTGTGTTCTGCTGCAGGGAATAGTCCCAGTCCAGGCCAACGTTCTTCCTCCAGCTGCTCATGTTGACACAGATTGGCTTGTGTAGCTCCCTGGTGTGGGATCATGTGGTGTACAAAATGGCTCCACCATCCAAAGTATGGCTGATGGAGGGCTACGCTGTTAATGGAAATAAACAGTTGACACTTTCAAGTTGAGTCATTTCCTCTAGACTTGAAGAAGTGTAGGTTTGGCTATTTGATGCATCTGCTCAGTTGAGAAGCAAACAGTGTTCAGTAGAACATCCCTAGGCCAGAATTTCACCTCTAGGACATAATTCCAACTTTATTTTAACCAGAATTATCTCTAAGAAGAATATGGAAGCTTTAGAGAAGGTGCAGCGGAGATTTACCAGGATGCAACCTGGATTAGAGAGCAGGTCTCATGAGGAATGTTTGAAAGAGCTAGGTTTTTTCTCTTTGGAGAGAAGGAATATGAAAAGTGACTTGATAGAGATATAAATGCTGACAAGAGGAACTGATGGACTGGGCTGCAGGTGACTTTTTCTCAGGATGGAAATAGCTAATA
Organism: Mobula birostris; assembly: GCF_030028105.1. NCBI lineage: Eukaryota > Metazoa > Chordata > Chondrichthyes > Myliobatiformes > Myliobatidae > Mobula > Mobula birostris. The sequence continues at coordinate 23,706,389 of NC_092392.1, read as the reverse complement.
TGAGGACATTACTTTAAGGAGATTGGAGGAAAGTATCAGGGGAATGCCAGCAGTAGCTTTTTTGACTCAGGGTAGTGCATGTGTTCAATGTGCTGCCGGGGTGGTGGTAGTGGCAGATACATTAGGGACATTTAAGACACTCTTACATAGGCATATGAATGAAAGTAAAATGGAAGGACATGTGTGAGGGAAGCATTTGACTGATTTTGGAGTAGGTCAAAAGATTAGAATAACATCATAGGCTGAAGGGCCTGTAATGTGCTGTACTTTTCTATGTTCTATTTTCCATGCTCTTCCATGCTGACCATGGTGGCATCTAACCTCAGCCCATTTATCAGCACTTGGTCCATTTCTTCCTAAAGCCTACCTATCCATTTGCATATAATGGAAAATCCGACCAAAAGTAGTGGATATCTGTCCATCACAGGAAAATCCTCCCCGCCATTGAGCACATCTCCATGGAGCATTGCTGCAGGAAAGCAGCATCCATCAACAAAGATCCCCACTACCCAAGTTATGCTCTCTTCTTGCAGTTATCATCAATTAAGAAAGTGCTGGGGCCTCAGTACTCACACCACCAGGTTCGGGAATAGTTATTACCCTTCAACCGTCAGGCTCTTGAACCAGTGGGGATAGCTTCACTCAACTTCACTTGCTCCATCACTGAACTGTTCCCACAATCTAGAGACTCACTTTCAAAGACTCTTCGTCTCATGTTCTCAATATTTATTGCTTATCTGTTATTATTTATTTGTTTCTTTCGTATTTGCAGTTCGTTGTTTTTTGCACATTGGTTGTTTGTCTGCCCTGTTGGGTATGGTTTTCCATTGATTTTATTATGGTTCTTAGATTTACTGAATACGCCTGTAAGAAAATGAATCTCAGGGTTTTATATGGTGACGTATATGTATTTTGATAATTAATTTACTTTGAACTTTGAACATATCCAAATATTCTTTAGATGTTGCTATTTTACTTGCCACGATTACATTCCTTGGCAGCTCATTCCATATGTCTACCATCCTTTGTGTGAAGGAGTTGCCCCTCAGTTCCCTCTTAAATCTATTCTGACTCACCTTAAATCTATGGCCTCTAGGGGATTAAAAAAAAACTCTGCGCTTTCACCCTATCTATACTCCTTGTGATTTTATACCTCTCTATAATGTCACACCTCCGTCTCCTATGTTCTGCAGAATTAAGTCCTAGCCTACCTGGCCTCTCCATATAACTGAGGCTCTTGAGTCCCACAACATTCTTGTAATTTTTTCATTGTCATTTAGAGATACAGCATGGTAGCGGGCCCTTCCAGCCTAATGAGCCAATTGCACCCATGTGACCAAGTAACCTCCTAACCCGTACATCTCTTGAGTGTGGAAGGAAACCCACGTGTTCATGGGAGGTCGTACAAACAACTTACATCTTTGCACTCTTTTCACCTTTAGATCTCTTTCATGTGATAGAGAGACCAAAACTGTGCACCATACTCCATGTGTGGTCTCATGCATACCTAGAGAAGAATAAAGGTATTTTCTACTACCTGGATAATTTCTTTTGTTTTTTTTTTGACTGATAGACAGTGAAGCAGCACTGATTCCTTATAAAATGAATGTTGAAACACATGCCTCTTTTTTTATGATGGAATTGTAAGGTGTAACGGATACATTGATGGTTAAAGGTGGCGCTGCTTGAGTCTACGTGCTGGTGGTAACTAAATACTTCACTATTCATGCTTTTTCTGGTAAACAATCACTCCAAACAGAGGCCCTTGGCTTCCCTGTTGGAGTTGAGCTGAATTGCCTGTATTACTTGGCATTTTTGCAGTGTGGGCTGATGTCGCAGAGAGGAAGGACGGTTGTAACATGTCCAGGCCGAAGTTGCGGGAGCAGAATTGGAGGCATTTCAATGAGGTGGAGTAGAGGTCAGCAAAATTAAGGAAAGATCCAAGGTCTGATCAATTTCGGAATCAAAATCAGAATTTTATTATCACCAGCATGTGTCGTGAAACTTGTCAACTTAACAGCAGCAGGACAATGCAATGTATGATAATATAGAAATAAATCAATCAATTACAGAAAGTATATATATATGTGTATTAAATAGATTAAAAATAGTGCAAAAACAGAAATAATATATAAAAAAGTGAGGTGGTGTTCATGGGGTTCAATGTCCTTTTAGAAATAATATGGCAGAGGGAAAGAAACTGTTCTTGAATTGTTGAATGTATGCCTTCAGGCTTCTGTACCTCCTTCCTGACAGTGAAAATGAGAACAGAGAATACCCTGGGTGATGGGTGTCACCTTTCTGAACTACTGCTCTTTGAAGATGCCTTGGATACTATGGAGACTAGTACCCAAGCTGGAGCTGACTAATTTTACAACTTTCTGTAGCTTCTTTTGGTCCTGTACAGTAGACGCCCCATACCTGGCAGTGATGCCGCCTGTCAAAATGCTCTCCACAGTACATCCTAGAAGTTTTTGAGTGTTTTATTTGACAAGCCAAATCTCTATAAACTCCTAATGAAATAGAGCCAACATACATAGCTGCTGTCTTGCCTTCTGTATAGCTGCATCGATATGTTGGGACCAGGTTAGATCCTTAGAGACCTTGATATCCAGGAACTTGAAATTGCTCATTCTCGCCACTTCTGATTCCTCTATGAGGACTGGTTTCTGTTCCCTTGGCTTACCCTTCCTGAAGTCCACAATCAGCTCTTTTGTTTTACTGACATCGAGTGCAAGGTTGATGCTGTGACACCACTCAATTAACTGGTGTATCTCGCTCCTGTACGCCCTCTCATCTCCATCTGAGATTCTACCAACAAGGGTTGTATCCTAAATAAATTTAGAGATGGCATTTAAACTATACCAAGCCACACATTCATGGGTATAGAGGAAGTTGAGCAATGGGCTAAGTGCACATCCCTGAGGTGAGTTGATCATCAGTGAGGAGGAGATATTATGACCATTCCGTACAGATTGTTAGGAAGTTGAGGCTCCAACTGCAGAAGGAGGTACAGAGGTCCAGGTTCTGTAGCTTTTCGATCAGGACTGTGGGAATGATGGTGTTAGACGCTGAGTTATAGTCAATGAACAGTATCCTGACATATATATTTGTCCAGGTTAGCTAAGGTTGTGTGAAGAGCCATTGAGATTGCGGCTGCTCTAGACCTATTGTGGCGATCAGCAGTGGGTCCAGGTCATTGATGAGGCAGGAGTTCATTCTAGCCATTACCAACCTCTCAAAGCAATTTATCAGCGTAGATGTAGGTTATACTGGGTGAAAGTCGTAAGGTAGCTCACATTACTCTTCTTAGGCATTAGTATAATTGTTGCCTTTTTGAAGCAGGTGGGAACTTCCGACCATAGCAGTGAGAGGTTGAAAATGCCCTTGAATACTCCTTCGAGCTAGATGGCACGAGTTTTGAGCCAAATTGTAAGGATTGGGTAGTGGTCGAGACGGTGGAGCACGAAGGGATCTTGAAGTGGCAGAGAGTGAGGTAATTACCTCAGTTTTAGCGCCGAACCAGAATGAAATGGTCAGGGTGTCAGGGTTGGAGGTGAGGGACGGTCCAGTTTGGCTTGCTGCTCCGTGGGGATTAATTGTCTCTGTGCTGGCCTGAGGCTGTGGCTTGCAACTAGTGGACTTCTGGATCGACTGCAGTGATGCCTGACATTGTGAACTTCAGTTCTGAATGTTGTTAGCTTGCTTTTATTGTTTGCAGGACTTTTTTTCCTCTCTCTCTGCCACACTGAAGATTTTATGGTCTTCTTATGTTTTTAATAGGTTCTATTGGGTAACTTTGTTTCATGGCTGTCTGTAAGGAGATGAATCTCAAGGTTGTAGACAGTTAACATAGTTTGAAATAAATGTACTTTGAACTTTGAAATAACAAAGCTTTGTATCCCAATGTCTTGATCATTGATCCAAACTGATGAGCTTGAATCCCATCAAGGCAGCTGGAAAATATTAACTGAGGCAAATCTCTGCCTCAACTGCAGGACGCATTCAAAAAAATTGCAACTGAGCTGTGAACAAGAAAAGCAAAATTGCAACAAATTATTCTTGATATTTTATCAATCGTGGGATTTGCAAAAATCTTGTTTCTGCAAATCAAAGTCCAGCCAATGCTGGAAATCTGAAAATGGAGACATACAGTGCAGGAAATTTTCAGCATCAGTGGAGCAGGACACTTCGATGAAGAATTTTTGATGAAAGAAGTTAATTCTAATTCTCAGTCTCCACTGTTGGACGACCAGTTTGAGCTGCCGTAAATGTTACTGATTACTTTTAGTCATTGAGTCATAGAGGAATACAGTATGGACACTGGCCCGTACAGCCCAGTCTATGCCAACCATAGTGCCCAGGCACCAATTTCTTGCATTCAGCCCATATCCCTCCAAGCCCCACCCCTACAAGTATCTATCCAAGTGTGGCTTAAATTATACTATTGTACCTGCCTCCACCATTTTGTCTGGCAGCTCATTCGACATGTGTTCATTCACCCATTGCATGAAAATATTGTCTCTCAGGCCCCTTCTAAATTTTTTCCCTCTCACTCTAATCCTATGCCCTAGCTCTGGATTCTGCTCTCGGGGAAAAGGGCTGTTACTATCCACTCTGTCTAAGCCTCTCATTATTTTAAACACTTCTATAAAGTTGTCCCCATCTTTCCACATTCCAAGGAATGCAGACTAGTTTGCCCAACTTCACCCTATTACTCAGGTTCTTCTAATGCTGGCAGAATCCTGGTAAATCTTCTCTGCGCTCTTTGCAGTCTAACCAGATTCAGATTTATTTATCGCATGTACATCGGACATACAGAGAAATACATTATTTGTGTTAACAACGAGCACACCAAAGGATATGCTGGAGGCAGTGTTCAAGTGCCACCACACATTCCAGCACCAACATAGCATATTTATAGTGTTCCACGGAACAATACAACCAGCAGCAGCAACAGCAATAAACCAAAACAAGACAACAACAGCAAAACAAGTCCCTCTTTGATTTCTCCCACCCACCATCTTATTCACTTAGCAGGCCTCCTTCCCCAGGAAGGGCAGCTTCCGAGCCACCTCCAGTCCTTGTCCCCAGGTTCTCAGATTTGCAGAGGCAAGGTTTTTACTATGTAGAAGTTTTGATAACAATTTTTGCCTTGATGTCTTTGTGGTTTCCTTTAAGAGTAATTTACTCTCCTTCCTCAGCCCATCCTTCATTGAAGACAATACAGGAGTGTCAAGATGAACACTAAAATTGTTCAGGCATGGAAGGTTACTGGCCTAGTGCTGGAAGACAGGATTAATACTGATGGGTGCCCACATGTCAGCACGGGTGTGGGAGCTGAATGGCTTGTTACCATGCTGTATGACACTATCTCCATGACACCGAAGTGATGAGACAATACCAGTTACTGAAGCCTTGGGTTAGAACTTCTGATACATTCCTTCTGGGGCTGGGGAAGGTTTCTCCCCATAATTTAACCCAAACCTGGCCTGCCCTTGACATTCTCTCTCTCCCATCAGGCGTAATATACAAAACCCTTAAATCACATACCACCAGGCTCAAAAACAACTTCTATCCAGTGCCATGAGACTCTTCTACGATAGGATGGACTTTTGGCCTCACAATTTATCTCCTCATGATCTTGCACTTCATCACTTACCTGCACTGAACACTTTCGGAAGCTTTATTTTTTTTCACTTTCTACCTCAATGTACTTGTGGAATGATTTGATCTGTTTAAACAGCATGCAAGAGAAACTTTGCACTGTAACTTGGTGCTTATGAACCAAAACCAGTACCAATACCAGAATGCTATACTAGGATTCACCAGGCGGTCAGGTCCTAAATTCTATTTAGCACCAACATGCACTCTTCAAAACCTCTACACAGAGTCCATCACAATTACCATCTCTTCTGCTCTCTGACAGTTGCTGGCCCTCACAGCCAAATGCCTCAACACACTGTCGCTCACCCTGCGGCCCTGTATCTGTGCTGTCTTCCTCTCTTCCTTCTCTGAGTCTCAAGCAGGGGGAGAGAGTTCAATGTGTGAAGGAGTGAATGAGTGGCATTGACCACGAAATAGCTCAGGACAAGACAGTGCACGAGGCCTAATATCGCAAAATCTGTAATTTCCAAAACATGGTAAAGTAAACAGGATTCTAAGTTTGAGTGATTAAATAAATCTAGTGTAAGTGTTAACATCAATAATGGCAATTACAAAACTACCGGCTTGTTTTCAGGAACAAAATCTGGGACATTGATAACTTTCAAGATGCTAAGAGAACTGAATGATCTGGGAGGGTATGGGAATGGAGATGAACCAAATTGATTATTGATTAGTGGAGAAGCCTCAGGGACTGAACATTCTACCCAAGATTGTGTTCTTATTTAGCATCTTCTTGAACCACGAGGCAGTAGAATTAGATCGTCAAACATAGAATGTAGAACAGTATGGCATAGGAACAGGCCCTTCAGCTAAGAATATTGTGCCAAACTAATTAATCTCTTCACTTCTGCTCACACAAGTCAATTTCCTTCCAACCCCTACCCATTCACATGCCTATCTAAGCCCCTCTTAACTCCCTCTATCTTATTTGTCTCCACTACCACCCATGGCAGCATGCTCCAGACACCCCCCACACTGAAAAAAAACTTGCCCTGTATATCTCCTTCGAACTTTTCCCCCTTACCTTAGAAGTTCATTTCATTTATACATTTTATTGTATTCGGGCTTCTCTGGCCAGGCCGGAATTTACTACCTATCCCTAGTTGCTGTTAAAACGTTGTCGGCGAGCTGATTTCTTGAACCTTCAGAGGATATTGAACCTCTGAAATTCTCCTTCCAGAGAGTTGTGGAGGCTAGGCCAGTGCAGTCGAGTAAGGTAAAGATCGAGGAAATGAAGGATGCAGTGAACTGGCATAGAAGCGAGGTGAGAGCTTGAGCAGAATAGGCTTTGTCATAGTTTTGCAACTTACAGTAACTTTTATGTCTTGCACAGTACTGCTGCCGCAAAACAACAAATTACGTGGCACACATTAGTGACAATAAACCTGATTCTGTAATAGCTGGGCTGTTATGAGAAGGCAGGTAGCCCACTCCAGCTTTTGTTTTCATGTGCCCTTTTGAAGGAGTTCAACTTCAGGAATGTATCTGAAACTCCGAAGTGTTCAGATTCTGGGCAGGAACTTCACGATCTTGCCTGCAGCTCGACACAGATTGCTCCGACAGTGCCAACCTGATTTTTACGGCAGCCCAGAATTCATTTTGTTCCTGTAAATTACGCCTACAATCTCCAAGAAAAGAGTTTCTGATTACCGACATGCAGTGCAATGTAATTGGATTCCATTCATAAGACAACACTTCCAGTTAGGATTTAAAACCCAGTTTCTTTAGCCAATGATTGTGAAACGTGTTTCTCCCCAAGAAGATAAACTGATTTTACAAGCACCAGCATGCATTTACAAGTTGTTAAGAGTCAGAAAATACAGCAATCTCTCTCAAATTCACTCAGTGTTTCAACAGAAGCAGTTTAATAGAAGTTGAAAAGCCATTCAATTTGTGTGATTGGTAACAGGCAGTCAAGATTTATTGGCCCTTCATGTACAGACACAAGAGGCTGTGAAGATGAGGCTGCATAAGAGGGCATCAAGAAAGCAGCTGACAATATTGAAATGAATGGGAAGTATCAAGAGAGTGAGATTGGAGAAGATTGTTTCGCTGGGAAGTTAAGCTGTGTCAGAATTCACACACTTCCACTTCAGTGGTGACAGTTCAGCTGTCCACCTCCCTGAATTCCATTGCACTGACCAAAGTTTCCATCACAGATTTGGAATGGAACTGTGCTAGCTTCAGAATTGGTGCAACTCTTCTCAGCCCTGCTTGTGATCTGTCATCCTATTTGGTAATACAGTGTGCAGGATTTTTTTTGTGTACAGTTTTTCATTGATTCTTTTGTACTTCTTTTTTCTGCAGCGAATGCCCACAAGAAAATTAATCTCAGGTTAGTATCTGGTGACGTACACATACTTAAGTAATAAATTTACTTTGAACTTTGAAGACTAAGCATATAACTTCTTATTGGAAGGTTACTTTTCTATAGTTACTCATAGAGTAGTACACTAAAAATCACTCACAGAACCTGAAAGCTAACACACTTTTCAAATTTTCTTGAATTATGCACCTCACAGATATATTTCTCGTGGAATAATATTTCTCAGAAACAGAACTAGTAGATTGTGCTAGTTCCACTTCCCCAGCTTTTGTCAACAAACAACATATTCTTCAACAGCCAAATGATGCCACTGTTGGAAATCTTAAATAAAACACCACAGATATGTAAATAAGAAATACAGCACAGATCTTCAGCCCATAATGTTGTGCTGACTTTTTAACCTGTTCTAGAATCAAACTAACCCTTTCCTCCTACATAGCCCTCTATTTATCTTTTATTCATGATCTAAGAATTTTTTAAATGCCCCTACCACCACCCATAGCAGGGTGTTCCACATATCCACACTTCCTGTGTAAATAAACTTACCTCTGACATCCCCCCTATAATTTCCTCCAATCACCTTAAAATTATGCCCTCATAATCTGAGTCAATCACAAGCCAATGGGAATAGAGTATGAGGGGCATTTTAGACAGCATGCATGTGTTGGGCTGAATGGCCCGCTTCTGTGCTATATAGCTCTATGAATCTATGACACTGTGCTGGAGACCCTTAGCAAGCCAGGGAATACGGGTAATGGAAGAAACAGGATTAATATTTCAGGTTAACTCGACAAAAACCAAAAGGTCTGTTCCAATGAAAGTTCATTGACTTGAAACACCAGGTCTGTTTTGCTCTCTAAACCTTACATGCTGATTAGTCCCAGTGGTTCCTGGTTTATTTCAGCACTGGTTTATAAATTATTTGCCCTCTGGTGGTTACTAGCCCTTATACAGATCAGTGCTATTTGCATGATGTGAAGGCCAGTTCTATGAGGTTATCCACGCTGTGTGGAAACTCCTTGTCCATTCATTCTTGGACTAGTAATTTGGGTAGGTGTTGCATACTTCTTATGGCTTTCAGTTAGATATCAAGAAAAAATATGTCCTAGGCAGCTTGCAATGTATGACGATGTCTTGTGTCCTTGTAAGATTTACTACCGCTGGCATCAGTGGGATGGGATTTTAGAAACGGTACAATGTATAACTTGTGTGTCTTATTAGGTGACCATTGCCTGCTGTTTAATTACCATGGAGGTGAAGAAGTGGAAATGGAATCAGTGAATTAAATAGATGTTATTGTTTTTAAAATCTGGCTTTGTTAGTATTTCTTTCCTCTCAGCCACGTTAGTATCTATAGTGACTAATGTAAGTGTTCTGTGTTTGGCAATAACATCTCCTCCACATTCACTATCAGGACAGGCGCATCACCAAGTTGTGTGTGTATCCTCATGCTCTACTCACTTTATCAAGTTATGGGGAGGAGAAGATGATGGCACGTCACAGCGCGCGCGGCTGCTCTGAAATGATATCATATTTGTTAAGTAGGTACCGTGCACAATCCTGATTTGATGGAGACAGACGAGAGAAGCACGGAGGAACATCTGGAGAAACTTCTGAAATGCCTGCTTTGCTGCCGTTGCTACTGTGCCATCGAGAATCTCCGGAGGGGAAGGCCCCAAATCCTTGGCTTTGCCTATTGCCTGTTACCGGGGCTGGGGTCGAAGTGCTCGGCAGAGATGGTGCTCGGTGTTCGGCGTCGGAGGGCTGGTCGGAGGCTCGAAGTCTTTGGATTGACTCAAGAGTCAGCTGTGGTCGGGTGCTTCCAGGGTGCTGCATCGGCAAGTTTGTGGCGCTGGAGGTTCATGGCAGGAAGAGAGTTTCTCTTCCTTCTACCGTCTGCGTGAGATGATGGGACTTTCAAGAGACTTGGAGACTTTTTTTTACCGTACCCATGGTCTGTTCGTTCTCATATTACGGTATTGCTTTGCACTGTTGTAACAATATGTTATAATTATGTGGTTTTTGTCAGTTTTTTTAGTCTTGGTTTGTCTTGTGTTTCTGTGATACCATTCTGGAGGAACATTGTATCATTTCTTAATGCATGCATTACTAAATGACAATAAAAGAGGATTGCGTGTCCTCATAATCTAATCTAATCTAATCTAATCCTTCAAGATTGTACGTACAGCTGCAATGCCATATTTAAGTTTGCCACTGTTGCTGGCCGAATCAAATATGGTGACGGATCAGCACACGGGGGAAGGTGTAAATCGGGTTAAGTGGAGCCACAACAACCTCTCACTTAAAGTCAGCAAAACCAAAGAGATGATTATTGACTACAGAAGAAAGAAGTCACTGGTCCATGAGCCATTCCTCATTTTGGTCTTGGAAGTGGAGAAGTTCAGTAGCTTTAAATTCCTTAGCGCTATCATATCAGAAAAGCTATCCTGGGACCAGAACGGAAGTAATCTCACAAGGAAAACCTGGCATTGCCTCTCCTTGGAAGTTTGAATAGATTCAACATGTCACCAAAAACTTCGACAGACTTCGATAGACGCACAGTGTAGAGTATCCTAACTGGTTGCATCACAGCCTGGTATGGAAACACCAACAGCTAGAAATGTAAAAGTCTACTGAAAGGGGTGGATACAGCTCAGTCCATCCCATCACAGGGAATTAGTGCATTTACATGTAATACTGCCAGAAGAAAGCAGCAACCATCATCAAGACCCCACTATCCGGGCCATACTCTCTTTTCGCTAATGCCATTGCAGGAGGTACAGAAGCCTTAAGCCCTTCACCATAAGGTTCAGGAACAGTTATTACCCTACAACCAACAGAATGCTCAACCAGTGTAGATAATGTCAACCACCATTACTCTGAACTGATTCTAGGGCCTACAGACTAATCTTCAAGTGCTCTTTACAAATCATGTTCTCAATACTAGTTTATTTTGCACAGTTTGTATTCTTTTGCACCCTGGCACTCTTTCTCTGTTTAGGATATACAACCATAAGATATAGGAGCAGAATTCGGCCATTCAGCCCATCTGGTATGCTCCACCATTTGATCATGGATGATTTATTATTCCTCTCAACCCCTTTCTCCTGACTGCTTCCCATAACCTTTGATGCCATTACTAATCAAGAATCCATCAACCTCTGCTTTAATATACCCGATGATTTGGCCTCCACAGCCATCTGTGGCAATGAATTTCACAGATTCACCACCACTGGCTAAAGAAATTCCTCCTTATCTCTGTTCCAAAGGTACCACCCACAAATGGAATCATTCACTCCATGTCCCTACTATCCTGGCCGTGCAATGGTGGCATGGTAGCATAGCAGCTAGCATAATGCTATTACAACACCAGTAACGTGGATTCAATTCCCGCCACTGTCTGTAAGGAGATTTTGCTTTCTCCCTTTAACTGAGTGTGTTTCCTCCAGGTACTCCAGTTTCCTCCCACATTCCAGAATTGTATGGGTTCATTGAGCTGGAAGGGCTTATTACCACGTTGTATCTCTAAATAAAAGATAAGTATTTGGCAGGTTTCAATGAGATCCCCTCTCATCCTTCTAAAGGCCCGGTGATATTAAATGCTTCACTACATTCGTCCCTGGGATAATTTATATTGGCTGCTTTCCCAAGTCAGTGGGAAGTCTGTGTTGGCAGAAACATCTCTTGCTCCATCACACTGAGCTCTGGCACAACCCAGTTCTCCGCCCGCTGCTGGCATAGTATGGCTATGTTGCTAGATCCAGTTTGGGCTGAACCAAGTTCACTCATAAAGCAACAGCGGTTGGACTCATCAACAACGACGACAAGATGGTGTACAGAAAGGAGGCAGAGCGGCTGGTAGAATGGTGTGAGCACCACAACTTGAGTCTCAATGTGGACAAGACCGAAGACACGATTGTGGACTTTAGGAAGGTGCAGGCTGACCAGTCCGTACATCACTGGTCCTCTGTGGAGAAAGTTAGAAGCACCAAGTTTCTGGGAGTGTGGGAGTGCACATAATGGACGATCTCACCTGGTCCCTCAACACTGCTTCTTTGGTTAAAAAAGCACAGCAGCATCTTCACTTCTGGAGGATATTGAGGCAAGTGAGGCTCCAAACCCCCTTCCACCCCCCCCACCACATTTTAACCAATTTTTACTGAAGCACCATCGACTGTGTCCTGATCAGCTGGTTCACCACCTGGTACAGGAATTGCAATCTATCTACAGAGGATTGTGAGTATCATCGGGGCCTCTGTTCTATTCATTCGAGATACTTAGCAGGTGTACACAGGACACCTTGGTCCAGAGGAACATGATCTCATTTAGCGGTGTATATATATATGTACAGTTAAATGACAATAACCTTGAACTTGAAATGTGGTTAGAGTCCATGGAGTGGAGGCTGGCTGTCATGATGTGTCGAGCATTGTCCGTAACTCTCTGCAGTTTCATAGGTCCAGGATAGAGCAGTTGCCCCACCAAGCTGTGAAGCATCTGGTCAGGATGGTTTCTCTGGTGAACTTGTAGAAATCAGTGACATGCATTAAGGAAGATGCAAAATTTCCTTTGCCCTTCTGAGGAAGCAGAGGCATTGGTATGCTTTCTTTGCCATAGTATCTATGTGGCATATGGTGGAAGATTATGAAGGTGGAAGGGATTAGAAAAATACAGAGGGATAAGGCAACAAAGGACAAGCTTGAAACTTCTATATTATCTCATGATTGGCTCCAATTACAAGATAATATCATCACTAACTAAAAATAAGTTGAAATGTCATTTAAAATCCACCAAGGATTTTGAAATAGTTCTCTGTGTACCACAACACTTTTCCTTGATTGCCTCCATATGTTTAAGGTCTCATATTCAATTTTCCTCCCAAAGCTCTGGCCTATTTCACACAGATCAACATTAAACATCTCCCAAGGAAAATTGGGTGTGAAAGGTCCTTTCTCAATCAAGGCAGCCTTATGACCATGAAGAGCCAAAAAGGAAAAGGATCTTGGAAAACTAGCCCACTGGCCAGAAATTAATGTCCGATAGACAAATGAGAGTAAGTGAGAGTTTTCAACAACTAGTTCGGTCATGAAAAAATCAGGAAAATAGCAAATTAGTTGCAAATCCTCTCTCAGTGCTAGTCAACAAGAATCCTTATTTTGAGTTTGTTTCAAACATGCTACTTCCCTTTAGTTGTCATATCACAATTATAAATATACAGTATATAGAAATAAAATATTTAAATCCAACTTTCATTCTGATGTTTTGGAAAATCAGATCCGATTGGAGCCAACTATAGTCGACTAGCGACTGCATTTTAAGCTCCAGCTTTGTACTCTTCACATCAGTAAGCCATGGTGCATGACTATAAGAGGATTTTACATATGCTCTTCAAATTACATTCAAACAACTCAGTTCACTGAGAAGGGAAGGAAATTGGTTTGACAGAAGTTGACACCCTGTTAAGCAAACTTGTGGAAAAGGGCCAAGGAAAGTACGGAAAACGTTTGGGTTTTGTGGAGGAATGAAATAGAGGGCTTCGATTCAGATTCAGATTCAGATCACAGATACATTGAAACATCTCAAGGCCATTAACTGAGAATGAGGTCTGAATCCTCCAGTGAGAGCAAGTCGTCTCTTTGCAATGAACCTTATATCTTTTGAGATCTTGTCTCTCTCTGCAGAGATTTAAAGATTTAAAGATTAAAGATTAGCTTTATTTGTCACACGTACAGTACACCGAAACATTGAAACACACAGTGAAATGCCCAATTTGCGTCAATGACCAGGACCAGCACAGTCTGAGGATCGTGCGAGGGGCAGCCTGCAAGTGTCACCATGCTTCCAGTGCCAAAATAACATGCCTGCAATTTACTAACCCTAACCTGTATGTCTTTGGAATGTGGGAGGAAACTGGAGCACCTGGAGGAAATCTACACTGTCCCAGGGAGAACATACAAACACCTTACAGACAACATTGGGAGTTGAACCCCGATCAAGATCATTGGTACTGTAAAACATTGTGCGAATAACTACCCTACTGTATCACCCCATTTGTGAGTATCATGACCTAGGATAGGGCTTGACATGATTGGACTTAATCTACTTCTAATCCAACTTTATAATCTATTCATTGAAACCTACCGTTAAGGTGTTTATCTTCTAAACCAGTAGAAGATAGTGCACCTCCTGCCCAGTAATCACCAAAAGCACACCTCATAGCAATTGCCCTTTTCACTATCATTCTGCTGGGACTTTCATTCAGTCCTTGGGAATTCTGTCTTCCTATTTTCATGCAGGCATTTGCTTATCTTAAAATAGTGTGCAACAGGGATCTTTTGGTGGCATGGTGGTTTACTGGATAGCACAAAGCCTCACAGTGCCTGCAATTGGCATTGAGGTTCAATTCCTGCCCGTGTCTGTAAGAAGTTTACATATTCTTCCTGTGACTATCAGTTTCCCTCCACATTCCAAAAGACGTCTGGGTTAGCGTTAGTGTGCTGTGTGCATGCTATTCTGCTGCCAGAAAGGTAACGACTTTTGTGGACTGCCACTAGCACAAGCCTTGGACTGTGATGGTCTTTGACACAAATGACACATTTCAATATATGTTTTCATATTTCAATGTACTTTGTACATGTGATAAATATATATAATCTTTATTATGATGAAACTTCTGCCATTCACCCTATCGTTGACCTTCCCATTATTTTCTCTCACCACCTTTGTGGATCTCAAAACCCATCAATTTATTTATTTTCTGAGAGTTGAAAGGCTATGAAGCTAAAATAACAACTGCGCTTCTGTCTCCATGGCTGCTCTCTGACCTACTGAGAACTTACAATGATTTCTGTCTATTATTTCAGACTTCTAGCATCTATACCTTTTGTTTCAACATGGTTATGAATTGCAGCCACTTACAATCTGGTCCCTCTCTAAAATATCATGGAGTTTTTATGCTTTAACGTATGAGATCCAAATTAGTTTCTACATGAAACATAAAGCAATAATTATTGCTTAATGGAGTACTTCGTCCAAACAAAATGATTCTTAGTATATGTGTTGCAATTCCTTCATGTTAATAAATCAAAGCCCAAGAGATGGGTGTCAGAAGGGTGTAATTGCCCAGCCCAAGCTCATTGGTTCCAAAGGGTCTGTTACTGTGCTATATCATTACATAAAATAAAATAAAAAATCAATAACATTTCAAAATATGGATATAAAAGTATTTACATTTCAGCTTTTATCTATCACATTTGTGAATGTTCCAACTTTACTTAGCACTCTGTAACATTTTTAGAGTTAATTAACATTGTACAAGATGAAACAAATATAGCAGTACATCTTGAAAATTAATATTTTAAAGAGTTAATTAAAATTGTAAAAGACAAAACAGAAGCATCATTACATTTAAAAAATTAAACATTCAAAATGCACAATGTCAAAACAGTATCAAGCATTATTGATAACAATCTCTGTATTGTTGCACCGGTTATATTTTTAACCAGTTCATCAAGCTACCCGTGAGGTTTGTATACAATAGATAGTCAAAAGTCTTAAATCAGGATCTTAAAGATGTAATTATCATTTATTTTTAAATTTCTAAAAATATTTTTTTCTTTTTTTGAATGCGAACTTTTGCAATGCAAGATTTGTCTCTGTGACAGAAGTAACACTTAAGGTAGATATTTGTGTGATTGGAAAATTAGTAGCAATTAGTTTTGATAAGGTGACTTGGTAGGACACAGGTTTGCTCCTGTGGTTCCTCCATATGGCAAAGTTATGATTTCTTCAGGAGGGCTGCGTAGTGTTCAGCTCTGGACTGGCTGTCTTCAATGCTCCTCTGAACAGGCCAACCGTGCTGTATATTCAATAGTTCAGCAATATTGTAAAGATGTTGTTGATTAAGCATTTGTCATCACACCACCACAACATACGTGCACGCCTCGCTTAAAGTAAAAACAATATTAGACTCACATCGCCAGTTTTTTGCTTTTGATTAGCTTTTTATGTTTTAGAGTTACAAAACATAACAAGCAGGACCACAGTTTTCCATCTCTTCTGAAGAGAGAGCATCTCCTAAACTGAAGCACTGCTCCCACAATGAATTGCCACTACAGCTTGCTGAGCTCACGCGGAAGTTGAAATCTTTCAGAGCCAGAGTCAACACTACAGCACAGAACCAGGCTGATCTCTTAAATAAATCCAAAGGATAAACCCTTCATGGGACTAAGCAGAATAATAGTTTGGTATGGATAAGTTGGGCTGAAGGGCCTGTTTCTATGGTGTCATGCTTTATGACTCTAGGACTCAATCTTCACCTCTCAGACACTCTAGGACTCAATCTATGACTTCAGGTCTCAATCTTCACCTCCCAGATGCTCTGGGAATCAATCTTTGCCTCTCAGACACTTGAAACCTCATTCCTCTTTGCTCAAACCTGAATTCCCTCCACGATGATCATGCTTGCAGATGCTATGACACTTAGTTCTATCCGTAAATCTGGCAGTCCCTTCTCTCATTCTCCTCTGTTGTGGCATTTTATTAAACTTGACTACATCACTATTCTTCATCATCTGACTTAATTGTTTCTCCTGGAGCACCATAGTGGTGTAACTACTAGAGCCTCTGCCTCACAGCCCTAACATCCGATGAAGGACAGGGTGGTAGCATAGCAGCGCAATCATATTACAGTGCCAGGGATCAACTGGGGTTCAATTCCTGTCACTGCCCATAAGGAATTCTCCCTGTGACCACATGGTTTCCTCCGGGTGCTCCAGTTTTCTCCTACATTCAAAGGTGCACATTTAAGTAACTTGTATGAAAGACCTCAACGGTGGAACAGGCGGACGAAGTTACTTCGAACTCAACAGCTGTGAAGGCGGATGAAGGCTGAAACGAATCCATCAGCCCCAATCGTCGTGGTTTCCATGACATTGGAATCAGTTGGTTGATTTGTGAAGTATCGTGTGCTTCTTGGAGTACAACATCAAGTGCACGTTAAACAAATACACGCACAGGCATCTTCATTCTGTGGGCCACTTCTTCAGAATGAAGACCATCATCCTCGATCTCGAGGGATAGCCACGATGATGAATATAGGGTAAGGGGTCTTTATATGCGATTTAGTATAATGTATTAATATATATATATTTTTCCTGTACTCTGTATTCTTATATGTAAATTAATAAAAATATTGGAAAGTAAGATGTGCAGGTTAGGCTTCGGGTTCATGAGTTGCGGCCTTGCTATTTTGGTGCCGAAAGCGTCGTGGCACTTGTGAGCTACCCACAGCACAATATTCGGACTACGTAGGTTATTGATGCAAAAGAACACATTTTACTCTATATTTCAATGTATATGGGACAAATAAAGCTAATACTTTTCTTCTGTTCTGACCTCCGACACTGTTTGTGTGGTGCTTATGTGTTCTCCTCATGACTTTCTTCCCTTGGATGCTTTGGGTTTCATTCCATATCCCTAAGTGAGAGTTGTTGGGCTAAGTGGCCACGGTCAATTTTCCTTTTGTGTGGGTAAGTGGAGATACTAGAGGGGTTGATGCAAATACAGGGAGAATAAAACGGGAATGGTGAAGAATTATTATAAATGGATCTTTGCTGCTGAGCTTGGTTCAGTTTCCGTGCTCTATCACTTGAGGAACATGACACTAGGAACATCTTGGATTATTACTAGCTAGATAAAGTCACTGTTACACTTTTTATGGATTCAGCACATTGGAGTCAATTGGAATTAGGTGAAAAATTCTCCACTGGCTGGGCCAAATTGTCGCCGAAAGGCAAAGGGTTGGATGTGAAATATCGCAGGTGCAGGATATTGTGGCAGGTAGTCAGGGATGGAAGGATCTTGGAGTTCAAGACCATAGATCCCTCAAGGTAGCTGTGCAGGTTGATTGGGTGTTTAATAAGGCATATGGTGTGTTGGCCTTCATTAGTCAAGTGATTGGCTTCAAGAGCCACAAAGCAATGTTGCAGCTCTATAAAATTCTGCTTAGACCATATTTGCAGCCATACTTGGCTTGACTGATGAAGTAAGAAAACAATTATTTGACGGTCACGAATTAACTTCTAACTCATAATTAAAACAATGTTTCTTCTCACAATATTTTTTCCACATCTCCTTTCCTCCAAAATTAATAATTTGAAATGCTGTGCAGATCTATGATTGGTGATCAGTCTCTGTTACTTTCATTAAAGCTGGCCCTTATTTGCAAGCGGTGCTAGAGGTAAGAGGGAAAAAAAGTTTGATACTGGAAGTCTGAGATATAAAAAAAAACTGGAAATGCTGGAAATAAAGGTCAGCACATTGTGTGCGCTTTAGGGGGCGTGAGTGGGGGGCAGAGGGTACACATTGGAACGTAGAGCTGCTGCCTCACAGTTCCAGAGGCCCAGTTTCAATTCTGACCTTAGGTGTTGTTTGTGTGGAGTTTGTATCTTCTCCTTGTGATTTTTCCAGGTTTTTTCCAGGTGCTCCAGTTTTCTTCCACATCACAAACAAATGTGGACTGTTAGGTTAATTGCAGCACACCTCCCTTTCCTACCGGATTCCATGATAAAGTGTACTGGAGTTTCTTCTAGAGCAGTGTGTTGTGAGAAATGAGGCAAGATGCCGTCAAGAGTTCTGTCATCAAAGGTAGAAGGAAACAATGATTGAAGAAGAAAGAAGACATCTCCTCCATTGATATTCCCTTTACTTTGTGCCTCTCTTTCCATCTGGTATGCAACTAAAAACTAACTTGTTTTCTCTTTTCCCCAGTTCTAGTGAAGGCTCACAGACCTGAAACTTAACTGCTTCTATTTCCACAGATGCTGACTGACCTGCTAAGTGTCTCTAGCACACTCAGTTTTTATTTTAGGGTCGCCTTGTTTATTTCGTTGTGTACCCTGTCCAAGGTAACTCCACTTGGATTCCTGTGCATAGATTTTCTAGATTAAGATCATCATTTAATTGGGAAGATTCTGATGCTTTCCATTCATATTCAAACTGACAAAGTTCATATCTTCAATGCCTTTGATTAATATCTGAACCTGCACTGGAGATTAAATCAAAAATCTTGAATTGTCATGAAGTATATTAAAGAAGGGAGGTTGGCAAAAGAAATTTGAAATCTTCAGCAAAAGTTGTCAGTGCAGGCACGACTGGAGTATGCAAAATATTAGGTGAATATACCAGGAGATAGGGAACTAAAACAAATGCACAGATCTGTGCCACAGTTAATAATTAAAGGGGAGAAAAATCTGAGGAAATTATTCAATTCTCACGATTGAGAAAATCCAACCAAACCAATCCCAATCTGATTGAGTTAGCAAGTCTCTCAGCCGATAATACGACCGTGGTTGGTCTCACCAGCAAAAATGATGAGTCAGCATACAGAGAGGAGGTGTAGCAGCTAACGGACTGGTGCAGAGCCAACAACTTGTCTCTCAATGTGAATAAAACAAAAGAGATGTTTGTTGACTTCAGGAGGACACGGGGCGACCACTCTACGCTGAACATCGACGACTCTTCTGCAGAGATCGTTAAGAGCACCAAATTTCTTGGTGTTCACCTGGCGGAGAATCTCGCCTGGTCCCTCAACACTAGCTCCATAGCAAAGAAAGCCCAGCAGCGTCCCTACTTTCTGCAAAGGCTGAGAAAAGTCCATCTCCCACCCCCTATCCTCACCACATTCTACAGGGGTTGTATTGAGAGCACCCTGAGCAGCTGCATCACTGCCTGGTTCAGAAATTGTACCATCTCGGATCGCAAGACCCTGCAGCGGATAGTGAGGTAAGCTGAGAAGATCATTAGGGTCTCTCTTCTGCCATTACAGATATTTACACCACACGCTGTATCCGAAAAGCAAACAGCATTGTGAAGGACCCCACGCACCCCTCATATAAGCTTTTCTCCCTCCTGCCATCTGGCAAAAGGCACCGAAGCATTCGGGGTCTCACGACCAGACTATGTACCAGTTTCTTCCCCCAGGTCATCAGACTCCTCAATACCCAGAGCCTGGATTGACACCAACCTACTGCCCTCTACTGTGCCTATTTTCTTGTTTATTATTTATTGTAATCCTGCACTATTGTGTGCACTTTATGTAGTCCTGTGTAGGTCTATAGTCTAGTGTAGTTTTTGTGTTGTTTTTACGTAGTTCAGTGTAGTTTTTGTATTGTTTCATGTAGCACCATGGTCCTTAAAAACGATGTCTTGTTTCTACTGTGTACTGTACCAGCAGTTCTGGTCGAAATGACAATATAAAGTGACTTGACTTGACTTGACTTGACTTGACTTGGCAAAGGATGCAGGATTTAAACAATTCACTTACTTTGTTTGAAGAGATTAATCAGAAGGTTGGCCTTTTTAAACTGTGGTATGCATGCGATCATACATTAATCAAACATTTAGCACTGAAGACGCATTCCAAATAACTGTCAGCCAAATCTAATTTGACAGCAGCCATTGTTTTGTTAAACTAAACAAGTATCATTTGACAGGAAAGAACACCTTACTCTATGGTTTGCAAATACATGTTTTGTGAGCATATTATTTGGGATAATTCTGGTGAAAAATCATCAGCCTGAAATGCTAACTCTGTTTCTCTCTCCGAAAAAGTTCCTTGACCTGAATATTTCTGGTCGTTCTACTTTACTTCTATTTTCCAACATCTGTAATATTTCACTTATTAGGGTTAATTGTCCTACCTCCCTTTCTTATCAGATTCCATTATCTGCAGCTGTTAAAGTCCATGATAAAATGTTCTGGTGATTCTTCTACAGCGGCAAGTTGTGAGAAATTGGTGAGGTGAGGACAAGTGTTCTGTCATCTAAGGCCATTACTGGATTGGTATTCACTACAACACAGGAACAATCCTCTTTATCATCAGCAGTATCTACAGGAGGTATCGCCTCAAGAAGGAGACAGCCATCATCAAAGACTCCCACCATCCGGGCTATGCCATCTACTTGCAGGTACCATGGACAGGAGGAACAGAAGCCTGAAGACCTACACCATTGGGTTCAAGAACAGCTACTTTACTACAACCATTGGGTTCTTGAACCAAAGTGCACAACCCTAATTACTACCTCAGTGTAGCAACACTTCGCTATCCGCACTAAAATGGATTTTGCTTTTTGTTCTAATTGTCTTTATTCTTGTAAAAGAATGTGTATAATATTTATTATTTTATATATATGGGTTTTATGCTATATTACAATAAGTAGGTACAGAATAGTTGTCCTCACTATAGGGTGGGAGAGTTCATCTTTGTGTCAGCCATCATTAGCATTTTGGTTCAACATTGTCACCCCAAACACTGACAATTTCTATTCCCCCTCCCAACAGCAGGTGCTGCTCAACCCTCTGAATTCCTCCAGGAGTTTGAGAGATAAAGAGATTAGCTTTATTTGTCACATGCACATCGAAACGTACAGCACAATAAAATGCATCAGTTGCATCAACATCCAACGCAGTCCAAGGATTTGCTGGTGATAGTCCATTAGCGTGGTGAAGTTTCCAGCACCTATATAGCACGCTCACAACTTACTTGCTCTAACTAACTCATATGTATTTGGAACATGGTAGGAAACCAGAGCACCCAAAGGAAACCTGCATGGTCCTGGGGAAAGCGTACTATCTCTTTACAGTCAGCAACGGAATTGATCCTGGGTCGCTCGTGTTGTAATGGGGTATATGGGGTGTCAGAGAGAGGTAGCACCTCTGGTGGAGGAACATGTCGCGTCCTTTTCAGGGCGGTTAGTCCACCTTTGGTCCCCACCTGGCACTCAGCTCTCACCTGTGGCTCTCCGTAGCTGTTTGCATGCGACAGCGGCCACATCCCGGGCAACGGCTTCGACAAGCCGGCTAAACCAGGTGAGGGTAGCCGACGGGTCTCAAACCCTCGGTGAGATAGGGAGTTGTCTATCCCAGCATGTGAAGACAGACTCCGGTGGATTGAGCGGACGAGACCAATGGAAGGTCCAACGGTCAAGAAGGCGGTCTCTGCAAGCGTCGTGGAACGTGTAGAGCAGGACAAGACACAGAAGATGTCCTGGTCATCCACTGCGCCTAGTCCCATCTCCAGCCGTCTAGACTCTGTCTTGCCACTGGACCCAGATGGGAATTGGGAAGAGAGAGTGAGGCTGACGCTGCGCAACTCTCCCTCACTTAAATCCAAAACACGCGCTAGTCTCGACACCATCATTATGGTGTCGAGGTCCTCATCGACGTCAACGATGGACGAGCAATAGTATTACAGTAACCACTAAACCACTATGCTGCTCCCTTTGTTTTGTTTTATACCTTACCACATCCTTTATTCCCTATTTCATTCTGCTTTACACTTGTGTACTGAAAATGTTGTTAAACACTCCTGAAATTCTTGAAATTATATGCAAAACCTGGAAAATCCAAAATAATTACTTACTTTCCCTCACTCATTTTATACTTCAACAAACTGCTCTTCCAGGTCATTCCCTCTTTAAACAGGTACATGGATAAGATATAGAGAGAGATACAAGACACTACAGATGCTGGAAATCTGAAGCAAGGCACTAAAATGCTGGAGGAACTCTATGGGTCAGACAGCACCTCTGGTGGGAAAAGGACAGTTTACATTTGGGGCTTCTACATGAGAATTTCATAGAATCATAGAACCATAGAGCATTACCGCACAGAAACAGACCCTTAGGCCCATCTAGTAAATGCTGATCTATTACTCTGCGTAGACACCGTAACCTGCACCTCAACCATAGCCCACATACCTCTCCCCTCCCAACCATGTACTTATCGAATTTTTTCTTAAATGCTGAAATTGAGCCTGTGTCCACCACTTCATTTGGAAGCCCCGTTCCACATTCTCACCATCCACTAAGTGAAGAAATTTCTCCTTATGTTTCCCTTAAACATTTCACCTTTCACTCTTAACCTACAGCTTCTAGTCCTTGTCTCACCAGTTCTCAGTGTAAAAAGCCTGCTCGCATTTACCCAATCTATACCCCTCATAGTTTTGTATATTTCTATCGAATCTTCTCTCATTCTCCTACACCCCAGGGGATAAAGACCTAACCTATTCAACCTTTCCATATAACTCTTGTTCTCAAGCCCAGCAACATCCCAGAAAACTTACTCTGTAGTCTGTCAATCTTACTGATATCGTTCCTGTAGATAACAAGAATTGTACATATTACTCCAAACTAAGCTTCACCAACATCTTATACAATTTCAACATAACATCCCAAGTCCTGTATTCAATACTTTGATTTACGAAGGCCAATGTGCCTAAAGCTCTCTTCACAACCCTATCTACCTGTGACACCATTTTCAAGGAATCATAGATCAGTATTCTCACATCCCTCCTTTCTACCGCATCCCTCAGTGCCCTACCACGGTTAGATCTTCCAAAGTGCAACACCTCACACATGTTGGCATTAAATTCTATCTGCCATTTTTCTGCCCATTTTTCCAGTTTGTCCAGATCTTGCTCAAAGCTTTGATAGTTTTCCTTACTGCCCACTGCCCCTCCCAGTCTTGGTTTTTTATGATAAGTTCTTATCTGCAAGTTGAGAGGGATAAGGGCAGATCAGAAGTGTCAGTATTGCAGTTGAACAAAGGAGACTATGGAGCCATGAGAGAGGAGCTGGCCAAAGTTGACTGGTCGGATATCCTAGCAGAAAAGACAGTGGAACAGCAATGGCAGGTATTCTTGGGAATAATGCACAAGGTGCAAAATCAGTTCATCCCCCGGAGAAGGAAGGATTCAAAGGGGGGAAAGTGGCCACAGTGGTTGACAAAGGAAGTCAGAGATAGCATAGCATTAAAAAAGAAGTATAACAGAGTTAAGGTGAGTGGGAAGACGGATGATTGGGAAATTTTTAAGGAGCAACAGAACTTAACTAAAAAGGCAATACGGGGAGGAAAAATGAGGTACGAACGCAAGCTAATTAGGAATATAAAGGAGGATAGCAAAAGTTTTTTTAGGTATGTGAAGAGAAGGAAGATAGTTAAGAACAATGTTGGGCCCTTGAAGAATGAATTGGGAGAAATTGTTATGGGAAACAGAGAAATGGCAGACGAATTTAATAAGTACTTTGGATCTGTCTTCACTAGGGAAGACACAAGCAATCTCCCAGATGTATGGATGGGCCAAGGACATAGGGTAACAGAGGAACTGAAACAGATTGACATTAGGAAGGAAACGGTGATGAGTAGACTGATGGGACTGAAGGCTAACAAATCCCCAGGCCCAGATGGTCTGCATCCTAGGGTACTAAAGGAGGTGGCTCTGGAAATTGCAGATGCATTGGTGATCATTTTCCAATGTTCCTTAGATTCAGGATCAGTTCCTGAGGTTTGGCAAATGGCTAATGTTATCCCACTTTTTAAGAAAGGAGGGAGGGAGAAAACAGAGAACTATCGCCCTGTTAGCCCAACATCAGTAGTGGGGAAGATCCTGGAGTCCATTATTAAAGATGAAATAGCAGCATATCTTGATAGCAGTGATAGGATTGGACCGAGCCAGCATGGATTTACCAAGGGCAAATCCTGCTTGGCTAATCTATTGGAGTTTTTCGAGGATGTGACCAGGAAGATAGAACGTGGGAGATCCAGCGGATGTAGTGTACCTTGACTTTCAGAAGGCATTCAATAAGGTACCACATAGGAGATTGGTGGGTAAAATCAGAGCTCATGGCATTGGGGGGAGGATATTGACATGGATAGAAAACTGGTTGGCAGATAGAAAGCAAAGGGTAGCAGTGAATGGGTGTTTCTCGGAATGGCAGGTGGTGACTAGTGGGGTGCCACAGGGCTCGGTATTGGGACCACAGTTGTTTATGATTTATGTCAATGATTTAGAGGAAGGCATTGTGAATAACATCAGCAAGTTTGCTGATGATACTAAGCTGGGTGGCAGTGTGACATGTGATGAGGATGTTAGAAGAATTCAAGGTGACTTGGATAGGCTGAGTGAATGGGCAGAAACTTGGCAGATGGCATTTAATGTGAATAAGTGTGAGGTTATTCACTTTGGGAGCAAGAACAGGAAGGCAGATTATTATCTAAACGGTGTGGAGTTAGGTAAGGGAGAAATACAAAGAGACCTAGGAGTACTTGTTCATCAGTCTCTGAAGGTGAATGAGCAAGTGCAGCAGGCAGTGAAGAAGGCTAATGGAATGTTGGCCTTTATTACAAAGGGAATGGAGTACAAGAGCAAGGAAATCCTTTTGCATTTGTACAGGGCCCTGGTGAGACCACACCTGGAGTATTGTGTGCAGTTTTGGTCTCCAGGGTTAAGGAAGGACATCCTGGCTGTGGAGGAGGTGCAGCGTAGGTTCACTAGGTTAATTCCTGGGATGTCCGGACTGTCTTACGTAGAGAGGTTAGAGAGACTGGGCTTGTACACGCTGGAATTAAGGAGATTGAGGGGGGATCTGATTGAGACATATAAGATTATTAAGGGGTTGGACAAGATAGAGGCAGGAAATATGTTCCAGATGCTGGGAGAGTCCAGTACCAGAGGGCATGGTTTAAGAATAAGGGGTAGGTCATTTAGGACAGAGTTGAGGAGGAACTTCTTCCCCCAGAGAGTTGTGGAGGTGTGGAACGTGCTGCCTCAGAAGGCAGTGGAGGCCAATTCTCTAGATACTTTCAAGAAGGAGCTAGATAGGTATCTTATGGATAGGGGAATCAAGGGTTATGGGGACAAGGCAGGAACTGGGTATTGATAGTAGATGATCAGCCATGATATCAGAATGGCGGTGCAGGCTCAAAGGGCCGAATGGTCTACTTCTGCACCTATTGTCTATTGTCTATTATCCTCAAATATGCTGATCCCATTTTTCATACTATCATCCAGATCATTGATATAGATGACAAACAGTATCAATCCCTGAGACACACCACTAGTCAGAGTCTGAGAAGCAATCATCTACTACCACTCTCTAGCTTCTCCTGTGAAGCCCAAAATCTAATCCAATTTACTACCTTATTCTGATCGTGAATGCCAGGCATATGTTGACTACCCATTTCTGTGCTTAGATACTGCCTGATCCTCTGAGTGTCTCCAGCTCTTCTGTGTGATGCTCAGATTTAGAGGGATTTGGGCAATGTACAGGCTGGTGAAACTAGCTCGGGTAGATTGCTTAGCATGGATAAATTGGGCTGAAGGGCCTTTTTCCATGCTGTATAACTTGATGACTTTGTGGATCTTGTGATTTATGCCTTTGAAATGGAAAAGGAGATTCTTCACAATAGATCCTACCAATGTTCCCTCTAACTCGTAATGACCAGTTTTTTGCTCAGTGACAACAACATGTGCACACTGAATTTTATATAAAGATGTATTCATTTTAACAGCTAGCAAAACACTAACAATAAGAACTTTGATCTCCTCTGGGTTTGATCGTTTTTGCTCTCATTCATCTGCACTCTCAGAAAACAATCGTAGCAGGCCTGTAGCGAATAATGAAGGATTCCCTCACCATAGCTTTTGCATGTCATCCATATGTGATGTGCTTGCTAAATGATGCTTTAAAAAAAGTCAAGTTTCCAAATGTCTCTCCACTTCTTCCCACTTACAAATTCTCCAGCAACTTTTGCATCATGACAATATATGCAGGTAACACCATTTTCTGTATCGGACGTAAATATTTCTTGTAGCTGCACGTTCCTGCCCTCACGAGCTTCTATTTCATTAAGCCATTCCACTTTAAATGAATTAGCAGTTCCTTTGCGCTTCATGCCCTTTGCTTCTTTGGAATTTGACATAGTGAGTCAATAATTTCTTCATTAAAAACAGGATAAATAAGCCAGTTCTAAAATCTGCAGACAAACCATCGCAAATTCCATGTTGTCAACACCATCCGCATCAGAAACCAGAGAAGGAAGTGTGATTGTGTACAATCATGAAATATCCTTAACATGCCAATGAGGTAATGGGAGACAACCTTCTGTGCACAGTTTAAATTCCTTTGTGCGCTAGTAGCAAAAGTTGTGTGTGCGTGCACATGTGCACATCTTAGCAGGAACATTGATTCTACTGTATTTTAGGTGTGTGGACATGCTATGTCACATTGTCTTTTACTTGTGCAGTAAATTTCTATGATCCTACGCACAGTTGGTTATGAATCAGAAAACTCCACTCCAGAGATCTAAGCACAGAATTCTAAGCAGATGCCCAATGCCACACTGTGGAAGTGATCTTGCACCTAAGGTGTGTTTACATGGATGAGGCTTCAAACTGAGACCCATCTGTTCTCTCAAATAAAGGAATGCACACAAGGATTTATTTTGAAGGATGATGTCCTTCTAATGACCTGCTCAATATTTATCACTCAATAAGTATGACTTAAGCAGATTTTCTGTTCATCGCTGGGAGCTTGCTATGTAAAATCTGGGTTCTGTGTTGCCATCATTATAACCATGCCTACACGAGAAGAGTAAAGCATAAAACTTAGAATGGAACAATACGGTAACAGGCCCTTCGGTCCACAATGTTGTGCCAAACTAATTAAACTAATGATTAATTGCCAGACTAAATTAACGCCCACTGCCTACGCAAAGTCTATATCCCTGAATTCTCTGCACAATCATGAGTCTTTTAAACTCTGCTATTCTATTAGTCTCTGGCAGAGCATTCCAGGCACCCACTACTCTGTGAAAAACTTGCCTTGCACATCTCCTTTGAAATTACCCCTTCTCACCTTAAATGTATGCCCTCTGCTATTAGACGTTTCAACACCAGGAAAAATGATACCAGCTGTCTACCTCTCATGAACTATAAACTTCCATCAGGTCTCTTCTCAGCCTCTGCCACTCCAGAGAAAATAACCGAAGTTTGTACACATTCTCCTTTTAGCAGATGCTCTCTAACCCAGCCAGCATTTGGGTAAACCTCTTCCGCGCCCTCTCCAAATCCTGTGGATCCTTCCTGTAATGGGGTGGTCAGAATTGAATGCAATACTCCTAACATGGCCTAACCAGAGTTTTATAAAGCTGCAACATAACTTCCCCACTCTTGAGCTCAGTTCCTTGGTTAACAAAGGCAAGCATACCATAAGGCTTCTTTACCTACCACCCTACCAACCTGTGCAGCGGCATTCAAACAGCTATAGACACAGACCACAGGATTCCCCTGTGCCTTATCCCTGCTAAGAGACCTACCATTGTCCATTTAAAATTGATCTCCCAAAGTGGAATACCTCACACTTGGCCAGATTTAACTCCATCTACTATTTTTCAGCCCATATCTGCAACTGATCTATATCCCACAGCATCCTATGGAAATGTTCTACACTATCCACAATGCTGCCAATATTTGTACCATCAACGTGTCTCATTGATTGTAAAACACCTTGGAATCTATGGTAATAGGAACCATCTAAATGTTGGTTGTGCTTTCATGTTCACCTCCATCAATCTTTCCATCTTATTTCAAACAGTGTGTTTAAAAACTCAAATTAATATCAGTTCAGTTTATTCTACCCTTCTCCATGAATTTCTCTGCCTTGGTAGCAACCTGTACTGTGAGAGGTTTCCACGCCTCTCCTTCTATTTGCCTGTCTGCACAGTTGGTCATTTGAAGAAGGACAGCAAGCAACAGAACAATTCAGTATTGAAAGGTATAAGGAGACTTTATTCTTTTCCATGGATGCTGCCTAACCTGCTGTTCCTCCAGCATTTTATGTGTGTCATTCTGGATTTCCAACCTCTGCAGTATCTCTCGTTTTCAGTATTGAAAGCCAATTTACAGCTCATTACTGTTACTATTGCTGGAAATGGTTTCGACAACCTGCAACAATTTAAGTCGGACAGAAGTTTTATTTTTTCTGATAATTGAAAAGTAGGAGAATTTGATTCATGTGTGACCACCTGTGAAACCACAATCTGTGATGGAAGTAACTGCCAACCCAATTAGTGGATCATTATATTAAGACTCACTATCAGCGGATAATTTTTAAGCCTTGGTCCATCGTGAACTTATACTTAATAGGAAACTGTTGTGCTAATCAAAACGGAAAATTTTCCACTCTGCAAATTAAATAAAGGGAAAAATGATCTGTGCTGGTCATGGATTTATACATGGTAAAGACATTAATTTACTTGTTTATGAATTTATGACAGCTTATATACTATTATATGATGCTTTTGTTAGGCTTCGGGTTATAAGATGAATTATGAAAAGGTAATGAATAGGTACTCAATATAATTCTTTCTCGAGCAATTTTAAATTGCAGTAATAAATAATCCCAATACAATTAGATAGTTATAATCAAATTAAGGTTTGAGCTCCATGGATAATTAATAACTTGAAGCAGGGTACACGTCTCCCTATGTTTAATATTGGCAAATGCTATTCAAATAGAAACTATAAATTTGTGCAACTATTCGTCAAACACTGGTAAGTAATCTGTCCCCAAGTATTGCTTGTTAATTTCACATACGTGTTCTTATTCAGGCACTGTTTGTCCTTCTAATGGTTTAATTGCGTCAAATGACTTATCAGTGTTAGGACTTATAGACTGGCGTTCATCATTCAAAGGAATGTTAGAGAGCTTCTAATATATGTAAAATCCTGCCCTTCCAGCCTTACATGCATACTCCATGGAAATGAGATGGAAATAGGGGTTTCTTGCTCAGTTGCTGAATGCTTAAGTAAGTTTCTGATAGAGAGTATTTATTTGTGATAAATTGTGATATTTTTCCAAGTTGTGTGGTTTGTGGCTTGGAGGGTGGTGGTGTTCTCTATCCTTTCACTGTCCTTGTCCTTCTAGATGGTAGAGATTTTATGTTTATTTGGAGATACAGCACAACAAGCTTGTGCCACCCAGTTACACCCGTGTGACCTACTGACCCACACATCGTTGGAATGTGGGAGGAATCCAGAGCAGCCGGAGGAAACCCAAACAGTCATGGGGAGAGCGTCAAAACTGCTTGCAAGCAGTGGTGGGAATTGCACCTCGTTCACTAATGCTGCAATAGCGATATGCTAACTGCTCCAACCCTCCATGCTTCAACCAAGTCTTCCCTGACTTTCCTAAATCTTATTCCAGCATTTGGCAGATGGAGGCCAGCCTGGAAAAGTGTGAATAGATTCAAAGTTCAAAGTTCTAGGCTAATTTATTATCAAAGTACCTATACAGTATGTCAGCATATAAATACAACACTGAGTTTTATTTTCTTGCAGGCATACTCAGTAAATCCAATAACCATGATAAAATCAATGAAAGACCACACCAAAAGGGCAGACAACCAATGAGCAAAAGACAACAAACTGCAAATACAAATGGAAAGGAATAAATAAATAAATAATAACAAATGGTAATAAGATGAGATGAAAAATCCTTGAAAGTGAAACTATAGATTGTGGAAACAGTTCAGTGATGAAGTTGAGTGAAGTTATCCCCTCTGCTTCACTTTGTCTTTCAAAAACCAACCCTACGTACCCATCGTGGGAGGTGGAAGCAGGTAAAGTTGGTCAACTTTGGTCTGGTGAAGCTGTATATGCTGATCCCCTGTACAGCGAATAGAATAGATTACAGAAGCATTGACCAGCTCCAACAATACCATCAACTTCAGAGGATGATGGAGATAGGAGGACATGCTCCACTGAGAGCTAAGGGCCCAAGTAAATAGTCGCTTTAGAACGTTGATCTCGAAGGCAGAATACAGAGTTAGTGGCAGGATTCTTAGCAGTGTGGAGGAACAGAGGGACCTTGAGGTCCAAATTCACAGATCCATTAAAGTTACTGCACAAGTTGATTAGGTCGTTAAGAAGGCATATGGTATGTTGACTTTCATTAGTCGTAGGACTGAGTTCAAGGGCTACAGTATGAGGTAATGTTGCAGCTTTATAAAACATCCCTGAAATCGCACTTGGCAAATTGTGTTCACTTCTGCTCAGCTCATTCTAAGAGGGATGTGGAAGCTTTAGAGAGGGTGTAGAGGAGAATTACCAAGATATTGCGTGGATTGGAGAGCATGTCTTATGAGGATAGGTTGAGTGATTTATGGCTTTTCTCTTTGGAGGAAAGGAGGATGACAGGTGCCTTAATAGAGGTATAAAAGATGATACGAGACATTCAGAGAGTGGACAGTGAGAGACTTTTTCTCAGGGTGCTTGGACGAAATTATATGGGGGATGTCAGAGATAAGTTTTTTTTTACCTAGGGAGTGGGGAGTTTGTGGAGCGTGTTGCCAGGAGTTGTTGTAGAGGCAGATACATTAGAGACATTTAAGACACTCATAGATATTCAAATGGTTGAAAGAAAAGTGGAGAGCTATGTAGGAAGGATTCATTTCAGAGTAGGTTAAGATGTCGGCACAACATTTTGGGCTGAAGTTTCTTTACTGTGCTTTAGTGTTCTATGTTCCATATTCAATTGCAAACTTAACCTACCCAACATTCCTTCATGAAGGAATATCTGAACAAAAGGGATGGGTTTCATCTGAACCTGAGGAGGATCCTTTCAGGGAGGTTTTCTAGAGCTTCTGGGTAGGGCTTAAACTAATTTGGCAGGGAGATTGGAACTGGAGTGATAGGGCTGAGGATAGGGCTGTTGGTGTACAAGCAGAGGTAGTAAATAGTGAGACTGTCGGGGAGGACAGACAGATGATAGGGTGAAATAGCTGTTAGTATGATGCATTGCAGTGTAAAAGGGGGACAAAATTGAAAAGAGGGAGGCATACAAGACTGAGGTGTTGTATTTGAATGCACACAGTATATGGAATAAAGTAGATATTGTGGGCATCACTGAGTTGTGTGTAAAAGAAGAATTTAGTTCGGAGCTTAACATCCATGGATACACATTGTATCAAGAGGGCAGGCAGATAGACAGAGTTGGGGGTGTGGTTCTGTTAGTAAAAATGAAATGAAATCTTAGAAAGAGGTAACAGAATATGTAAAATCCTTGTGGGTAGAGTTAAGAAACTGTAAGGGTAAGGAGATCCTGATGGGAATTATATAAAGACCTCCGAACAGTAGCCATGATGTGGGCTACTGGAAAAAGGAAATTATAGGCCAATTAGCCGGACCTCAGTGTTTGGGAAGATGTTGGAGCTGATAGTTAAGCATGTGGTTTCGGGGTACTTGGAGGCACATGATGAAATAGGCAAAAGTCAGCATAGTTTCCTTAAGGGAAAATCTTGCCTGACAAACCTGTTAGAATTCTTTGAGGAAATAACAAACAAGATAGCCAAAGGATAATCGGTGGAGAATCACCTGGATTTTGATAAGGTGCTATACTTGAGACTTGCTTAACAAGATAAGAGCCTATGGTATTACAGGGAAGATACTAGCATGAATAGAGCATTGGCTGATAGGCATAAGGCAAAGAATGGGAATAAAGCAAGCTTTTTCTGATTGGCTGCCAGTGACAAGAAGTGTTCCGAAGGTGTTGATGTTGGGATCTCTTCTTTTTACGTGGTATGTTAATGATTTGGATGATGGAATGAATGGATTTGTGGCCAAGTTTGTGGATGGACAGGTAGTATTGGGGAAGCAGGGAGGCTGCAGAGGACTAGACATATTAGGAGAATGGGAAACTGGAATAAAGTGTCAGGAAGTGTAAGGTCATGCACTTTGGTAGATGGAATAAAAGTGTAGACCATTTTCTAAATGGGAAGAAAATTCAAAGATCCTGTGTGCAAAGGGACTTGGGAGTGCTTGTGCAGGATTCCCTAAAAGTTAATTTGCAGGTTGAGTCAGTGGAGAGGATGGCAAATGCAATAAGCTCATAAGACCATAAGATATAGGAACAGAATTAGGCCACTTGGCCCATAAAGTCTGCTCCTCCATTTCATCATAACTGATGCATTTCCCTCTCAGCCCCAGTCTCCTGCTTTCTCCCTGTATCCCTTCATGCTCTGATTAATCAAGAATCTATCAACCTTTGCCTTAAATAAACCTAATGACTTTGTGTAAATGAATTCCACAGATTAACTACTCTCTGGCAAAACAGATTCCCCCTCACCTCTTTGAATTTGCTTAGCTAGAGAGAATCTATTAGAATCAGTGCCGCAGATAGCTGTGGAGGCCAAGTCATTGGGTGTATTTAAGGTAGAGGTTGATAGGTTTTTGATTTGACAGAGCATAAAGGTTATGGGGAGAAGGCAGAAGAATGGGATTGACAAATAAATGAATCAGCCATGATGAAATGGTGGTACAGTCTCAATGGACTGCATGTCCTAATTCTGCTCCTTTGTCTTATGGTCTTATGGACTAATACGATAACCATTCATCCAAGAGACTTGTCTAGTTAACTGTCTTTGGGCTGCAAGTTACATCCCTTCTGAAAGTGGCAACTAAGTGGATAGGATGGTAAAGAAGACTTCTGTCATGCTTGCCTTCATCGGTCGGGCAATAAGTGTAGAATTTGGAAAGCCATATTGCAGTTATAAACTTTGGTGAGGCCACTTTTGGAGTTTTGTGAGCATTTCTAGTTGGTACACTGTAGGAAGGATGTGGAGGTTTTTGCGAGGATGCAGTAAAAGTTAACTGGGACCTTGTCTGGATTATGAAGTATTAGCTATAACGAGAGGTTGGACAAATTTCGAATACTTTCTCTGGAGCATCTGAGACTGAGAGCTAATTAATAGAAGTATATACAATTAAGCTGTGAAAGGCACCAAGAAAGTAGATAATTAAAATATTTTTCCCAGAATGAAAATGTCAAATGTTGGACAGCACAGATTCATGTTGAGAGGGGCAAAGTTTAAAGAAGATTTAGACTTTCAAACCGGCACTGCATTTTTGTTTTACACAGAGACCGATAGGTGCCTGGAATACATTGTCGTGAGAGGTTGAAGAAGGAATCAAAACTAATGTTCAACATGCGTTTATATGGACACATGAGCATGTAGATAACAGAGAGATATGGAACATGTGCAAGTAGATTCGTTTAGATTGGCATCATGGTTGCTCAAATAACCACATGGTACAATAGAGGTGTGCAGAAGAGCAGCCTGAACACACATCACATCAAATCAAACCTTAAAGTGGATTGCCTACAATAGCAGAATACCATGAACATATGCTCGTTGGACGCTTTAGTGGGTACAGGAGGTAACTAATAGAGTGGCCACTGTTGGAAAACACTGTTTTTTTGTTAAATAATACTTATTATAAGATTTGTACTTTTTAACAAACTCATGTATTTTTCACACTCACTGGCAGAAAACAGTATAACAGCTAAACTAACGGTTTATCACCTTTCTCCATTTTCATTGGCTAAGTATTAGCAGATAACCCATGTGATGTAATTGTTTTAATGATATAGTCTATTAACTACTTTATCTCAATCTAAGGAATTTCTCATCTATAGAAGTGATAGATTTTTCAGAAGCGCCCTCTTCATTGTCTTAAAAATTCCCATCTTCACATTGTTTCTCTTTATTTAGTTTGCTTAGTATTTGAATGTTTGTTTGTCCACTAAGATAAACTGAAATCTTGGAATTAAGACTGCTCGCCAGTTTTAATTCCCAGGAGAACCCTAAGGATCAGAAAATAAACGGAGATCCAACACCACTAAACATATATACATTTGAGCAGACCACCTAAAGTGGACCAAATGTAGAATGAGCTGCTCATGAACTATTAATAATTTTTCTCTCTAGAACAATGTAACTTTCACCCTCAATGGATCAACATCTAATTGGTGCTGTTACTAACAAGGGAAGATTTAAGAATACATACAAAGGCTTCATTTTGCATTAGATGTAAATATGGACAAATTAGTGCCTTGGAAACATACCCAAAAATGAAACAACATAGTTGAAAATATGATCCAAGAAATTACTAGATCTGGCCAACTGATGTCACCTGCTATTTATTAGATTTGGCTTTGGCCAAATCTATTGCACAATTTGATCATGCAAATTACAACTTGTGAATTTAGTTAATAGTGAGGAGAAACATAATGCAAGGAGACATTTGAAACTTGGAAACTGTGCAATTAAGTGTCAAGATCACTTTAACAAAGATAGCAGCAGAGAGATGCAATTTAGTATGACAGTGTGGAAAATCAACATCTTGGAAAATAAGAGATGTGAAGGTGCAGAAAAGTAAATGAGTAAAGTTCAACTCAAGTTCAAGTTTATTGTCATTCAACCATACACATTTATACAGCTAAATGAAACATCATTCTGCTGGGGCCAATGTGCCAATCGCAGTAAATACAGTCACACTCAGCACATATAGTTATGATCCAGCACACAAAGATTAAACAAGAGAAAATCTGCAGATGCTGGAAATCCAAGCAACATAGACAAAATGCTGGAGGAACTTGGCAGGCCAGGCAGCATCTATTGGAAAAGGGTACAGTCAACATTTTGGACTGAAACCCTTCATCAGGACTGGAGAATAAAAGATGAAGAATCAGAGTAAGAAGGTAGGGATAGGGGCTGAAGAAACATGAGGTGATAGGTGAAACTGTGAGGGAGGGCATGAAGTCAAGAGCTAGGAAGTTGATTGGTGAAAGAAATACATGGCTGGAGAAAGGGGATTCTGATAGGAGAGGACAGAAGGCCATGGAAGAAAGAAAAAGGTGAGGAGCACCAGAGAGAAGTGATGGTCAGGTAAGGAGATAAGGTGAGAGAGGGAAATGGGAATGGGGAATGGTGAAGGGGGCTGCATTACCGGATCTTAGCCTGAAACGTCGACTGGATTCTTTTTCATAGATGCTGCCTGGTCTGCTGAGTTCCTCCACCATTTTGTGTGTGTTGCACAGAAAGATGGAACAGGCCAGGTTTGATGTGATGTGTGTTCAGGGCTGCTCTTCTGCACACTTCTATTGTACCACATGACCTCTAGTTGTAGTTCCACACAAACTCAGTGGAAAAAGCCTGCTTGCATTTACCATATGCATAATGAACATAATTTTGTATTCCTCGATCAAATCTCCTCTCAATCTTTTGCATTCCAAGGAATAGGCCAGGACTTTATTCCATAAGACCATAAGACCATAAGACAAAGGAGCAGAAGTCGGCCATTCAGCCCATCGAGTCTGCTCCACCATTTTATCATGAGCTGATCCATTCTCCCATTTAGTCCCACTCCCCTGCCTTCTCACCATAACCTTTGATGCCCTGGCTACTCAGATACCTATCAATTTCTGCCTTAAATACACCCAATGACTTGGCCTCCATTGCTGCCCGTGGCAACAAATTCCATAGATTCACCACCCTCTGGCTAAAAAAATTTCTTCGCATCTCTGTTCTGAATGGGAGCCCTTCAATCCTTAAGTCATGCCCTCTCGTTCTAGACTCCCCCTTCATGGGAAACAACCTTGCCACATCCACTCTGTCCATGCCTTTCAACATTCGAAATGTTTCTATGAGGTCTCCCCTCATTCTTCTAAACTCCAAGGAATACAGTCCAAGAGCGGACAAATGTTCCTCATATGTTAACCCTCTTATTCCCTGAACCCATAAACTCTACTTCACTACAATTTGCTCTCTTTTTGCACTACTTACTTAATATAATTATATATATATTTCTTATTGTAATTTTGTAGTTTTTAAATTATTATGTATTACAATTCAGTGCTACTGCAGAACTACAAATTTCATGATATCGGCCAGTGATATTGTACAGAATTCTGATTCTGACAGATAAGACTGTCTTACTGGGTAACACAGTCATAAACACAAGAGATTCTGCAGTTGCTGGAAATCCAAAGCAACACATGCAAGATGCTGGCAGAACTCAGCAGGTCAAGCAGTGTTATTGGAAATGAATAAATAGCTGATGGTTCAAGCCAAGACCCTTCATCAGGACTGGAAAGGAAGGTGGAAGAAGGCAGAATAAGAAGGTGGGGGGAGGGAGAGGAGGACAAGCTAGAAGTTGATAGGTGAATCCAGGTGGGGGGGGAAGGGGAGTGAAGTAAGAAAATGGGAGGTGATAAATGGAAAGGGCAAAGGGCTGGAGAAGAAGGAATTTAGTAGGAAAAAAGATCATGTGAGAACAGAAAGATGGAGGGCACCGGGGGAGGTGAAGAGGAGAGGTAAGAAGCCAGAGTAGGGAAATGAAGAAGAGGGAAGGGAGAGAGAAAAGAATGGAAGTTGGAGAAATTGGTGTTCATGCCATCAGTTTGGAGGCTACCTAGATGGAATATGAGGTGTTGCTCCTCCAACCTGAGTCTGGCCTCATCATGGCTGAAGAGGAGGCCATGAGCTGACATGTGGGATAGGAATTGAAATGGTTGGCCCCCGGGTAATTCTACTTTTTGTGGATGGAGCTGAGGTGCCCCATTCTATGTCGGGTCACACCAATATAGAAGAGGGTGCAGCGAGAGCATCGGATACAGTAGATGAAGCCAACAGATTCACAGGTGAAGTGTTACCTCAACTAGAAGGAATGTTTGGAGGTGAGGAGGTGACTGGGCAGGTGTAGTACTTCTGCTGCTTGCAGGGATCAGTGTCAGGAGGGAGATTAGAGGGGAGGGACAAATGTACAGGGAAATCATGGAGGGAGTGATTCCTACGGAAGGGGAGAATGCGGTGTGGTAAAGAAGTGTTCAGTTCTAGGGTCCTGTTAATGATAGTGGAAGTTTTGGAGTATGATGTGTTGTATGCGGAGGCTAGTCAGGTGGTAGGCAAGAACAAGAGGGACTCTATCCCTGTCAAGGTGGTGGGAAGATGGGGTGAGCGCGGATATCTGGAAAATGGAGGAGATGCAGGTAAAGGCAGCATCAGCGGTGAAGGAAGAGAAAAACTGCTCTTTAAAGAAGGAGGACATCTCTATTGTCCGGGTAAGGAAAGCCTCATCCTGGGAACAGATGCAGTGGAGACAAAGGAACTGAGAAAATGGAATGGCATGGAGTGGCATTTTTACAGAGGACACAGTAGAGAGAGGTATAGTCAAGATAGCCATGGGCATCGATAGGTTTATTAAAGATATCAGCAGACAGACATCCGGAAAAGGGAGAGAGATTGTGATTCTGGGAGTTCTCCAGAGTTGATGAGGTTGGTGATGGTGTTGCAGACAATTTCCTGCTGATCCGGAGTGGGGTCCTCTGTAAGGGGTAAGTAAGTGGAGGTGACTGAGAGTTGCTGCCTGGCTTCAGTGAAGTAGGGGGCAGTCTGACATACTACAACAGCATTCTGTTTTTCTGCAGGTTTGGTGGTGAGTTTGGGATTCGCGCAGAGAGAGTGGAGAGCAGAGCTTTCAGAGGGGTAAGGTTTGAAGAGGAGAGAGGAGTGCAACACAGTCAGCAAAGATGAGTTAATCCAAAAGGCCTGATTGTTTGACTCTATATCAGGCCAACAAAACAGTAAGACATGCTAACAATCTCTCAAAATTATGTCCGAGGACAACATCACATCTAAAAACTGGGAAGATATTGCATTTGAAGTGCCCTTTGTAAAAATAAAGCTTACATTGCACATCTCCTTTGGTCAGGGTCAGAGCCGTCTCTATTTCCTGAGGAGACTGAGGTCCTTTAACATCTGCCAGATGATGCTGAGGATGTTCTACGAGTCTATGGTGGCCAGTGCTATCATGTTTGCTGTTGTGTGCTGGGGCAGCAGGCTGAGGGTAGAAGACACCAGCAGAATCAACAAACTCATTCGTAAGGCCAGTGATGTTGTGGGGATGGAACTGAACTCTCTCATGGTGGTGTCTGAAAAGAGGATGCTGTCCAAGTTGTATGCCATCTTGGATAATGTCTCCCATCCACTACATAATGTACTGGTTGGGCACCGGAGTACATTCAGCCAGAGACTCATTCCACCGAGATGCAACACAGAGCGTCATAGGATGTCATTCCTGCATGTGGCCATCAAACTTTACAACTCCTCCCTTGGAGGGTCAGACACCCTGAGCCAATAGGCTGGTCCTGGACTTATTTCCTGGCATAATTTACATATTACTATTTAACTATTTATTGTTTTATTACTACTTATTACTTATGGTGCAACTGTAACAAAAAACAATTTCCCCCGGGATCAATAAAGTATGACTATGACTATGACTATGAACTCATCCCCTCTAACTTTACGTGCTTGCACTCTAATGTCAGATATTTTGGCCCTTGGAAAAAAATATGTTAAATTAATTCTCCTTGTGCTGTTTATGTTTTTTGGGTCATGTTATTTAAGAAAAAAGAGATGTGTAGTGAAGAGTGATTGGATTTATTCCTGGGATGAGAGACTACCTTATGAGGAAACAATGAGTGGTGCAGGCTCTGCCCCATGCTTCCTGAAACTTAGAAGACCGGTCTTATTGAAGTGAGCAGCAATCTCCCACTCTCCCTCTTCCTCCCTCCACTTTCATCCTCCCTCTACCCATCTCTGTATCACTCCCTTTTTCTATTGGCTCCTCACTCTCTCCATCTATCTCAATCCTCTATTTTTCTTTCTCTTTCTCCCTCTCGCCATCCCCTCTCTCTCTCTCCCTTTCAATTTCTCTCACCCCTCTCTCCCTCAATATCTCTTTCTCACCCTCTCTCACTCTTTCTTTCTCCCTCCCTCTGGTGGAGGCAGATACACTAGTAAAGTTTAAGAGACTACTGGACAGGTATATGGAGGAATTTTAAGGTGGGGGGTTATATGGGAGGCAGGGTTTGAGGGTCGGCACAACATTGTGGGCTGAAGGGCCTGTAATGTGCTGTACTATTCTATGTTCTATGTTCTATGTTCTCTTCTTTTCTCTTTCTCTCACCCTCTCCCCCTCAATCTGTCTATCTCACCCTCTCTCACTCTTTCTCTTTCTCCCTCCCTCTTCTTTTTTCTCTCTTTTTTCCCTCCCTCCCCAACCCCCCTATCTTTCTCCTTTCCTCTCTCCCATCCATCTTTTCCTCTCTCTCTCTCTCTCTTTCTCTATCTCTTGCTTTCTTTCCTTCTCTCTCTCTCTAAATGGATACAATTCTGACAGGGTAAATTCTTAGAGGACGTCTTTCTTAGTGAGGTTTTCTTGAAATCAAGGGCATATTCTCAAGGTAAAGGTCTGACCACTTAAAACCGAAATAATGATTATAAATATTTGGATTTCTCCATCCCAGATAGTAGTCATTTGAGGACGAGACAGACGGAGTTTTGGACAACAGAAGATTTGATGGACAGAGACTGTAGAGGAGGATGCTGAAACCAAAGATTAGCTTCAGTATTATCTTATTGAATGACAGGGCTGGCTTGAAGGGTCATGCAGCCCAGATCATTTATCTCATATGTGAGATTTGCAATATGGTTCCAAACCAGAGATTATGGTTACTAAGAACAAACAAGCAAGCCTGATTTTCTTTTCTTTCGATAAGAGGTGACCTGATGAAGAATTAATCTGAATGACATTTCAGACCAGCTCAGAAACTGAACACATCTGAGTGACGGTAGAAGAGTAAGAAAGCATGCGATACAGGAAAGTCACTCAACAACCTTTGACAGTTCCTGGTCATATTGCATTAATGTGAATGGATTTCATTAATTATTACACTTCCTGACAGAGTATGATAACCATATGCAAATCTCCAAGGGAAACAACTTCAAGTACCTCACTTCCTCTGTATCAGAACTGGACTTTTCTAATGTGCTCCCTTTCAACATAGAATCAGCTTTATCATCACTGCCTTATATCACATGAAATTTTCTTTCCTGTGGCAGCAGTACAGCACACAGACATAAATTACTAAATTTTACAGAAATAAGTAAATAGTGCAAAGAAAGGAATAATAAGGTAGGATTTATGAACAGTTCAGAAATCTGATGGCAGAGGGGAAGAAACTGTTGAATCATTGACAATGGTGAATAAACTCTTCTTGGTCTTCCAGCCGGGTACAGGTATTGATTTTAACTGATGTTTCAATAAAATCACTACTATCTTCATCAGAGATGATGCCTGGGCATGTCTAATCCGGTGGTATTTATACCCCAGGTGTCTGTCCTTCTGATTTGTTAGTCCACATCCAATCAGATTTCCGCTGACCTACCTTGTTAACAATCGAATTCCTGTTCTTACTTAGAGCAAGTCCGCTGCCTTTGTTAAAATTCTTTTCCTCTTGTTTTTTCTTAATAGCTTCCTTCACCAGGTGGTCTCAAAAGCCATCGGCATGGCACAGTAGTTTTGTGCCATCGAAGTTGATTGTATGGTCATTGTGAATGCAATGTTCTGCTACCGCCGATTTATTCGTGTAACCCAAATGGATACACCTCCTGTGCTCCTTGATGCAGGTTTCCATTGTGTATCCCATCTGACCAATATACGCTGCTCCATATTCACAGGAAATCCTGTAAACACCAAGCATCCTGAGACCCAGGTCATCTTTGACCCATGTAAGCTATGATTTGAGCTTCCTTACGGGTTTATGGATGGTATTAATCCAGTATTTCTTCAGGATCTTTGCAATCTTTCCAGAAACTGTGGAAATATAGGAGCAGCAGGGAGTACAGAAGGTGTATCAGTTTGGGTTACCCAGCGATACCGGTGGAGCAGGACATTGCATTTGTAATGGTCACAGAATTTTCACTCGAAGTAAGAACTGGAGTTCGATTTTAAACAAGGTGGGACAGCAGAAACCAGATTGGATGAGGACTAACCAATTCGGAGGGACAGATGATGGGGGTATAAATACCACCACACTAGACATGCCCAGGCATCGTGCCTGATGAAGATGGCAGAGTTTGTGATTGAAACGTTGGTTAAAATTGATACCTGTACACAGCTGGAAGCCTGAGGTGTTTATTCATCATATACACTGGGAAAGCACGAGATCTTTTTTTACTCATTGTGGGTCTTGAACCTCCTGTACCAGAGTTAGATTGACTGTCACTGACTCAAGTCGTGAAATGTCTTGTTTTGTGGCAGCTGTACATTGCAGGTGTAACAAATTATTAGAAGTTATAATCAAATGAACAAACAAACAAATAAGTAAATAGAGCAAAAGAGGAATAGCAAGGTAGTGTTCACAAGTTAATTGACTTCAGAAATCTGATGGTGCCGGGGAAGAAACTGTTCTTAAAAGACAGGCCCTAGAATTGAAGCTCTGTAATGATAGATGCCAACTTCTTAAGGCACTGTCTGTTCAAGATATCTTGATGGTAGGAAGGGGCTGTGATGCTGTAATGCTCCATAGGATACTCAAAGTTGCTGTGCAGGTTGACTCTGTGGTTAAGAAGGCATACAGTGTATTGGCCTTCATCAACCGTGGATTTGAGCTTAAGACTTGAGAGGTAATGTTACAGCTATATAGGACCCTGGTCAGACCACACTTGGAGTACTGTGCTCAGTTCTGGTCACCTCACTACAGGAAGTTCGTGGAAACTATAGAAAGGGTGCAGAGAAGATTTACAAGGATGTTGCCTGGATTGGGGAGCATGTCTTATGAGAATAGGTTTGAGTGAACTCAGCCTTTTCTCCTTGGAGTGGAGGAGGATGAGAGGTGACCTGACAGAGGTGTATAAGATGATGAGAGGCATTGATCTTGTGGATAGTCAGAGGCATTTTCCCAGGGCTAAAATGGCTAACATGAGAGAGCACAGTTTTAAGGTGTTTGGAAGCAGGTACAGAGGAGATGTTAGTGGTATGTTTTTTTTATGCAGAGAGTGGTGAGTGCATGGAATGGGCTGCCAGCAGCAGTGGTGGGGGCGGAAACGATAGGGTCCTTTAAAAGACTCCTGGATAGGTACGTGGAGCTTAGAAAAATAGGGGGCTATGGTAACCCTAGGTAATTTCTCAGTTAAGTACATGTTCAGCACAGCTTTGTGGGCCGAAGGGCCTGAATTATGCAATAGGTTTTCTATGTTTCTGTCTCCTGAAACTCCTAATGAAGTAGAGCCACTGGTGTGTGTGCCTTCTTGATGACTTCTTCAAGATTCAACACAGATTTAATATAAGTACACAGCTAGTATATTTTTCCAAGGTTATGAGATCTAATACTCAAGGTCATGTCTTTAAAGAGAGAAGGAATAAGTTCAAAGGGGATGTGAAGGGCAAGGTATTTACACTGGGTGCTCAGGATACACTCTCAGAGGTGGTGGTGATGACATATAAAATAGAGGAAATTAAGAAGTTCTTAGATTGAATATTAATGTGCAGGGAATGGAGAGATTATGGATATTGTGAATATGTTGGGGCCAGGACAATCCGTCACATATCTGCCATTTTACTGAATAATCCCATTTCCTAACCAAATTTTCCTGTCGAATTTTTTCACATCCTTCCTATAACAAGGAAAGCAGAATTGAACATAATACTCCAAGTGTGGTGTAACCGGAATTTTATAGAGCTGCAACATTACCCCATGGCTCCAGAAAGCAAGAGCTGCCATGAACTCACTGCAGCACACATGACTAAAGGTAAATGGGACCCATCTCTTTATTTAAATACGTAAAATATGATCCAAAATCTGCAAATAAAAATGTTTTGGAATGTCATGATCTCAGCATTAGTATAGTTCTCTCACAAAAGGATCGACCTGATGCCTACTTAAGCAAAAGATGATCCACAGGACACTCAACAGATTAGGAGTGAGACAGACGGCTGTCATTTTGGGTTGAGCTTCCTCATATGGACTACTGCAGGTAGGTAGAGCAGGTGAGGAGGCTCTGTTGGTAAAAAATAATATGAAATCTTTAGAAAGAGTTAACGTAAGATGGGAAGATGTAGAATGCTTGTGGGTGGAGTAAAGAAACTGTAAGGGTAAAAGACCTTGATGGGTGTTATATACAGGCTGCTGAACAGTAGCCAGGATACGGATTAAAAATTCCAAAAGGAGATAAAAAAAAGCATGTTGAAAGGGCAATGTTGCAATAATCATGAGGGATTTCAATATGCAGATAGAGTGGGAAAATTAGGCTGATGCTGGCTCTCAAGAGAGGGAATTTGTAGAATGCCTATGGGATGGCTTTCTAAAGCAGCTTGTGGTTGAGTCCACTAGGGGAATGGCAATTCTGGATTAGGTGTGATGTGATGATCTAGATTTGATCAGTGAACCATTAGGAGACAAGATTATAACATGCTTAAA
This sequence comes from Mobula birostris, assembly GCF_030028105.1. Taxonomy (NCBI): domain Eukaryota; kingdom Metazoa; phylum Chordata; class Chondrichthyes; order Myliobatiformes; family Myliobatidae; genus Mobula; species Mobula birostris. The sequence goes on along the minus strand of NC_092392.1, from coordinate 23,662,451 downwards.
TTCACCCTGCGTTTAGAGAGGGTGTGGTGGCATGGCAGTGTAATGGTTAGCATAATGCTTTACAGTACAGGCTACCCAGGTTCAATTCCACCGCTGTCTGTAAGGAGTTTTTGCATCCTCTCCACGATCACATGGGTTTTCTCCGTGTGCTCTAGTTTCCTACCACGTCTCAAAGATGTATGGGTTGGTAGGTTAATTGGTCATTGTAAATTGTCCTGTGATTAGACTAGGATTCAATCGGGGGATTGCTGGGTGATGTGGCTTGAAAGATCAGTAGGCCTTTTCCGTGCAGCAGCCCAATAAATAAATAAATAAAGTCAGATGTATCAACATTACAGTGGAGTAAGGGAATTACAGAACATGAGAGAGGAGCTGGCCAAAGTTGATTGGAAGGGGTCACTGGCAAGGATGATGGAAGGAGAGCAATGACTGGGGCAAATTCAGATGGCGCAGGAAAGATACATCCCAAGGATGAAGAAGCGTTCTAAAGGGAGCAAGACGCAACCCTGGCTGACACGAGAAGTCAAAGATACCATAAAAGCAAAAGAGAGGGTATATAATATTGCAAAAAATAGTGGAAGTGTCAAGTATCATTAAACTTTTTAAAACCAACAGAAGGCAAGTAAAAAAGCCGTAGAGAAAAGATGAAATATGAAGGCTAGCTAGTCAATAATATTAAAGAGGATACAAGAAGATTTTTCAGATATATATAGAGTAAGAGAGATGAGAGTGGATTTTGGACTGCTGGAAAATAATGCTGGAGAGGTAGTAATAGAAACATAGAAACATAGAAAACATACAGCACAATTCAGGTCTTTCGGCCCACAAAGCTGTGTCGAATATGTCCTTACCTTAGAAATTACCTCTATTTTTCTGAGCTCCATGTACCTGTCCAGGAGTCTCTTTAAAGAGTCTCTAAATGGAAATGGCAAATGAACTTACTGAGTATTTTGCATCAGTCTTTGCTGTGGAAGACACTTGCAGAATGCCAGAAATGCAAGAGTGTCAGGAGGCAGAAGTGTTGTTGCTATTAGTAATGAAAAAGTGCTTGGGAAGTTGAAAATTCTGAAAATAGGTAAGCCACCTGGACCAGATGAACTACACTCCAGGGTTCTGAAAGTGGTAGATGAAAGGATTGTAGGGGCATTGGTAATGATCTTTCAAGAATCGCAAGATTCTGGAATGGTTCCAGGGGACTGGGAAATAGAAAATGTCGCCCTTTTCTTTAAGAAGGGAGGGAGGCAGAAGAAAGGAAATTATAGGCCAGTTGGTTGGGAAGACATTGGAGTCGATTGTTATGGATAAGGTCTCAGGATATGTGGAGGCACCTGATAAAAAAGGCCAAAGTCAGCATAGTTTCCTTCATGGAAAACGTTGTCTAACAAATCTGTTGGAATTATTTGAGGAAATAACAAGCAGGATAGACAAAGGCGAATCACTGGATGTTGTGTACTTGGATACTCAGAAGGCCTTTGACAAGCTGCTGTACATGAGCTGCTTTACAAGATAAGAGCCCAAGGTATTACAGGAAAGATACTAGCATAGATCTAGCATTGATTGATTGACAGGAAGCAAAGAGTGGGAATAAAGAGAGCCTTTTCTGGTTTGCTGCTGGTGACATAGCAATCTTCCGTAGCAGTTGGTGTTGGGACCGCTTCTTTTTACATTGTATGCCAATGATTTGGATGATGGAATGAATGGTTTTGTAGCTAAATTTGCAGATGATAGGAAGATTTATGGTGGGGCAGGTAGCATTGAGGAAGCATGGTGTCTGCAGGACTGAGACAGGTTGGGAAAATGGGCAGAGGAGTGGCAAATGGAATATAGAGCAAGGAAGTGCATGGTCATGCACTTAGGCAGGAGGAATAAAGGTATAGATTATTTTCTAAACGGGGAGAAAATTCAAAAATCGGAGATGTAAAGAGACTTGGAAGTCATCATGCAGGATTCCCTGAAGCTCAACTTGCAGTTTGAGTCGATGGTAAGGAAGGCAAGTGCAAAGCTTGTATTCATTTCCAGGACACTAGAATACAAAAGCAAGAATGTAATGTTGAGGCTTTATAAGGCATTGGTCAGGCTGCACTTGGAATATTCTGAGCAGTTTGGGGCTCCTTATCTAAGATATGCTGGCTTTGGAGAGGGTCCAGAGGAGGTTCACAAGAATGATTCCAGGAATGAAAGGGTTAACATATGAGGAGCATATGAAGTTAGTATATGAAGGATCATGGCCTGTACTCAGTGGAGATTAAAAGAATAACAGGTCTCTCGTTGAAACTTGTCCTGTAGTGGGGGTGTCTGGGACCTGCGGGGACAGCCTCAGAACTGAGTGATGTCCATTTAAAACCATGATGGACAAAAATTTCTTTAGCCATAGGGTGGTGAATCTGTGGAATTGATTGCCACAGATAGCTGGGCAAGCCAGTTCATTGGATATATTTAATGCAGTGGTTGTTTATTAATAAGGGTGTCAAAGGTTATGGGGAGAAGGCAGGAGGATAGAATTGAGAGGGATAATAAATCATACATGATGGAATGACAGAGCAGACTCGATGGGCCAAATGGCCCAATTCTGCTCCTATGCCTTATGGCCTTATGGTCTTATAGTCGTGTTTCACACAGCCATGTTACTGATGAAAGTCATAAACTTTGAGTATACAGGAATACAAAGAAATTGAAACATTGCTCATGCATTGAACAATACAGAGATGAAACCTGTTATTGAACCCCTGGGTGAAGTTCCCTCTGCTTCATTTTTGAAGAATTTTCATTTAAAATGAGGGTTGAATTCTTGCGCTGTGCAAATTACAATTAAATGCAAATTAAGCCTAATCATTCTAGATAGAATAGCAGCCTATGAGGCTTTTGGGAGCACAGTGAAAGGTTACATTGATTTCTGATTCATGGAGTTAGTGATGAATGGTGGGAAAATATCAAGATGTGGATATTCAGAAACATGAGTCCGGAGGGTCCTGAGAGTCATCTAAAACGTGTTGCTTCACATAAATCAGAAAATGTAATTTGACAGAGGAATGGGAATCAGGATGTACATTGAATCAAGTACTGACATGTATAAAAGATTTAATGAAATAGATTAAACAATGCCGTGTTGGATGAGATAGACTATGAAAGGAAGTGGGGAGATATTTTATTTTAGTTTTTTTTTCAGGAAATGGGTATTGGTGGACAATGCCAACAGATACGTACAGTAGCCACTTTATTAGGTACATCCTGTACCTATTAAAGTGGCGACTGAGTGCATATTCGTAGCCTTATGCTACTGTAGCCCATCGACTTCAAGTTTCAGCGTGTTGGGCATTCAGAGGCCTGTCTTGCTGAAGGGTCTCGGCCCGAAATGTCAACTGTACTCTATTCCATAGATACTGCCTGGCCTGCTGAGTTCCGCCAGCGTTTTGTGGTGTTCCCCATTCTGATGTTTGGTCTGAACAACAACTGAATCTCTTGACCATGTCTGCATCCTTTTTTGCTTTGACTTCCTGCTATGTGATTGGCTGATTGGATATTTGCATGAACGAGCAGTGTACAGGTTTACCTAAGGCCATTGAGTGTGTTGCCCATGACTAATGGCTTTCAAGAAGCTGGTGGTGGGTTAGCTTCATGAAGCCTGCAGTCCCTCTGGTGAAGGTACTCCCTAGTACTGTTGGGGAAGGAGTTCTAGGATTTAAACCCAATGATGATGAAGTAGGAGGCTCAGAGGAGGCTTGGTGGAGGAGTATATAATGATAACAGGCATAGATAAAGTAGACATGCAGACTTTTTCCCAGGAAGGCAATGAGTAACTTGAGGGGGCATAATTTTAAGGTTGTTGGAGGGAAGTATAGGGAGATGTCAGAGGTAACTTTTTTTTTTACACAGAGTGGTAGGTGCGTGGAATGCGCTGCTGGGGTAGTGGTAGAGGCATATACATTTAGGACATCAAAGAGAGTCTAAGAATGCACATGGATGAAAGAAAAATGGTGGCCTATGTGGGAGGCAAGGGTTAAGGTTGAATTTATAGCATGTTAATGTAGGTCAGCACAACATCATGGCCTGAAAGGCCTACACTGTTTGTTCTATGTTTTAATTTCTATCTGGATGCATAGCAGCTTGGTCTGGGAACCATCCATGTGTGACTGCATGAAACTTTATGCCAGACCTCCACAGACCCCGTGCTTAATGGTGTTGGTCCATGGCATAAAAAGAGCTGGGAACCCTTGCTGTAGAGCATTGTGGATACAGCTCAGCACATCACAGTTCGTCTTCTTTTGCACATTGGTTGTTTGTCTGTCTTTGTTTGTGTATACATTGATCCTGTTGTATTTCTTCGTTGTGCAGTGAATGCCTGCAAGAAAATGAATCACAGGGTAGTAAATGGAGGCATCTACAGACTTTGATCATCAGCCTAAAATAAGCTTTACAATGGCATTCCCAAGGGTCACTGCCAGAATTATTACTTCTATTGATCTATTGATTTATATCAATGGCCTGAGCTGAGGTATACAAGGCATCATTTCCACATTTGTAGAGATTATAAAAGTGGGAAGTGAAGTGAACAAAACAGCTATAGATTTCAAGAGGATACTGATGAACTGACAGGTGAAAAGATTGAAACAATACTGTGTAATATCCCATATGGATAGCTGTAAGGACTTGTTGCTTTAAGTTTGTTGCTACTTTGAGAAACTGAGTCACATTGGAGACAGTTACTATATTGAATGTAGCATGCTTTGTCCTTTGCTTTGAGATGAATACTGTAATAAACAATCACAATCACAATCAAAGTGAGTTCATGTAATACAGCATTAGAAGAACCATACATCACTGCAGCTACCATTTGGTAGGAAGAATGATAAAAAAAAATGATATAATATAAAGAGCACAATTCTCTAAGAGGTACAAGGAAATACTGCAGATGCTTCTAATCCAAAGTAAAATCAGAAAATGCTTGAAACACTCAACAGATCAGGCAGTATCTGGGGAATTTTTTAGTAGCAGCAATGGGGAATGTGAGATGAGGTAATGACCAGAAATATATCTGCTCGTGAAAATATAGAACATCAAACATAGAACAACACAGCATAGGAACAGACTCACAATGTCTATCAACCATGATATCAATCCAAATTAATCTCCTCTTCCTGCATATGGAGTATATCACTTCATTCCCTGCTTTCTCATATGCCTGTCTAATTGCCTCTTAAATGTTTCTGTTGATTCTGCTAATTATTTTCACTCTCTCTTTCCCATTTTTGAACCAGAACCTGAAAAGTTAACTGTTTTTCTTCCCGTAGATGCTACCCAAACTGCTAAGTGCTTCCAGCATTTTCTGTTTTTATTTGAAGGAAGAAATAACCCAGGTGTACTTATCATCTCGTAAATCCCTTAAGTGGCATCTTGTTATGGCCTGTCAACCAACAATCAATGCCCTTGGTAAACTAGTTCAGTTTGTCAAATATATTGTATAGGTGGCAAACTGAACTATCAAAGAGCATCTGTTTATCTTAAAACTCCAAATTTTTGGCTTTGATTTGTGAAGTCCATTAGGATGAATTTCCAATACCCAAAATACCATAACGTAGGCATAGTGTATCTGTGCACAAACCCATGTAGATAGTAGAGAGGACTAATGGAGCAATTACCAATGTATGTTCAATTGTGCAGTTTTTAAACATAGAAAACAAAATCAAAAAGGCTAAGTTGAAATAGGACCATGAAAATGTTAGAAATACTCAACTGGCCGGGCAGCAACAGTGGAGGGAGAAGCAGATTTAAAGATTCAGCTGAAGTGCTCTTCTTTAGAACTGCAGAAGGTCAGAAATTGAGCACGTTTTTAAGTTCTGAGGGAAGGGTAGAGTGTAGAGAGATAGATTGTCTGTAAAAGTGGGGAGGAGACCAAGAGAGACTAAACGTAACCAGATGCAGCGTCAGATGAGAAAGGGTGAACGTCTGTTCAGAATCAGAATCAGATTTATTATCAGTGGCATGTGTCATGAAATTTGTTGTTTTATGGCAGCAGTACAGTGCAAGACATAAAAACTCACAATAAACAAATAAATAAACAAATAAATAGATAGATGGATGAACAAACAAACAGAGCAAAAGAAGAATAGAGAGGTATTATTCATGAGTTCATGAACTGTTTGGAAATCTGATGGCAAATGGGAAGAGGCTGTTCTTGAATTGTTCAGTGTGGGTCTTCAGGCACTCCGTCCCTGATGGTAGTAATGAGAAGAGGGCACGACTGTATAATGATCTGATCTGTATGGAAGATGGGCTTTTCACAGCATCTCGATACATGAGGAAATAATAAATCAATTCCAATTCCAATTCTTTCCTACACACAAATGGCATCAACAACTTTTGCCTCATTCAGTCATTTTGGTTTCCATAGCTCGCAATAGATCAGATTGTGCTTGGTGGGACAAATAACTTTCTCCTCTATTCTCGGAGTTCCATCATTCAATAATCATATGAAGAAAAAGGCTTGATGTCAATGAATTTGTATATGGGAAAGACCAGGTAAAATGACACCTCTTGATCCAGAGGAATGAATTAGTGATTCAGCATGTAATTAAAACCTGACCCAACCCAATGCCCAATGCAAAGAAGACCTTAAGCCTAAGGAATTGTAGAAATAGAAGAGACTGCAGACGCTGGAATCTGGAGCAAAGGACAAACTGTTGGAGGAGCTTAGTGGGTCAAGCTCCATTGGGGGAGTGAAAGGAATTATCAATGTTTTGGGTCCTGATACAGTGTTTCAACCCAATATGGCAACAATTCCTTTCTCACCCTATATGCTGCTGGATCTATTGAGTTCCTCCAGCAGATTTCTTATTTGCATGAGGAATTACAATTCTTTTCAACCTGAACTTGACACATATACTCAGATCCCTTTGAGGTTGAGGCAGACAGCCAGGCTATGGAGACAATGTTCAGAGGAAAAATGAACAACATTAGCTTAATAAACTGTGCAAAGGCTCCTAGAGATTACAGTAAACAGAGTTGAGTGCAGTGAAATAACCCTCTCTTGCTGTGAGTGAAGCTGCCATGCTGTAAAATTATCCGATCTGACCAGGTTTCAGGGGAGAGATGCTATTCTCCATAGGACAGATTAAATTCTGTTCAGTAGCAGTGTAATACAGTTTGCAGTCGTGTAAACAGGCAGAAGTAGTGATTGAAATTCTGCTCCCAGAGCCTAATCCACTTGGTCTGACTGCTTAGTGATGTGTGCTTCTGAGGAACTTGCGGTGGGAACACATCACTAAACATTGGTAATAAAGAGCTCCTGAATAAGTACAACAACTCAATTACTTGTTAGCAAGTACCAGCATTCATAGAAAAATAGAATTATGGCATAGATTAAGTCATTTAATGCATTAAATCAATGCTACATCCCCTGATAAAACAATCACATCAGCTGCATTATCTGCTTGATTACTATACCTAGTTCCCAATAGTAGTGGCCATCAGGCAGGAGATACAGAATCCCAAAGTCTCACACCACCAGGTTCAGGAACAAATATCTTGCTACAACCATTAGGTTCTTGAACCAACCTGCATGTCATCAATGGACCACTGTGGACCACCTCTTGTATTGCCATGGACTTCTCCCTGATTGTGTATTTTTGCACTCAATGTCTTGCAATGCATAGCAATTTTTTCACTTTCGTATTATTTACGGATAGCTTATATTCTGTGTGTTGTTGTCTTAATCGACACACAGTGGCCACTTTATTAGATACTTCACTGAGTGTATGCTCGTGATCTTCTGCTGCTGTAGCCCATCCACTTCAAGGTTCGATGTGTTATTCATTGCGAGATGCACCCCACAGTTGTAACTTGTGGTTATTTAAGTTACTGTCACCTTTCTGTCAGCTTGAACCAGTTTGCCAATTCTCCTCTGACCTTTATCATTAACGACACACGCTTCATGCACCCATGCTGAGCTCGTCAATTTCATTAACTTTGCCTCCAATTTCCACACTGCCCTTAAATTCACTTGGTCCATTTCTGGCACATCTCTCCATTTTCTCGATCTCTCTGTCTCCATCGCTTACTGTCTACTGATATCTCTTATAAGCCCATTGATTTCCACAGCAATCTTGACCATACCTATTCTCACCCTGTCTCTTGTAAAAATTTTATTCCCTTTTCTCAGTTCATTCATCTCAGCCACATCTGTTCCCAGAATGAGGCTTTCTTTTTCAGGACATCAGAGGTATCCTTCTTCTTTAAAGAACAGGGTTTCCCTTTCTTCACCTCACCTGCATCTCCTCAATTTCTTGGTCATCCATGCTCACCTTAACAGGGATAGAGTTCCTCTTGTGCTCACCTACCATCCCATGAGTTTCCACATCATTCTCTGCAACTTTGGCCATTGCAATAAGTGAAATTTCCCAGTGGCTAACCATTTTAATTCCTATCCCCATTCCCATTCCGACATGTTGGTCTCTTCTGCCATGATGAGTCCACCCATAGGGTAGAGGAGCAACACCTCATATTCTTAGGTAGCACCAATGTGATGGCATGAACGTTGATTCCTCCTTCTGGTTTAATTTCTTTTTCTCTCTCCCTCATCCCACTTTTTCTATTCCCTACCTGGCTTCTTAACTCTTCTCCTCACCTGCCTATCACCTCCCCCTGCTGACCCTTCTCCTTTCCTTTATCCCACAGTCCACTCTCCTATCAGGTTGCTTCTTCTCCAACCCTTTCCGTTTTCCTCCGATCACTTCTCAGTCTCCTTCTTCATCCTTTCCTTTCCCACTCACCTGGCTTCACCTATCACCTACTAGCTTATTCTCCTTTCATTCCTTTTTTCTGGCATCTCCACCCTTCTTTTACAGTTTTGATGAAGGGTCTCAACCTGAAACATCGACTGTTGTGTTCATTTCCATAGATGCTGCCTTACCTGCTGAGTTCCTCCAGCATTTTGTGTGTGTTACGGCTGATTTATACTTCTGCATCAACTCAACGCTGTAGGTACGACGTCGTCGCGAACTCTACACAGAGCCTACGTGGATCCCTACGTGGTAGCCTGACGTGCAGCTCTCCCAAAGTGTAACAATGCATTGCGGCAATGCAGAACACAACAGCTGTGATTGGTCTGCTTGGTAGCATCGCATTTCCTCCTGCGCTGCAATAGCTTCCCATTGGGCGACTGAAGGGCAGGGAAGGAACTCTGGCTGCAGTACTTTCCATAAAGCTTTACAGACCTCCGAAATAATGGAGGACACATTTCGCTTTTACGAAAAAAGACGCTCACTTCTTGTTTACCCCGAGAAAGGCTACCATGACTATGAAACCTTGCATGGGAAGGTGCGTGCGCATGCGCGACGTGCCCCAATTGCAGAGCGACGCAGACACACCAACGCACAGGTATAAATGCTCACAACGCGCGTTGGTCACTTGCATAGGTTACGGCGTCGAGTTGACGCAGAGGTATAAATCAGGCTTTAGCCTAGAGCAAGGGTTCCCAACATTTTTAATGCCATCAACCTCTACCATTAATGAAGGGGTCCATGAACTCTAGTTTAGGAGCCACTACTCCAGAGACTGTTGTTACATTTACTGTGTTTTTGTTATTATTGTGTTCTTTATACCTTGCTTCTTTTGTACTGCCTCAGATTCAGAGAATATAGTGTAGGGAAGTGTATGGTCATGTACTTTGGTAGAAGGAATAAAGGCATGGACTATTTTCTAAATGGGGAGAAAATTCAAACTCAGAGGTGCAAAGGGACTTGTGAGTCTTTGATTCCCTAATGTTTAACTTGTGGGTTGAGGCAGTGGTACGGAAGGCAAATGCAATGTTAGCATTCTTTTTGAGAGGACTAGAATATAAGAGCAAGGATGTGATGCTATATTTTTATAAGGCATTGGTCAGACTGCAGTTGGAGTATTTTGAGAAGTTTTGGGCTTCAGAAGGTAAGGCAGCATCTATGGAAATGAACACAACAGTCAATGTTTCAGGTTGAGTCCTTTCATCAAGACTGCAATTGGAGTATTTCTAGAGAAGATGTGCTGACATTGGAGAGGCTTCAGAGGATGTTCATGAGAATGAAAAGGTTAATGTATGAGGAGCATTTGAGTGTTCTGGATCTGTACTCACTGGAGTACAGATTGAGGGGGAGGCTCATTTAAACTATTGATTATTGCAAGGGCTAGACAGAATGGATGTGGAGAGGATTGTAGGTGAGACTCGGACCAGAGGGCACAGCCTCAGAATAGAGTAGCATCCATTTATGACAGAGATGAGAAGAATTTTTTTTAGCCAGAGAGTGGTGAATCTGTGAAACTTATTACCACAGAAGACAGTGAAGGCCAAGTCATTGAGTATATTTAAAGCAGATGTTCATAAGCTTTTGGTTAGTCAGGGTGTCAAAGATTACAGAGAGAATGGGGTTGAGAGGGACAATAAATTTGCCATGACTCAGTGGGCTGAGTTTCCTAATTCTACTCCTATGTCTTATGGTTTTAGATCCCAGGAGATCAGTAGTTTCTGAGATACCTAAACCATCCCATCTGGTACCAATGATTATTCTACTGTCAGAATCACTTAGATCACATTTCTTCCCCGTTCTGGTGTTTAGTCTGAACAACAGCTAAACTTCTTAACCATGTCTGCATGGCTTTATGCATTGAGTTGCTGCCACATGTTTGAACATTAGATATTTGCATTAACAAACAGATATATTGATGTACTTAATAAAGTAGCCACTGAGCGGATGTGTCTGCGATGCTGTGGCAAGCAAGATTTTCATTTTACCTGTACTTCATCGTAATTGTGCATACAACAATAAACTCGACTTCGCTTGCTTATCTAATTCCTGTTTGAAAGCTCTTCATATGCTTCCAGCATCTTTACAGCAATTCCTGATCATGGCCTCTCTTGGCATAATTAAGGCTTAGCTCATACCCCTGTGTGCTTTTCCCATCACTTTGAATGCCTGTCTCCTTGTACTAAAGGGAATCACTTACATCTCTTCACCATTGAATCTGTTCATGATCTTGTACAGTCCCATCAAACCTTTTCAAAGTCTCCAAGAATAACCCCATCTTCTTCAGTCTACCCTTGTGCCTGAAGTCCTTCACCTTTAGGGCCGGCAGAAAATTTCTTCTGCACCCACCCCAGGAACTTCACGTCATTCTTAAAGTATGCAGACCAGAATATGAAACAATAGTCTTCCATCAAAGACTCACCAGACTTAGAGACATCAAAAGCTCGTCATGTGTTAGACAAGCTCCATAGACCCCTGGCTTAATGGTATTGGTCCATGGCACAAAAAAGGTTGGGAACTCCTGTGTCAGTCCTTTCATTTCTGGGATCGTTCCTGTGAACTTCCTCTCAGCCCGCTCCTTGGCCACCACATCTCTCCTTAGATCCAGGGCCCAAGATTGCTCAGTAATTCAAGCAGAATTAGAATTTAAAAGGTTATGTGAATTTAAGATAAATATGGCAATAATTATATTCTCAAGAAAATGAGCAAGTTTGATGTCATTACTTGAACAGAGGTAAGTTTAAGAAACCCAATACCATTTCCTGGTCATGCAGCAATTTTTAAGCATCAGACGTTGCCAGCTATAAAGGTTTGCCAAGATGGAGGTTGATGATCTTGCAGGCTGATGTGTAATTCAGAAATAATGTAGCATAATTCACTAAGTATTTACAGATTGTGACAATGAAAATATTATTTGAGGAAGAACAAATGTTGGAACAAAATACTAGAACAGTGAGTAGATTTGCATTCACTGCCCACTTTACTAGGTGCACAGTACACCTGCTCATTAAAGCAAATATCTAATCAGCCAATCATGTGACAGCAATTTGGTGCATAAAAGCCTGCAGACATGGTCAAGAGGTTCAGTTGTTTAAACAAAACATCAGAATTGATGAAAAATGAGATTAAGTGACTCTGACTGTGGAGTGATTGTTGGTGCCAAACAGTGTGGTTTGAGTATCTCAGAAACTGCTGATCTCCTGGAGTTTTCATGCAAAACCATCCCTAGAGTTTACAGAGAATGATGCAAAAAATGAAAAACATCCAGCAGTCCTGAGGGCAAAAACGCCTGTTAATGAGCGAGGTCAGAGGAGGATGGCCAGACTGGTTCAAGCTGATAGAAAGGCAACAGATATTCAAATAACCAGTGGAGGGCAGAAGAGCATCTCTGAACCACAACATGTTGAATCATGAAGTGGATGGACTACAGCAGCAGAAAACCACGAATATACACAGTGGTACCTCCTGAACATAATAAAGTGGCCACTGAGTGTATACCTCAATACCCATTCAGTGAAACAAAATTCTTTCAGATTCATTTATTTATCATATGTACTTTGAAACATAGAGCATTGTTTGTGTTAACAACCAACACAACCTAAAGGAGGTACTGGGGGCAGCTCACAAGTGTCATCACATATTCCAGTCTACTGAAAGTGAAACCTGAGGTGCATTGTACTTCAATATTTCCATATTTCCTCAGGTCTCAGAAGGGGGCCATTTGGCCCATCAAGTCTATTCTGGCTCTCAAAGCATTCGCATTCCTCCATTAATTTTTCCTGCATCCTTTTCTCCCCACATGCACATCAGCTCCCACCAATTTCTACACATTAGGGACAATCCACAGCAGCTAGTTAATCCACCAAGCTATATGTCCTTGGAATTGTTCATTGGATGAGGCACTGCAGAGAATGAAATCTAGATTCAGTACAGACACAGGCCCTTTAGCCTGCAAAATCTGTGTGAACAATTAAACAACCAGTACCCCAACCGTCCAATAATTCACCTATATTGGGCCATATCCCTATCAACTGTCCCCAAGAATCAACATGGTAGGAGCAATTTACAGTGACCAATCAATCTACTGGCCTTTGGGATATGGGACTAAGCTGAAGTACTTGGGTCACAGGGAGAACGTGCAGAATCACACAAGCAAAGGAGGAGATCAGGACTACACTTGGGTCCATGAGGCAGCAGTTCCATTCACTGCATCTTAAAAGCAGAAGAGCCCCACTAGCAACAAAACGGTGCTTGGGCAACGATTTTGTTGCTTTATAATGATTAGCTTTATTTGCCATTGAAACATACAGAGAAATGTCATTATATTGGTGGCAGCCTGCAAAGTGTCTCCACACTTCCAGTTCCACTACAGAATACCCACAAATTACTAACCCTAAACTGCATGTTCTTGGAACGTGGGAGGAAACCGGAGCACCCAAAGGAAGCAGATACTGTCACAGTAGGAACCTACAAACTTCTTAGGCTGTGGCAGGAATCAAACCCCGATCGGTGATCACTGGCTCGGTAAAGTGAGAGGTGCTGCAAACTAAATTATTTTAGCTTTCTTTAAGCCTGAGGGCATGCAACAGTTAAGACTTGGCTCATAAACAGAACCTTAAAGAAGTACACCTGTAAGAGTTCACATTCTTTCCTGATTATTATTATTCCCTTTTACACCCAAGTCTGTGCTGTCTCCTAATCTACATGAAAAACACATTTGGAATATGGTTTAAAATAATGACATACTTATTAAAAATGTCATTATATAATGCATAGAGGTGCTGCTTGATGAAAATCAATGCATATAATTTCAAAAGTCCCCTTCCTAAGCTGTGCTGTACAACATGATTCTCATCTGCATAAACGCTCTTCCAAAGTTTCAATGCATATGGTAAGGACCGAACCAGCAACATTCAGAATTCAAATTAGCTCTCTGAGGACCAGGAAAAAGGGAAAATACAGAGAGTGGGTGACGAACAGAGAGGCAGAATGATACACAAATGCATTGTTACAGTGGAAAGCAACAGAGACAATGCACACAAAGACTTTGCAACTTTTTTAAGCCCTGCATCTTGATTTCATGTGGCAACTTTCACAAGTACAATGCTGTGTGACTCGGTCTCTAAGCCCAGGATTTTAAGAGTCCCCCACAGTTCATGAATTGCGATTGAGCTGAGTGAATTATTACAATGTAGGAAACATAACAGCCACTCTACATGCAGCAAGTTCCCAGAAAATTCAAATGTTCTGGTTAAATTTTAAAACAAGATAACAAAGATGGAAATTTTAAAATTTAGGACATTGGAAAACTAGGACCTAAAACAGGTCAGTAAACAAAATAATTTATTTTTTTATTTGGAGATATAAGACGGTAACAGCCCCTTCTGGCCCAAAGAGCCTACGGCACCCAATTAGACCCATGTGACCAATTAAGCTATTGGCTTGTACATCTTTGGAATGTGTGTGGAAACCAGAGCACCCAGAGGAATATCATATGGTCAAGGGGAGAACATGCATACAAACTCCTTACAATATCTCAATTAACTAACTAAGGGGAGAACGTATCAACTCCTCACAATAACTCAGTTAACTAACTAAGGGGAGCACATACTAACTCCTCACAATAACTCAGTTAACTAAGGGGAGAACATACAAATTCCTCACAATAACTCAGTTAACTAACTAAGGGGAGAACGTACCAACTCCTCACAATAACTCAGTTAACTAACTAAGTGGAGAACATACAAACTCCTCACAATAACTCAGTTAACTAACTAAGGGGAGAACATGCCAACTCCTCACAATAACTCAGTTAACTAACTAAGGGGAGAACGTACCAACTCCTCACAACAATCAGTTAACTAACTAAGGGGAGAACATACAAACTCCTCACAATAACTCAGTTAACTAACTAAAGGGAGAACATACAAACTTCTCACAATAACTCAGTTAACTAACTAAGGGGAGAACATGCAAACTCCTCACAATAACTCAGTTAACTAACTAAGGGGAGAACATACAAACTCCTTACAATAACTCAGTTAACTAACTAAGGGGAGAACATACAAATTCCTCACAATAACTCAGTTAACTAACTAAGGGGAGAATGTACCAACTCCTCACAATAACTCAGTTAACTAACTAAGGGGAGAATGTACCAACTCGTTACAATAACTCGGATAACTAACTAAGGGGAGAACATACTAACTCCTCACAATAACTCAGTTAACGAACTAAGGGGAGAACATACAAACTCCTTACAATAACTCAGTTAACTAACTAAGGGGAGAACATGCCAACTCCTTACAATAACTCAGATAACTAACTAAGGGGAGAACATACTAACTCCTGAGACAGCAGTGGAATTGAATCTGGGTCACTGGTGCTACAACAGTGTTCCACTAAATGCTAGGCTACTGTTCCACTTGCATATAAAGTCCAATGTTCAGAGTAATTTTATTATAAAAGTACATATATGCCACCATATACTACCCTAGGTTTCATCTTCTCACAGGCATTCATGGTAGGTGCAAAGAAATACAATGGAATCAGTGAAAAACTATACACAAACAAAGATGGACACATAGACACAGGTAAAAGTGACCTGTTGTGAGGTCAGGCTTGGACGGAGTTTTAGATGATCTTGTGTAAATAGGGAGTGGATTGAAAAAGAGTGCCAGCTGGAATTATGACAAGTAGGAATGTGGTAATATAGTGGTTAAATTATTGGACTGGTATCCAAGGAGAGTATCCAACGAACATGAATTCAAATTCTACCCCAGAGGCTGGGAAATATAGACTCTAGTAATTAAATAAATCTGGAATAGAAAACTGACAATGGAAACCATGAAGCTACAGCTTTCCTGTAAATACTCATTTGGTTCATCAGTGCTCTTCTGGGTAAGAAACCTGCAACTTGTCTGGTCTGATTCCAAATATAAAAACAGTGAATGCAACCCAGTAGAGTTTATACTATGTATTGATGAGAAAACGGCCAAAGCAATTAAATCAATAACAATAGAGACATAACTATACAGGAAGAAGATGATGTTACTTTTACCCTGCACAGAACAGTATATCCATCACTGTGTACCCACAGCAGAGGGATAATCGGGAGCAGGTGTTACTGATTAACTAGCCTCTGAAAATTTGTACTTGTTCCTCAAAGTTCAAAGTACAAAGATCAAAATAACAATTATTATCAGAGTACATCCATGTCACCACATACAACCCTGAGATTATTTTTCTGCAGGCATACTTAGCAAAATCTATAGAACAGTAACTGTAAACTGTAAACATCAGGAACTGTTAACTGTAAAAAAAATGTGCAAATAGTAATAAATAAAGGTCATGAAATAACAATATAACATAGTCCTTATACATCCTTAAATGATTGTGGCTAACCCCTCTTGTTCAAGAGCCTGATGGCTGAGGGGTAGTAACTGTTCTTGAACCTGGTGGTGCGAGTCCTGATTGATAAATTACAGGACCTCTGTACCTTCCTCTGCAATTGGATCCTCAACTTCCTAACTGGAAGACCACAATCTGTGCGGATTGGTGATAATATCTCCTCCTCACTGACGATCAATACTGGTGCGCCTCAGGGGTGTGTCCTTAGCCTACTGCTCTACTCTCTATATACGCATGATTGTGTGGCTGGTATGACTCAAGTACCATCTATAAATTTGCTGATGATACAACCATTGCTGGTAGAATCCCATATGGAGATGAGAGGGCGTACAGGAGCGAGACATACCAACTAGTGGTGTGGCGTTGCAGCAATAACATGGCACTCAACGTCAGTAAGACGAAAGAGCTGATTGTGGACTTCAGGAAGGGTAAGGTGAAGGAACACATACCAATCCTCACAAAGGGATCGGAAGTGGAGAGAGTGAGCAGTTTCAAATTCCTGGGTGTCACGATCTCTGAGAACTAAACGTGGTCCCAACATATCGATGCAGCCATAAAGAAGGCAGGACAACAACTGTACTTCATTAGGAGTTTGAAGAGATTTGGTATGTCAACAGAAACACTCGAAATCTTCTATAGATGTACTGTGGAGAGCATTCTGGCTGGCCGCATCACTGTCTGGTATGGGGATGGGGGAGTGGGAGGGGCACGGCTACTGCCCCTGAAAGAAGCAGCAGAGGATCGTAAATTTAGCCGGCTCCATCTTGGGTGCTAGCCTACAAAGTACCCAGGACATCTCCATTATTAAGGACCCCCGGCACCCAAGGCATGCCTTTTTCTCATTGTTATCATCAGGTAGGAGGTACAGTAGCCTGAAGACACACACTCAGTGATTCAGGAACAGCTTCTTCCCCTCTGCCATGCGATTCCTAAATGGACATGGAACCCATGAACAATACCTCACTTTTTCAATATATATTATTTCTGTTTTTGCACAATTTTTAATCTCCAATATA
Organism: Mobula birostris; assembly: GCF_030028105.1. NCBI lineage: Eukaryota > Metazoa > Chordata > Chondrichthyes > Myliobatiformes > Myliobatidae > Mobula > Mobula birostris. The sequence goes on along the minus strand of NC_092392.1, from coordinate 23,645,254 downwards.
CACATACTGCAATTAATTAATTTACTTATTTATTTTTCTTCTATATTACGTATTGCATTGAACTGCTGCTGCTAAGTTAACAAATTTCACGTCACATGCCAGTGATAATAAACCTGATTCTGATTCTGATTCTGACCGGTATCGTCTGCCTGATGGGAACAGCGAGAAAAGGGTATAGCCGAGCATGGCCATCAATGAGACTTTATTTACGTGGGTGCATAAGGAGAACAACATGGCCCCTAGCACAACACTGTACAGGAGTCTGAACAAAGAAATGCCATTTTATATAAAATTGACAAGCAGTTATGGATATTGACCATTTCATAAACTTTGTATGTCCAAATTCCAAGATCAATTGTCATTCACTGTACAGGTGTTGTACGTCAAAGATACCACAAGCTAACAACACAGGATACCCTGTAGTAAAGTAATTGTCCCTCAGTTGGTGAGTGTTACTTCAAACTCTGTTACATGTTTATCTGACCTCCAGACCCCTGCTGTCCAAAGGGAAGTATGCTCCTTCCCTCCTGCCTGGGCTGTCTGCAATCTATCTCTACCTGTTAATCCTTGTTTTGCCACTCCTTCCACGCTGACAATAAACGCCAGTCTTGGCAATAATATCTGTGTTGCAAAATACCTGTAAACAAACATTTACCCCCTTATTTCTAATCTAATTCTAATTCCCGATTTTGGTCCACACATCTGTAGCAATGATTCAAATAAATATTCAACGACTTTTAACTCCAATTAATATTTTCTCCACGATCATCTTTCCAGAAAGTGAGGTTCAGTCCCTGACTATTTCTCCAAATCCCTAATTTAATTTCCAAGTTTTTAGACTCAGACAAACATAGAAATGGGGAAAGAGAGAGGGAGGGAGAGAGTGGGAGAGTGCACGTGAGAAAGGGAGGGAGAGAGAGAGAGGAGGGAGAGAGGGGGAGAGAGAGAGAAGGTGTCACAACCATGGAATCGGCAGCGCAGCAGATACGGTGATTGCACTCGTGAATATGCACGTGTCAGCTAATTATTATTTCATTGTGTTAGTATTTAACTCCATTCATTCCATCGTAGTATTTGTCGAGACTTGGACACAACTACGCTTCGCTGCCTGCATCCCGCCTTGCCTGAGAAATTGGACTGTCATGTCAACTGACTCTGAAAAATAGCGGTATTCGTTTTATCAACACACACAAAAAATGCAGGTGAACACAACAGGCCAGGCAGCATCTATAGGAAGAGGTACAGTCAACGTTTCTGGCTGGGACCCTTCGTCAGGATGAACTGCAAGAAGAGATAGTAAGAGATTGGAAGTGCGAGGGGGAGGGGGAGATCCCTGTCAGCCAGAGAAAGCAGGATCTCCCAGTGGCCACACATTTTAATTCCACGTCCCATTCCCATTCTGACATGTCTATCCACGGCCTCCTCTACTGTCAAGATGAAGCCACACTCAGGTTGGAGGAACAACATCTTATGTTCCATCTGGGTAGCGTCCAGCCTGATGGCATGAATATTGACTTCTCTAACTTCTGTTAATCCCCCTCCTCCCCTTCACACCCCATCCCTTATTCATTTATTTGTTTTTTCATATATTTTTCCCCTTTTATTTCTTTTTCTCTCTCTTTTTTCTCCCTCTGTCCCTCTCACTATAACTCCTTGCCTGCTCTCCACCCTCCAGTCTCCCCTCTCCACTTCTCTTTCTCCCCAGGCTTTCTGTCCCATGATCCTCTCCCTTCTCCAGCCTGGTATCCCTTTTGCCAATCAACTTTTCAGCTCTTAGATACACCCCTCCCCTCCCGTCTTCTCTTATCATTTCGGATCTCCCCCTCCCTCTCCCACTTCCAATGTCTTACTATCTCTTCCTTCAGTTAGTCCTGATTAAGGGTCCCGGCCTGAAGTGTTGACGGTACCTCTTCCTATAGATGCTGCCTGGCCTGCTGCATTCACCAGCATATTTTGTGTGTGTTGCTTGAACTTCCAGCATCTGCAGATTTCCTCGTGTCTGCGGTATTCGTTTTATTCTTAGTTGTTCTTTTCAGCTGCTGTGTAGACTTCATTTTCCATTTGAGAGTTTTACTTCATGGCCCTGTTTTGGCCTAGCATTTATTGTTTTCCTTTCCCTTTAACATGGTTCTCATTAAAGTCTGTGACCTATCGACCTGCTTCAGAGTCTCTCACTCTGCACTTGGGCCATATCTGAACCTGGTAACAGTGATTCAGAGAGAGAGACGGAGGGAGAAAGGGAGGGAAGAGAAGGAGAGAGGTGGGGGAAGAAGGAGGAGGGAAAGAGAAAGAGAAGGAGAGGGAGAGGGAGAGAGGGAAAGAGAAAGAGCAACAGAAAGATATGAGAGAGAGGGGGAGAGAGAGAGAGAGAGAGAGAGAGAGAGAGAGAGAGAGAGAGAGAGAGAGAGAGAGAGAGAGAATAGGATCAGCTTCTTCTGCTCCACCATCTGATTTCCAGATTTTTGAATGGGCAATGAACCAACCCAGGAACACTACTTCTTATTGTAATTTATAGCGTTTTTATGCATTGCACAGTAATTCTGCCGTAAAAGAACAACAAATTTCACAACATATATCAACGATATTAAAACCTGTTTCTGATTCTCAGAGAGAGAGAACAACTCCCTCCATACACATAGCCTATACACTGCCATGGACAGGTAGAGAAATCCCCAAATAGCTGCATAGATATGGAGAAATTACAGGCACACAGATGCAGAATGCCAAACCATCTGTACAGAAGCACAGAAACCTAGGAGTGCAGGCTTCTGCTCCGTGCTTGAAGGCCAGTGACGTAGAGGAGTGATAAAGATATTGGATAATAGGCCCATGTGAACAGGAGGCACAATGGTCAGAGGGTCAGCAAACCTGGAGTTCAGGGTCCTATCATCGGCCTGTCCAGGGGACGCTACTGAGGGCCGAAGCACGAAAGTCAAAGCCTGATATCTGAAGACTGGAGGACTATCCTGGAGCTGGCAGACGGTGCCTGAGTGTGGGTGGCTGCTTGCTTTCCTGGTCTTGTTTTCTCACTTCGTGTGTTCCAGTTTGTTGTATTCTGTGTTGTTCTGACACAATCCTTAGATTGTGCTGGCTATTAACGCAAACGATGCATTTCACTTATGTTTTGATATACATCTGATGAGCAAATTAATATTCGTCATCGTCGTGGCTATCCCTCGAGGTCGAGGATGATGATCGTCGTTCCGTACAGAGCGAAGATGCCTTTGCGTGTATTTGTTTAATGTGTACTTGATGTTGCACTCCAAGAAGCACACGATACTTCACAAATCAACCAACTGATTCCAATGGCATGGAAACCACGACGATTGGAGCTGATGGATTTGTTGTAGCCTTCATCCGCCATCACAGCCGTTGAGTTCGAAGTAACTTCGTCCGCCTGTTCCACTGTTGAGGTCTTGGTTGGATTGTTCTTTGTCAGGGACCTCACCCTCGACCTTACCGCCATGGGTGACCCTACCAGGAGCATAGCTCCAGACGGCATTGCTCTCGGGATCTCAGGACCACACAAGCTTCTCCACCACGACAAGGTGACAATTAATTGTCAAATTAATATGAATCTGAAGCTGAATATTGTTTAGTTACTGACTTCTTTGCTAAGGGCTAAATGTTGTTCCTAATCACCCAGGAAAAACATACATATCATACATTGCATTCATGCCCCACCCCAGGTATCTCAAATGTATCAGGCAGAAGATGAAAAAGCTTAGTAATTAAGTAGCACCAGGATCGAGGACTGATTCTACCCCACTGTTATATGACTATTGAACTTGGTTCATGATGCAGATGATCTCTTAATCTTCCAATCTACCTCATCCTGGTCCATGCTCTTTGTTTGTCCCATTAACCTTACAGTCTGCCTTCCGTATTTTTTCACTCTGCTGTTTGTACTACCTCAATGTACTTTGGTATGGAAGGCATGCAAGCAACGATTTTCACTGTATCTTGGTACTCAAGACAATAAGACCATAAGACATAGGAGCAGAATTAGGCCATTTGCCCTTCGAGTCTGCTCCACCAATTCATCGTGGCTGATCCAATTTTCCTCTCAGCCCCAGTCTCCTGCCTTTTGCCCGTATCCCTTCACGCTCTGATCAATCAAGAACATTTTTTTAAAAAAAATCACTGAAAATTTTTTTCATATCTCAATTAGATCGCTCCACTCGTGGTACACAAGAAAATATACTTAAAAAAAACAAAAACAACAGGAATTCTGCAGATGCTGGAAATTCAAGCAACACACATCAAAATTGCTGGTGAACGCAGCAGGCCAGGCAGCATCTCTAGGAAGAGGTACAGTCGACGTTTCAGGCCGAGACCTCTTCCTAGAGATGCTGCCTGGCCTGCTGCGTTCACCAGCAATTTTGATGTGTGTTGCTTAAAGAAAACAAACAACTCACACAAAATGCTGGAGGAACTCAGCAAGCTAGGCAGCATCTATGGAAAAGTGTAAGCAGTTAATGTTTCAGGCCGAGACCCTTTGTCAGAACTGAGAAGGATGGAGGGAAATCAGAGTAAGACGGTGGGAGAGGAGAGGAAGAAGTTCAAGGTGGCAGGTGATAAAAAAACACATTTTCTTTTGTATCTCAATTAAGTTTTCCCCCTTTCCCCCCAAAAGATAAATAAATCCCTATCAATCTTTTCAAATGCCCCAAATTTTCCATTGCTGGCCATATGCTTACTGAGAGGAAACAAGGGGATTATTTCATCTGATAGTTTCCTCAGGAGGATGGGATATAAAATTTCAAAGTTAATTCTCGGTGCTGTAAAGGTGAAATCAGGAGGTGCTTTCACATTACACATCTTGAACTATCTTGCTGAAGGAATCATGCTTTCAGCATTTAAAATGTTGGACAAAAGTAACTAGAAAGGAAGAGCAGGGAGGTAGAACTATGGTGTTAAAGAGGCATTTAGATCGACACATGAACAGGAAGGGAATGGAGGGATTGTAGACGGGTGTGCAGTTTAAATTGGTGTCATGGTTTGCACGGACACTATTGGTTGAAGGGCCTGTACCTGTGCTATGCTGTTCTATGCTCCAATTTTAATAACATTCAGGTACCTGTGGTAAATACCCTTCTCTTCTTTCTTCATTAAATTCCAAATGGTTTGTATTTCTTTTCAAATTTCCTTATGACATAGGCAGCCATTCAGCCATCATGTCTACACATTCCTCATTACTGTATCCTATTTTCTTCATATTCCTAACTCCCTAGCGTCTCCCACTTTTCCAGGGGTAAGTTAAGTGGTCGTCTAACCTACCAACCTAGACATGCTTCGAATGTAGCCAGGACGGCACAGTAGTGTTGCAGTTAGTGTAATGTTATCACAGCGCTAGCAGCCTGGGTTCAATTCCTGCCGCTATCCACAAGGAATTTGTACATTTTCTCCATGACTCTTGGGTTTCTTCTGAGGGCTCCAGTTTCTTCCCACATTCCAACGATGTTCAGGTCAGTGGGGTAATTGGTCACATGGATGCAACTGGGTGGTGCGGTCTTGTTGGGCCAGAAGGACCTGCTACTGTGCTGTATTTCTAAATAACAAAGATAAAAATTGGAAAGCAGAGGAACAATGAGGAGAACATGCAGACAGAAATTAAGGTTAGGACTGAAAATGGGTCACTGGAGCTATGAGGCAGCAGCTCTTCTAGCTGTGCTTCTGTGCCTCTCTATTCAGTATCAATGTACTGAAACGCATGAACTCAGGAACGTTGTCTAACCCTAGGTCCTTGAAAGTGGTGTCACAGTTAGATAGGATCATAAAGAGAGATTTTGGCACATTGGCCTTCATAAATCAAAGTACACAGGAGGTGGGAAATTGTGCTGAAGTTAGATAAGATGTAATTGAGGCCTAATTTGTGGTATTGTGTGCAGTTCTAGTCCCCTATGTACAGGGGAAGATATCTATAAGATTGAAATAAAATTCACAAGGATGTTGTCTGGATGTGAGGATGTAGAGAAAGATTGAATAGGTTAGGACTTCATTCCTCGGAGTTTAGGAGAATGAGGAGAGATTTGATAGAGGTATCCAAAATTATGAGTGTTATAGATATGGTAAATGCAAGTAGGCTTTTTCCACTGAAGTTGGGTGAGGTTAGAACTAGAGGCCATTGGTTAAGGGTGAAAAGTGAAATTTTTATGGGGAGCATGAGAGATAATTTCTTCATTTATCGTGTGCTGTGAGTGTGGAATGAGTTGCTAGTGAAAGTGGTGGATGCTAATTTGATTTCATCATTTAAGAGAAGTCTGGATAAATACCTGGACAGGAGAGGTATGGAGGGCTATGGGTCTAGGTGCATGTCTATGGCACCAGCAGAATAAGAGTTCAGCATAGACGAGATATCGCAAGGACTGCAGTGCCCTTTGACTCCATAACCCAAATAGGACTGAAACAATAACGCAACTGATTTCTCCTCAAATGGATTATTTGGCTGAAGACTTCTGGAAAATCTCATTCACTTGTTTCTTTTTATGCCACAAACTTAAAAATAATAATGCTTTCCGAATGATGTAATGGCTTGTTGATCACCTACCATCCACACTTGGCACTACTTGGACAACAGAAAGCTGACATGTGCTGAACTGAAGTACTGTCTATGACTGTGTAGCAACAAAATGCGGTAACAAATGCCAAATGCTGTTTTTAAGACCTGCCAAAATAATCAAAATAAATTTCGTATTCTTGGAATGCTTAGTGTTTTTTTTTCTCATAAACTTAATCGCGGCAATTTTGTACAATATTGGACTTGCTAACCTGAATTATATGAACACACAGGTCACTATTTTACTGAGGGAATCTGAGATCTGCTTTGCATCAGGCTCTTGATGGCGGTTTAATGACAGTTACATTATAAGACAGGAAGAAAGGGACCATGGAAAGAACAGACTAGATATCCCAGAGGTTTAGGCAGCTGATAAAGTGATGATTGTTGTAACAACATAAACATAGCTGTTAAATCCCTCACAGAAAGCTTGTAGAGGCAGCAATGAGATAACATCCAAATGATCTATGTTTAGTCATGTTGCATGACAGAAATATTGGACAAGACATAAGGGATAATTCAAAAGCAAAATACTGTATTTGCTGAGGAAATTTTTGCCTGAAAGGTTAACCTTCTCTCTTTCTATTGATGCTGCCTGTATTCCCAATATTTTCTGTTTTCTAGTCGCACACCACCAAGTTCAGGACAGTTATTACCATTGACCATCCTGCACCTGAGAGGATAACTTCGCTCATCCCAACACTGACTGATTCAACAACCAAGGATTCTACAACTCTAATTCTCAATATTATGTATGTATCATTATTATTTTGTTTCTCTTTTTGTGTTAGCTCAACTTGTTGTCTTTTGTACATTATTTGTCCGTCTTTTTCACTGATTTGATTCTGCTTCTTCTTACTTATTATGAATGCCCACAAGAAAATGAACCTCAGTGCAGTATATGGTGACATATATGTACTTGGTAATAAATTTACTCTGACTTTGATCAGAACTTGGAGATGTGCTGTGACTGTATCTTCACTAACCCAGCTATCTCAGCAGTTGGGACATGACCTGCTTGGCTCAGAATGATCTAGCAGCTGGAGAGTACCACGTGAAGGAATTGGGTATCTTTTCCTTCCTTGAAACGTATCAGTTTGTGGGGCTATTGCAAAGTGCAGAGAAATGGGACACACTGACAGGGATGGTGAGCTCTTTATATCACTATAGATCCTGGGCTTGACAGTTCCTATCCTAAATGACTCTCTCACTTCAATATAGTCTTTGAATTCAACCTATTTCCTTCACCAAGCCTTTTGCTTTTTATCTTTGTTTAGGGAACCTTGATTTCTGAGAGATACTGAGGCCCCGATTAAGTAGAAGAAGAAGGTGCATAACAGGTATAGGAAGTAAGGAACAAATGATATTTTGAGGAGGATAAGAAATGCGAAAGAACACTTAAGTGGGAAATCAGGAGGACTAAATGAAGTCATGAGATTCCTCTAGCAGACAAGGTGAAGGAGAGCCCTAAGGGTTTCTACAGGTATACTGCCTGTAAAAAGTATTTACTTCCCTTGGAAGTTTTCATGTTTTATTGTTTTACGATATTGAATCACAGTGGATTTAATTTGGCATTTTTGACACTGATCAACAGGAAAAGACTCTTTTGTGTCAAAGTGGAAACAGATCTCTACAAATATAAAATGCAAAATAATTGATTGCATAAGTATTCACCCTCTTTATGCCAGTATTTAGAGATACACCATTGGAAGCAATTACAGCTTCGAGTCCCATTTCCCCATCTTACATTATCTTCTCACCTTCCCATCACCTCCCTCTGGTGCTCCTCCCTCTTGTCTTTTTTCCATGGCATTCTGTTCTCTCCTATCAGCTTCCTACTTCTCCAGCCCTTTCACCAATCAACGTCCCAGCTCCTTACTTCACCACTCATGGTTTCACCTATCACCCTGTCTTTCTTCCTCCCCTCCCCCACCTTCTATCTCTGACCCTTCATCTTTTTTTCACCAATCCTGATGAAGGGTGTCAGCCTAAAACATCGACTATACTCTGGTGTGCTGAGTTCCTCCAACATTTTGTGTATGCTGCTTAGATATGTCTCTATCAGCTTTGCACATCTGGACACTACAACATTCCCCCATTCTTCTTTCGAAAACTACTCAAGCTCTGTCAGATTGCATGGGGATTGTGAGTGAACAGACCTCTTTAAGTCTAACCACCAATTCTCATTGGATTGAGGTCTGGACTCTGACTTGGCCACTCCTGGACATTAGCTTTGTTATTTTTAAGCCATTCCTGTGTAGATTAGGCTTTATGCTTAGGTCTTGCTGGAAAATAAATCTTCTCCCAAGTTGCAGTCTCTTACAAACTGCATCTGGTTTCCCTCCAGGATTTCCCTGTATTTTGCTGCATTCATTTTACCCTCTACCTTCACAAGCTTCCAGGGCCTGCTGCAGTGAAGTAACCCCACAGCATGATGTAGCCGCCACCATGCTTTGTGATAGGGATGGCGGGTTTTTGATGATATGTGGTATTTGGCTTACGCCAAACATAGCGTTTAGACTGATGGTCGAACATCTCAAATTTGGTTTCATCAGACCATAGAACCTTCTTCCAGCTGATTTCAGTCTCCTACATGCCTTCTGCCAAACTCTAGCCAAGGTTTCATGTTCAATTTTTTTCAACAGTGGTTTTCTCTTTGCCACTCTCCCATGAAACTGTGATTGATGAAGCACCTGGGCAATTGTTATTGTATGCACAGTCTCTCCTAACTCAGCCACTGAAACTTATTACTCCTCCAGGGTTGTCATAGGTCTCTTGGTGACCTCCCTCATTAGCCCCCTTCTTGCATGGTCACTCAGTATTTGAGGATGGCCTGCTCTAGGCAGGTTTACAGCTGGGCCATATTCCTTCCATTTCTTGATGATGACTTAACTGTATTCCAAGGGATATTCAGTAACTTGGAAATTTTCTTGTAATTGACTTTTCCATGACCTTTTTGTGGAGGTGCTTGAGGTGTTCCTTTATCTTTATGGTGCGCTTTTTGCCAGGATACTGTCTCACCAGCAATTGGACCTTTCAGATAGAGGTGTATTTTTACTACAATCAGTTGAATCAGCTTGACTGTACACAGGTCTCCAAAAGCAGATTCTCCATTTAGCTAATTATGGGACTTCTAAAACCAATTGGTTGCACTAGTGATGATTTGATATGTCATATTAAAGGAAGCGGAATACTTATGCAATCAATTATTTTGTGTTTTATATTTGTAATTAATTTAGATCAATTTGTAGAGATCTGTTTCCACCTTGACACAAAATAATTGGTTTCTGTTGATTAGTGTCAAAAAAGCCAAATCAGATCCTCTATGATTCAATGTTGTAAATCAATAAAACAAGAAAACTTCCAAGACGGGTGAATACTATATATAGGCACTGTATATTAAAGGCAAAAGGATCGCAGGAGATAAAATTGTTCCTCTTGAAAATCAGTACATAGAGAAGACATTTATCTCACTGTGCAGTTCTGTGCTGAGATGTCAACTTAAGTTATGTGCTGACTCCTGGCTGAGAAGACGAGGGTGCTGCCTTATAACCAGTGTGGTATGCACTAAAGGTAGTTGTTTAAGGGTGTTTTTTTTTTTGGTTGATGCTCAGTAACAGTGCAGTATGAACCTGAGTATTACTTTCGAATCTTGTCTGTTTAATTATAAGTGTGTGGCGGCATAATGCATAGCTGTTAGTGTAATGCTATTACAGTGCCAGCTGTAAGATTGGGGTTCAATTCGCACCGCTGTTTGTAAAGATTTAGTACCTTCTCCCCATGAACACGCGGTTTTCCTCTGGGTGCTCTGGTTTCCTCCTGCATTCCAAAGACATATGAATTTGTGTTAGTAAGTTCAAAGGTTTCAAAGGTTCACTTAATGTCAGAGAAATGTATACAATATACATCTTGAAATGCGTTTCCTTGCAATCATCCACAAAAACAGAGGTGTGCCCTAAGAATGAATGACAGTTAATTGTTAGAACCCCGAAGACCCACCCCCCCAGCTCCCTTCCCTCGCGCACCTAAGCGGCAGCAATCGTCGATCTCCCCTCCCCCCACTGGGAAGAAAAAGCATCAGCACCCGCCACCAAGCACTCAAGCATGCAGCAAATGCAACGACAAAGACACAGACTTGCGGTACTCCAAAGACCATGTGTTCACCAGGTATTTGACACATCACAGGTTCTCTCCCTCCCTGATAAGGGAGAAAGAGATGTCTCCATTTCACAGCAAGAGGGGAGACGTAACAAACAACTTGCTTGTTTACAGTGCTAAAAGTCCGTTGCGTTTTTTTTTCAAGCTCTGTGCCCAAAGATCTCAGGCCTCTGGGCACACAGCCAAAGATCTTCCAGCTCCCATGACACACCACTCTGTCAGGACTCTGACCTACCTCCAGAGCCCTGAGATCCTAGGCTTCCAAAGGCGAGACAAACTCTTAGGCCACGCCCATGGAATGTCAGATAATGGCCAGTTGTGTAACCCCGAGAGAGGATCCCATTCCCTCAAGGATCGAAAGTCAGCATGTAACTCCAGGTCAAGGTCTTCAAAAGAACCCTGAAAAGGAAAAATAGAGATATGAAAGATGGAAATAGAGCAGTTTCTGAAGATGCAAGCAAAGGACTGGCCGTTTAGTGCCATCTTGACTGGCACTGGAAGCATGGCAATACTTCTCAGCTGCTCCTAGCATATCCTCAGACTGCATTGGTCATTTTTGCTGTGAAGCATAACATAGTATGTTTCTATGTACACATGACAAATGAAGGTAATTTTTAATGGTTAAATTTTAGTCTTGCTTTGTTATTCTATGTCTGATTTAAACTTGACTTTTAACTCACCTTTCTGTCTTACCCCTGTTTCTCTTAATTCACCAGCAGTCCAATATTCTAACTGTCTCCACCTTGAAGAGATTCAATGACTTTGCCTTGTTGTTATGTGGGGGATATAATTCCAAATATTCACAACTCTGAGAGAAACATATCCTCTTTGTATAAAATGGGTGATTCCTTATCTTGAGGTTTTACTCCCTAGTTTTATACTCCTGCACCAAATTAAACATTCCTTCATGTTTCAATATCATCCCTCATGCTTCTTAACTCTGGAGAACTTTGAAACTCTCTGCTCAATGATTCCTTATTTGCTATCACCATCGGACATAAGTCAGGAAAAATAAATTATCTTATTGTTCACATCACTTTTGCAAGTGAAGTTGAATCAAGTCAAGTTTATTGGCATGTGCACAAGTACAGGAACAGGTTCAATGAAAAAATTGCTTGCAGTATCATGGGCACAAAAAAATCAGACAACACACAGAGCATATGTTATGCATAAATTATACAAGACAATGAAGAAACAGACTGTGCAAAGCAAGGCATAGTGCAAAACCACAATTAGAAACAAGTCCATGGTAGTCCAGAGGATTGTGCCACTGATTCAAAAACTTGATGGTTGTAGAAAAGTAGCTGTTCTTGAACTTGGTGGTGTGGCACTTCGGGGTTCAAATTGCCCAATGGTACCAAGTGAGAAAAGGGCATGATTAAGATGGCGGATATCTTGAATGATAAATGCTACACTCTCAGGAATACCTTTAATTGGCTGAAGTTCCGCCGTGGCTAGAAGAGAAAGCAGGAGAGACGGACAGACTTCCAGCCAACTGAAAGTGTCAAGGCCCGAAAGCAGAAATCAAACTGGTGTTCACCGCCACTAATCCATGCCAGCCATGATTTCCCCCACCTACCATCAGCCAGGAGGTGCGGGAGTCTTGGGTCCCAAGCTGCCACGTTCGGCGTCAGTTGCTAGCCTCCTAGCCATCGGCCTCCTGGCCAGCTTCACTCGCATCAGCGGTGAGCTGACTCCATGTACCCTCTTTTGGGACTCTCTCCTCTGTATTATTTGTTACCTTTATTTTGTGTGATTCATCCTATCTTGAACGTTGGACAGTTGTCAGTCTTTGTTATGGTGGTTTTTTTTTAATACATTCTATTGTGTTTTTTTGGCTGCCTGCAAGAAAATGAATCTCAAGGCTGTGTGGTATACAGATGTTGATAATAAATTTACTTTGAACTTAGAACTTGCTTGAGGCAGTGCCTCTTGTGCATGTTTTTGATGATAGGGAGGATTTTGGAATGTGTGTGTGTGTGTGTGTGTGTGTGTGTGTGTGTGTGTTTGAATGTTGAATGGCAGATGAAAATAGGTGTTTCTAATCATACATAGATTGATAGATTCTTGACTGGTCAGGACACCTACGCCCACCAGTGCAAGCCAGCAAGCACTGGGAGGGTCATGTTTTTTGACTTCTCCAGTGCGTCCAACACCATCCACCCTGCTCTGCTGGGGGAGAAGCTGACAGTGATGCAGGTGGATGCTTTCCTGGTGTCATGGATTCTTGATTACCTGACTGGCAGACCGCAGTACGTGTGCTTGCAACACTGTGTGTCCGACAGAGTGATCAGCAGCACTGGGGCTCCACAGAGGACTGTCTTGTCTCCCTTTCTCTTCACCATTTACACCTCGGACTTCAACTACTGCACAGAGTCTTGTCATCTTTAGAAGTTTTCGGATGACTCTGCCATAGTTGGATGCATCAACAAGGGAGATGAGGCTGAGTACAGGGCTACGGTAGGAAACTTTGTCAGATGGTGTGAGCATAATTATCTGCAGCTTAATATGAAAAAGACTAAAGAGCTGGTGGTAGACCTGAGGAGAGCTAAGGCACCAGTGACCCCTGTTTCCATCCGGGGGATCAGTGTGGATATGCTGGAGGATTACAAATACCTAGGGATATGAATTGACAATAAACTGGACTGGTCAAAGAACACTGAGGCTGTCTACAAGAAGGGTCAGAGCCGTCTCTATTCCCTGAGGAGACTGAGGTCCTTTAACATCTGTTGGACAATGCTGAGGATGTTCTACGAGTCTGTGGTGGCCAGTGTTATCATGTTTGCTGTTGTGTGCTGGGGCAGCAGGCTGAGGGTAGCAGACACCAAAAGAATCAACAAACTCATTCATAAGGCCAGTGATGTTGCGGCGATGGAACTGGACTCTCTGACGGTGGTGTCTGAAAAGAGGATGCTGTCTAAGTTGCATGCCATCTTGGACAATGTCTCCCATCCACTACATAATGTGCTGGTTGGGCACAGGAGTACATTCAGCCAGAGACTTATTCCACCGAGATGCAACATAGAGTGTCATAGAAAGTCATTCCTGCCTGTGGCCATCAAACTTTACAACTCCTCCCTTGGAGGGTCAGACACCCTGAGCCAATAGGCTGGTCCTTGACTTATTTCCTGGCATAATTTACATATTACTATTTAATTATTCATGGTTTTATTACTATTTAATTATTTATGTTGCAACTGTAACGAAAACCAATTTCCCCCGGGATCAATAAAGTGTGATTAGGACTATGACTATGACTATGAGATAAGAGATACTACGGGGAGAAGGCAGGATATTGGGGCTGAGAGAAAACTTGGATCAGCCATGATGAAATGATGGAGCAGACTTAATGGGCCAAGCACCCTAATTCTACTCCTGTATCTTATGGTCTTAAGATTTCCATGAGATGCCTTTTGATCAAACTGCCTAATGGCAACCAGAGACCCAGTTTACATGCGAGTAACACATTTTTTTTTGCCTGTGGTTCCTGGGATCACATTCTGGTGAAAGCCAGAAAGATGCAATGGAGGGAAAAGGGGGGAAAGGAAGAGTTAATGTATAATCTAATTTTTACATCAAATGTTCACTGAGTAGAAATTGGGCACAGACTGACTGTCAGTTTGTTTAATTCGTGTTTGTCATTATAAGATAATAAATTACATCACAAGTCAGTTTATTTTCCAGAAAAAAAATAATGAATGTTAAGTGGTGACATTTTAGTTCTCTAATGGGGAAGAATGTATAATCCTGCTCCTTCTCAAGAAGAGGAAGAAAGGATCATTCACAGACTAGTGTCTAATATTTAATATTATCTTGTATTTATTCTGACTGTAATTAGTCAATCAAACAAATAATTGTTTGTGCAGTTCCCAAGATATGCAAACAAGATGGAGATAAGATTTGGAACTGGAGGTTCTTGGGAAAGGGAATCGTTTGTCTAAAGTTCAAAGTTCAAAGTAAATTTGTTATTAAAATAGGTACTGTTATGTGTCACCATATACTATCCTCTGATTCATTTTTTTCTTGTGGGCATTCACAGTAGAAACAAAGAAATAGAAAAGAATCAATGAGAAACTACACATAAACAAAGGAAGACAAACAGCTAATGTCCAAAGAAGACAAATTGTTCGAATACAAAAAATAATAATAGCAATGTGGCAAACATTTGGTCCATGATGACAGATGAGAAAAGCTTGTTTATCCCAACTGCCGCCTTTTTTAAATGTCTTTTTTATGATCATGGGACAATGATGGATACTAAGATCTTCAGGTACTGCAGGCGTACTCCATCAGTGAACTGCGCATTGGCGGACTAGCTGGATATGCTGGACTTGGTGTGGACCATGCTACTGCCTGCTACAAGGAGGTATTGGAGTTAGCGCTCAAAGATGGTGTACAGTCTAACAGCGAGCGATTGTCCTGGATGTTTTTCTTGCGATTGCAGCACCCTGTTGGCATTGGTAATGTTAAAAGCTGCGAGTCTGTTTCTCTTGTTTATTGGTGAGGGAGATGGCGGGAGAGCTGCCTGGCTGCAGTTGTAGTGGGGACTGGGTCTCAAGGTGCGAGCTTGCCCGTTGCAGCGGTCCACGGAGGTGGTACTGCGTAGTGTCTATGCTGCTTTGGGGGCTGGCCCCTCCCATTGGCGCTGTTCTCCCGTGTTCGATCGGTTGAATGACAAGTTGGATTGCATGCAGGCACTCATACATTCATCTGCAGACAGCTGGAAACTGTTTGTTCTTGCTGATTACACCCATGTGCCATTAATTTACAGCCCATGTCACTCAGGGACTTGGGCTATATATATACGTATATATTTGTGTGTGACTGTATGTTTACTTGCTATCGTATATGTGCTATATGTACCTTGTGCTGTGTATGACTGTTGGTACTGAGTTTTTCACCTCGGCCCCACAGGAACATTGTTTTGTTTGGGTATTAATGTATGGTTGAATAATAATTAAACTTTAACTAATATGAATAAGTAAATGAATGAATGAATCAATCAGTGGATGAATGGATGAATCAATGGATAGATAGAACAGATAGGTGAATGAATCAATCAATCAATGGAGAGATAGATGGATAGACAGAGAAATAAAATAGTGCAACAATGGTGTAACAAGAGTTATGATAGTCAAGATTTCTATTCCTTTATAACAGAGAGTGTTTTCACTCCAGTCCTCTTGGTTCTAAGGTGGTTGATGAGGTGGTTGTTGTACCTATAGACTTCACTACTGATGGGATGCTGGGAGAGGTTTTAGATCGTGAGGTGGTACAGTCTTCCATTTTTTCTCTGGACTTCTGTACGTTTCCAGCACATGGATATAAACTTCTCTGTACCAAGTGGAATGCTCCTTCTCCACTTTGATCTGGAGGTTCCCAGCAGTCAGTGGCCATTCCACGCTTTCCCCTTTGAGCACATGGATGAATCTTTTTCTCCGTCTATGTGCTAATGACACAGCTCAGAAGAAACTGTCGGTTTCAGGAGTCTGGCATGTTAGAATATGATATGCCAAATGTTAGTGAGGTCTTAGTGATAGGGACATTGGTTTGGAAAATGGCATTAACATCATATGGAGGATTCATGGTGCAGAAGGCTTTTGGTGAGCTTGCCATCATCAGTCAGGCCACTACGTATGTAAGTTGGGATATCACGTTGCAGTTCTACAAGATGTTGGTGAGCCAACATTTGAAATATTCTCTTCAGTTTTGGTCACCTTGCTACAGGAATGATATAATTAAGCTGGAAAGAATGCAGGGGAAAATTATTAGGAAGCTGCTGGGACTTGAGGGACTCAGTTATGAAGAGACATTAAGCAGGTTGGGACTGTTTTGATTAGAACATAGGAAAAAGTGGGCTAATGTTTTTAGTGATGTATATAATCATGAGGGGCATAGATAGGGTCAATCTGTACAGTCTTTTTCTCAGAGAAGGGGAAGCAAGAGCTAGAGGATACACATAGGTTTAAATTGAGAGGGAAATGATTTAATAGGAAACTGAGGAGAAACATTTTCACACACAGAGTGGAA
The DNA here is from genome assembly GCF_030028105.1 of Mobula birostris. Lineage (NCBI taxonomy): Eukaryota > Metazoa > Chordata > Chondrichthyes > Myliobatiformes > Myliobatidae > Mobula > Mobula birostris. The sequence continues at coordinate 23,628,507 of NC_092392.1, read as the reverse complement.
AATACATAGAATGAGCTTCCAGAGGAAGTGGAGGAGGCAGAAACCTTATCAACATTTAAAAGGTAATTAGACGGGTGCATAGATAGAAAGGTTTCAGAGGGATATGAGCCAAATGTCAGAAAAAAGGCTTAAATGGGATCTTAGCCAGCATGGACCATCTGGGTTTAAGGCCCCATCTCCATGCTCTGTGACTCTCTATGACTCTCCACTGATTTGAGATGCATTCTGTAGGTAGTTGAGAGACATTGAAATTGAAACAGTCATTATATCAGGGGTTGATATTTCAGAGACAGAAATCGCATTCCATTGCACATTTCTCCACATCAGGACAGCTGACTCTGTACTAAAAAAGTTTACATGTTTCCCTGGGGGATAGATGAGCAGCATTACTATATAACAGTGAACAGTCTGTGAGGTTGGAAGTTTTACACCTCAGCAGCCAAGCCTGTACAGCTTGTGTCTGCAAGAAACCAGGTTGTGTGACTTTATTGTATAACTATGTTTTGTATTCCGTATAACAAGCTTATCTCTAGACAACACAGTCAGGCTTGAACCACAAGGAATTATTCACTGAATTTAAAGAGAGCTCTTTACAATCTATTTTTTTTACACATCTTGAATCCCTCTGTGATTAGGCACCTGACTTTCAGGACTCCAGGACTCTAGCAACTGAGATTTGCCCATTCCATCATGAAACATGACATCATTAGGTTTAACACACACACACACACACACACACACACACACACACACACACACCATAATGGAGGACCTCTGTAAGTCAAACAGCATCTATGGAGCGGAATAAACAGTCACTGTTTCTTGTCGAGGCCTTTCATCAGGATCTTGATGAAGAGTCTCGGCTCAAAACAATGCTGAATTGCTGAATGCCTGACTTGCTGAATTCTATTAGCATTTTTGGTGAGTTGCTCAAGATTTCCAGCATCTGCAAAATCTCTTGCATTTATTATCAGATTTAAAACTGGCTTTTCCTTTCTGACACCATGTTTAACACAAAGGTACTTTATAGAAACATAGAAAATAGGTGCAGGAGTAGGCCATTCGGCCCTTCGAACCTGCACCGCCATTCAGTATGATCATGGCTGATCATCCAACTCAGATCCCTGTACCAGCCTTCCCTCCATACCCTCTGATCCCTTTAGCCACAAGGGCCATATCTAACTCCCTCTGAAATATAGCCAATGAACTGGCCTCAACTGCTTCCTGTGGCAGAGAATTCCACAGATTCACCACTCTCTGTGTGAAGAAGTTTTTCCCTAATCTCGGTCCTAAAAGGCTTCCCCTTTATCCTCAAACTGTGACCCCTTGTTCTGGACTTCCCCAACATTGGGAATAATCTTCCTGCATCTAGCCTGTCCAATCCCTTTAGGATTTTATACGTTTCAATAAGATCCCCCCTCAATCTTCTAAATTCCAATGAGTACAAACCTAGTTCATCCAGTCTTTCATCATATGAAAGTCCTGCCATCCCAGGAATCAATCTGGTGAACCTTCTTTGTACTCCCTCTATGGCAAGGATGTCTTTCCTCAGATTAGGGGACCAAAACTGCACACAAGTGTCTATGCATAGACACTTAGAAACATGGAGTCATAGAAACACTAATCACACAGACCCTTCTGCCCATTCAGTTTGTGCTAGCCGCTAAACACATGTTAACATTCCAACGATATGCTGGAGGCACCTAGCAGATGAGGCAGCACTTGTGGATGGAAACCAAGTCTCAACGTTTGGACTGAAAGATAGAGGGAAATAGCTGATATGAGTGGTAAAGGTGTGGAACAAGAACTGGCAAATGACTGGTGAATCCAGCTCTGGAGGTGTGATGAAGGATGGACAAGTGGAAATAGTGACAGAGATTGGGAAGTGCTAAGTGATAACCTATACACCTTTGGAATATGAGAGGAAACTGGAGCACCCAGTGGAAACCTACACGGTCAATGGGAGAATGCCATACAGACAGACAGACAGTGGCAGGAATTGATCCCTAGTCTTTTGATTGTGGGTGATATAAAGCTTTAAGCTAACCTTCTATTTCTTATGTCATATCAACTTGAATTGGAATCACACTCAATGTGCTATAGACTTCATTAGTTAGTGTCACAACAGAGAGCACAAGTTAACCCATCACTCCATGTATGCCTGAGTATAGCAGAGAAAAAACATAGGTAGAAATAATTCATATCCTTTAGTTATTTGTTTGACTGCAAATTTCTGTAAGTAAAAGAAACTTCCGTAATATTTGATGAAGAAGAGTTTCTTGTGATTTGTCAGCTTTGTTGGACAGTGTCAGTCACGGTATACTGTGACGCTCTGGGGGAACGTGGTCGACAGCCCGCCTCTGCATTTCTAATGGCTAGCACTGCTTATTGTTCTTGTGTTAGAATGCTTTTGTGGCATTATGTGGGGAAGTTCCAGTTCATTTATTGTTCCATTTTAGCTTGGGTTAGACAGTGATTCACTTGTTTATTTGCCCAGGATGTGTGAGGGTCACCTCTCCTGTCTGTTTCAGGCTGGTCGGTTCACTCTCCGGGTCATGGTGCACAGTCAGTTTTGTGTTTATCACAATAAAATGGTTGTTGAGTTAATGAGCTTCCTCGTCTGTCATTATGGACCAAATGCTCGCCACATTACTGTTGCATATTTAACTATATGTTGCAACAACAGTGCCCACGGCTCATTGTGCGACTTTGGAAGATCTTAAAGGTGATCTGGCGGAGAGGGAAGGTAGCTGCTCAGTGGAGGCACGCGGAGGGCGTCTGGATACCAAAAGAAGAGGATTCAAGCAACATCAAGCAGTTTCGATTCATCTCGCTGCTCAGCGTTGAAGGGAAGATCTTCTTCAAGATTATAGCCCAATATTTAACTGAGTCCCGCTTGAAGAATGGATATGTAGACACCTCAGTACAGAAGGGGGGAGTTCAGGAGTACCTGGATGCCTAGAGCACACAGGAGTGGTGACCCAGCTGATCTGGGAGGCAAGGGAGAACAGAAGAGACCTTGCAGCACTCTGGCTAGACCGAACCAACGCCTATGGATCCATCTCATACAAGCTCGCTGAAACAGCACTGACAAGACACCATGTTCCAGAGATGATCCGAAACGTCATTCTGGACTATTACAGCGACTTCAGGTTGAGAGTCTCCTCAGGGTCACTAACATCCGCCTGGCATTGGCTGGAGAAGGGCATAATCACTGGCTGCACAATCTCGGTGTCACTCTTCTCATTGGCCATGAACATGATTGTCAAGTCAGCGGAGGTGGAACATAGAGGCCCCAAGTCTAGATCTGGTACTCGGCAGCTCCCCATAAGAGCATTCATGGACGACCTGACGGTGATGGCAACATCCGTCCCTGGGTGCAGATGGCTCCTTCAAGGGCTGGAACAGCTCATCTCATGGGCAAGGATGAGCTTTAAACCAGCCAAGTCCAGGTCTCTAGTGCTGAAGAAGGGAAGAGTGGCCGACCGGTTCCGCTTTACCCTGGGAGGGATCCAGATTCCAACGGTGACAGAAAAACCAGTCAAGTGTCTGGGCAAGATCTTCGATAGTCGCTGAAGGACACAGCCTGACTTCAACGAATCAGGAGCAACTTGATAACCTGGCTCACCTTGATTGACGAATCGGGGCTTCTAAGAAAATTCAAAGCCTGGATGTACCAACACAGAGTCCTGCCAAGGCTACTCTGGCCCCTTCTAGTCTACGAGATGCCAATGTCAACAGTGGAGGCTCTGGAGAAGACCATCAGTCAGTCTCTCCGGAGGTGGTTGGGGCTCCCCCAGACTTTAAGCAGCATTGCCCTGTATGGGCATTCCACCAAGCTGCAGCTCCTCATCAGCGGCCTATCAGAGGAATTCAAGTTCACTCGAGTCAGGGAGGTTATAATGTACCGAGACTCCTCTGATGTTAAAGTCGCTTCGGCAGGAATCCGCATAAAGACAAGAAGGAAGTGGCAGGCACAGGAAGCTGTCGACAGAGCAGAGGCTTGGCTGCGGCGCAATATTTCGGTGGGCACTGTGGCAGTGGGGCAGGCAGGACTGGGCTGTTTTCCCAAACCATGCTATGACAAAACCCGTGGGAAGGAGAAGTGTCAACTGGTTCAGGACAAGATACAAGCAAAAGTGGAGGGAGAACGATACAGCAAGATGGCCGGCATGTACAAACAAAGCGCCTGGACTAGGTGGGAGCATGCGGAACCTCGCAAGTTCTCGCAAGCTCTGGAGAGCTGAACCATTGCACATCAAGTTTCTCATCCAATCAGTCTATGACATTCTCCCAAGCCCGGCCAACCAGCACAGGTGGGGCATGGCAAACACTCCAGCATGCCAACTGTGCCGGAAGAGGGGCACCTTGGAGCATATCCTAAGTTGCTGCCCGAAGGCATTGGGGGAAGGGCGATACCGCTGGCTCCATGAACACGTCCTAAGGTCTATGGCAGATGCAATCAGCACAGTGATTCAAGACAGCAAAAGTCAGCTCGTTCCCAAACAGTCCATCACCCTTATTAGAGCGGGGGAGAAGGCTCAACATCGGCCTAGCTCCTCGGGAGGGCTTCTTGCCACCGCATGAGACTGGCAGCTCCAAGTCAGCCTAGGGAGGCAGCTCAAGTTCCCAGAGAACATCGCAGCCACTCCGCTCAACTCGAACATGGTGTTAATATCGGAGTCTACAAAGCAAGTGGTCCTGCTGGAACTTTCTGGCCCCTGGGAAGACCAGATTGAAGAGGCCAATCAGCACAAGAGGGCTCAATACACAGATCTTGTTGCAGAATGCTGGAGCAATGGCTGGAGAGCTCGCTGTGAGCCAGTCGAAGCTGGGTGCCGGGGCTTTGCTGGCCATTCATTACAGCCGACTCTAAAGCTCCTTGGAGTTAAAGGACTGCAGTGCAGAAGAGCCACCGAGAACATTCTGGAGGCTGCGGTGGCCTCGCGGTGGCTGTGGATCCGGAGGGGAGATCTGTGGATTAGTGCTCCACTTGGACACAAGTCGGGGGCTGATCGCCTCCAGCTGGATCGCCTGGTTGAGGGTGTCTGATGATTAAAGACCTGCAACACCCTATGACCCCAGGTTCATCACTGAAGACGTGTCCAAGTAGCACCAGAAGGTGTATTCTACAACTACTTGCATATGCACTTTATCTCAATTTCTAAATCTTCAGAATGTTTTTAATGTGATAATATCGTTGTGTTAATATTATGTTATATGCTGTATGTGATATACATACTGAGTCTTGCTCCTTGGTTTCTGGGGAACATTGTTTTATTCAGCTGTATACACAGGTACAGTGAATGGCAACAAACATAAACTTGAACTTGTCCATAACACATTATCACCAACTATTTCTTGAGCAAATTTCAGGTAAGTTTCTGTACCCTGCTTTGTGCCCTTGTAATAGTCATAGAGAAGTACAGAATAGAAACATGCCCTTCAGCCCATCTAATCCATGCTGAAACTATTTAAACTGCCTACTCCCAACAACATGCCGGCTAGTGGCATAGTGGCATCAGCGCCGGCCTTTGGAGCGAAGGCTCCTGAGTTCGAATCCAGCCGGCTCCCTTGCACGCTTTCCATCTGTGCTGGGTTGAGCGTCGAACTAGCAACTCGGCCTCGTAAAAATAAGAAAGCCTGCTAAAAAAACGCCGTCATGATGGCGTCCCGATGACTCCACTCGAAGTTAAGGGTTTCTTCTTCTTCTTCACTCCCAGTGACATCCATATCCCTGCTATTCATGTCCCTACTAACCACGTACCTATCCAAACTTCTCTTAAAAGTTGGAATCAAGTTCGCATGGACCAGTTGTGCTGGCATCTGATTTCACACTCTCCTGACCCTCTGAATGAAGAAGTTTTCCCTCATGTTCCCCTTAAACTTTTCACCTTTCACCCTTAACCAATGACCTCTAGTTGTAGTCCCACCCAACCTCAGTGGAAAAAGTCTGCTTGCATTTACCCTATCTATATCACTCATACCCCTTGCATATGATATATCATTCTAAAAGATTTAAAATGATTGTGAAGGGAGGTTCTTTATTTTCCATGGAAGAGTTCATTTGCTTTTATGTGTTCTTGGTGCCAGCGAAGGTATCATTTACTGTTTTTGTCCTGAGGGTCTGAGTTATAGGGAATGGTCAGGCAGGCTAAGATTTTAATTCTTGGACTGTAGGAGACAGAGGGTGATTTTAGTCTTATGAAAGCTTGATTATAGCTCAGGATGATGTACAGTGTCTCTTTTGTCCGGGAAAAGGGAATGACTACCTCGAGGGCAGAGGTTTACGGTGAGAGGAGTACGATTTAAAAGGGATATGAGGCACAACTTTTTCATGCAGAGCAACACTGACAACATATTGGAGGAACTCAGCAGGTCAGGCAGCATCTGTGGAAATGATCAGTCAATGTTTTGGGCCGGAACCCTTCATCAGGACTGAAGAGGGAAGGTTGGAGGAGCAAAACCTCATATACCATCTGGGCATCTGCAGAATATTTTGTGTTTTTTCATGCAGAGGATGGTCTGTACATGGAACATGCTGCCAGAGAAAATGATTAAGGCAGGTACGCTAAAAATCAAGAAAAGTTATTTGGATAAGCACATGGATGGGAAGAGTATAGAGGGATATGAGCCAAACACAGGCAAATGGGACTAGCTTGGTGGGCACCATGGTTAGCATGGATAAGTAGGGCCAAATGGCCTTTGTCTATGTTGTATTAATCTCTAACTCCATAACTCACTGCCTAGAAGACAGGAACCCTCACCATTTTTCTGAAAGCCTGTGGGCAAGCTTGTGACTTGCCATAACATACAGGAATATGGGCTAAGGGGTGAGAAATAGGAGACACAAGAGATTCTACAGGTACTGGAAATCTTGAGGAACGCACACAAAATGTTGGAGGAACTTCGCACACCAGCAGAATCTTTGAAGGGAAATGAGCAGCTGAAGTTTTGAGCTGAGACCCTTCATCAGTCCCAAAAATCAGATGTTCATTTCCCTCCATAGACGCTGATCGACCTGCTGAGTTCCTCCAGCATTTTGTGGTGTTTATGTGAGTAATAGATAAAGCACAAACCTCCTTTTTTGCTGGCATGGTCACAATGGGCTGAATGGCTTTTTATAATGCAGTGATTCTCTAAGCTGAGGCAACCTTCACCATTTTGCTGCTTCCCACTGGAATTTCCTTTATGATTCCTCTCCACCCTCTGTTGAAACCCACATATCACACCTCCCTCCCCACGCATCCCCAACCAAAAAATTCTTTCCTTTCAACTCCTCTTCCCCACTGCCTATTAAATCAGTTTTGACTGTACTTCCCACTGGTGCCAGGTTCTATTTACCCAAATGCCAAGGAATATTTCCTGCTCCAAGATGACAAAATAAATACAAGCTATTGTCATTGTTAACAAGTCTTGAACACTCAAATGCATACGTCCATGCCAAATAGAAGACCAATTAGAAGTGCTTTGCTGATATTATATCAACAAATAATATAATATTTCAAAATATATTTCCCATTCTGAATCTATTGAAAAGACATACCGTGGTCTGCCTTGTGTTTACATTTACATTGATTGGATCTGAATGTGCATGCATTAATAACTTACGACACTCAGGCAGAATTATAATGTGCGATTGTAGACTCTCTTATGGCTTCTGTCACTGCTGATCCCCGGAACTGTCACATTCCATTCTCCCGCTCGCGTTGTATTTATTAGATATTCACCAGCTACTGTCAATGAGTAAATTAGACCACAGGGGATTTCTCATTCACTTCCAATCAAACAAACCGTCACTGTATATCAGGCCATGAACTTGTACTTGGGGGCAAGAAAGCGGAAACATCGGAATTTGCAAGCATTGTTTTTCATCAGTCAGGGACCGAACGGTTTGATCAGATTTGTGCCCTCAGAAGAATGTTCCCCCGTCCTCCCACTGATATTGGTGCTTGGAACCTGCTCTCTATTATGCCTAGAGGAAGTCTAAACTTAATCAGCAGCAACAAGGATTCAAGCACATTTTGCAGTGTCATTCAGATTCTTTGCTGACAGATGTACAAGATTCAAGATTCAAGATTGTTTCTTGGTATTTTCAGTACACAAGTGTAAGGGAGAACAAAATAATTGTTACTCTGGATCCGATGCTCCACAAAATAGAAACACACATAGTAAGATAAGGAACACAATTATAAAAAAAAACAATAAATATTATACATAAGATAACTGATGTACATAGATTGATTGCATGTCCATAAAGTGACAGTAGGCACAAGAGTGTCTGTTCATAAATGACTTTGACAGGAAATGATAAAGTAGTGGTGGTAGTGGGTTGATGGGTTGAGGTGTTGATCAACCTTACTGCTGTACTTGGGGAAATAACTGGTTTTGAGGCTTTTGGTCCTGGCTCTGTAACCTCCTCCCTTACAGAAGATTCATGCAATAGCGATGGTATTGGGGTTGCTCACCGCAAAGTTCTAAGCTCAAGCAAAGTCCTTAAGCTCCATCCAATATGAATAGTCATGAGCGCTCTCACCAAAGGAAGGTGTTACTTTTACGACCCAGTCTTCAAAGACTTGTTCACTTCTCCAAAGATGGGGAAGAGAAGATGGCGGCGCCACGCAGTGCGCTTGGCCGCTCCAAATTGATATCGTATTTGTGAAGTAGGATGCCATGCACAATCCTGATTTGATGGAGACAGCCATGAGAAGCATAGAGGAACACCTGGAGAAACTTCTGAAATGCCCGCTTCGCTGCTGCTGCTACTGTGCAATCGAGAATCTCCGGAGGGGAAGGCCCCAAATCCTCGTCTTTGCCTATTGCCTGTTGCCGGGGCTGGGGTCAAAGTGCTCGGCCGAGATGGTGCTTGGCGCTCGGTGTCGGAGAGCTGGTTGGAGGCTCGAAGTTTTCGGACGGACTTGGAGTCGGTCTGTGGTCGGGTGCTTCCAGGATGCTGCATCGGCAAGTTGGCGGCACTGTAAGCTCATGGCAGGAAGAGTTTCTCCCTTCAACCGTCTGTGTGAGGTGATGGGACTTTTGAGACACCTTGAGACTTTTTACCGTGCCCATGGTCTGTTCTTCCATCAAATTATGGTATTGTTTGCACTGTTGTAACTATATGTTATAATTATGTGGTTTTTGTCAATTTTTTTAGTCTTAGTTTGTCTTGTGTTTCTGTGATATCATTCTGGAGGGAGAAATTGTATCATTTCTTAATGCACGCATTACTAAATGACAATAAAAGAGGACTGCGTGTCCTCATAACCTAATCTAATCTAACTTCCTTGTTTATTCTTCACGGTGGGTTTAGCTGCCAATACCCACTATTTGAGGGGTGGATCCCCTTTCACTACCAAGGAGAAGATTCTTCCAGCTAAAAAATAATTTAAAACACAGTTCATTTATTTACAGTGATATATATTTAAATCCAAATGACATTCTTAGAACACTTGTAAAACTCACAGAGGATTTCTATCTTAAGCATTTCCAAAACAAAAAGCATTGCTTAAATATAAGGCATTTCTTAAATATAAAGGATTCCTTAATCTCAAAGGATTTTCAAAACACAGGTACAATTCCTACAAACTAAAAGGACCTACACACAATGCAGATAAACAAGTTACCCATTGCAGAAACCAAAGTTGGAGGAATGGAATATATTTCAGCATGTGCTTCTTCCATGTTTCATTTTGATGTTCCTGACCCCATTCCTAATAAGCTTGAACTGCTCTCTACATTTATACTCTTTTCTCTCACTTGAGTAATTTCACAAGCATATGATATTTCCTCAGATATCCTTTTAACACAAACTGTCTAAAAACATTTTTGGAAACAGTGAATTGTCAGCTTAGTGCTCACAATTCATAATTAATGCTGTAAATGTTGTGAGTCTAATTCCTTGAGCACACAAACCTTCAAACCACGGTACCTATAAAAAGTATTCACCCATTGGAAGTTTTTATGTTTTATCATTTTACAGCATTGAATCACAATGGATTTAATTTGGCTTTTTTGACACTAATCAACAGAAAAAGACTCTTTTGTGTCAAAATGAAAACAGATCTCTACAAAGTGGTCTAAATTAATTACAAATATAAAACACAAAATAATTGCATAAGTATTCACCCACTTCAAGTCAGTATTTTGTAGATGCACCTTTGGCAGCAATTACAGACTTCAGTCTGTGTGGATAGATCTCTATCAGCTTTGCACATCTGGACACTGCAATTTTTTCCCATTCTTCTTAACAAAACTGCTCAAGCTCTGTCAGATTGCATGGGGATCGTGAGTGAACAGACCTTTACAAATCCAGCCATAAATTCTCAATGGGATCCAGGTCTGGTCTCCTACTTGATCACTCCAGGGCATTAACTTTGTTGTTTTTAAGCCATTCCTATATAGCTTTGGTTTTATGCTTGGGGTCATTATCTTGCTGGAAAACAAATCTTCTCCCAAGTCACAGTTCTATTGCAGATTGCATCAGGTTTTCCTCCAAGATTTCCCTGTATTTTTCTGCATTCATTTTACCTTCTACCTTTGCAAGCTTTCCAGGGCCTGTTGTAGTGAAGCACTCCCACAGTACAATGCAGCCTCCACTATGCTTCACAGCAGGAATGTTGTGTTTTTAATGATATGTGGTGTTTGGCTTATGGCAAACAAAGTGTTTATCTGATGGCCAAAAAGCTCAATCTTGCTTTCATCTAACCATAAAACCTTCTTCCATCTGACTTCAGAGTCTTCTACATGCCTTCTGGCAAACTCTAGCCCAGATTTTATGCGAGTTTTTTTTCGGTAGTGGCTCTCTCTTTGCCACTTTCCCATAAAGCTGCGACTGGTGAAGCTCCTAGGCAATGGTTGTCGTATGTGCAGTCTCTCCCATCGCAGTCACTGAAGCTCAGAACTCCCCCAAAGTTGTCATTGATCTCTTGGTGGCCTCACTCATCCCCTTATTGCACGGTCACTCTATTTTTGAGGATGGCTAGCTCTAGACAAATTTACATGTGCATATTCTTTCCATTTCTTGATAATTGACTTAACTGTACTCCAAGGAAAACTCAGTGACTTGAAAATTTTCTTGTATCCATCTCCTGACTTTGCTTTTCAATAACCTTTTCATGGAGTTGCTTGGAGTGTTCTTTTGCTTTCACGGTGTCATTTTAGCCAGGATACTGACCTGCCAGCAGTTGGACCTTCCAGATGCATATGTATTTTTACTATATTCAATTGAAACACCCTGACTGCACATGGTAATACCCATTTAACTAATTATGTGAATTCTAAAAATAATTGGCTATACCAGATGGAATGCACCCTTGTGCTCTGAAGGAAGTAGCTGTGGAGATTGCGGAGGCATTAGCAATGATCTTTCAAAAGTCAATAGATTCTGGCACGGTTCCGGAGGACTGGAAGATTGCAAATATCACTCAGCTATTTAAGGAGGGGGCAAGGAAGCAAAAAGGAAATTATAGACCTGTTAGCTTGACATCAGTGGTTGGGAAGCTGTTGGAGTCGATTGTCAAGGATGAGATTATGGAGTACCTGAAGGCATATGACAAGATAAGCAGAACTCACATGGTTTCCTTAAAGGAAAATCCTGCCTGACAAACCTATTACAATTTTTTGAGGAAATTACAAGTAGGCTAGACAAGGGAGATGCAGTGGATGTCATATATTTGGATTTTCAGAAGGCCTTTGACAAGGTGCCACACATGAGGCTGCTTAACAAGATAAGAGCCCATGGAATTATGGGAAGTTACATACGTGGATAGGGTGTTGGCTGATTGGCAGGAAGCAGAGAGTGGGAATAAAGGGATCCTATTCCGGTTGGCTGCTGGTTACCAATGGTGTTCCACAGGGGTCCGTGTTGAGGCCACTTCTTTTTACATTGTACATCAATGATTTGGATTATGGAATAGATGGCTTTGTGGCTAAGTTTGCTGATGATACGAAGATAGGTGGAGGGGCCGGTAGTGCTGAGGAAACAGAGAGTCTGCAGAGAGACTTGAATAGATTGGAAGAATGGACAAAGAAATGGCAAATGAAATACAATGTTGGAAAGTGTATGGTTATGCACTTTGGCAGAGGAAATAAATGGGCAGACTATTATTTAAATGGGGAGAGAATTCAAAGTTCTGAGATGCAATGGGACTTGGGAGTCCTTGTGCAAGATACCCTTAAGATTAACCTCCAGGTTGAGTCGGTGGTGAAGAAGGCAAATGCAATGTTGAAATTCCTTTCTAGAGGAATAGAGTATAGGAGCAGGGATGTGATGTTGAGGCTCTATAAGGCACTGGTAAGACCTCACTTGGAGTACTGTGGGCAGTTTTGGTCTCCTTATTTAAGAAAGGATGTGCTGATGTTGGAGAGAGTACAGAGAAGATTCACTAGAATGATTCCGAGAATGAGAGGGTTAACATATGAGGAACATTTGTCCACTCTTGGACTGTATTCCTTGGAGATTAGAAGAATGAGGGGGGACCTCATAGAAACATTTTGAATGTTGAATGGCATGGACAGAGTGGATGTGGCAAAGTTGTTTCCCATGATGGGGGAGTCTAGTACGAGAAGGCATTACTTAAGGATTGAAGGGAATCCATTCAGAACAGAGATGCGAAGAAATTTTTTTAGCCAGGGGGTGGTGAATCTATGGAATTTGTTGCCACGGGTGGCAGTGAAGGCCAAGTCATTGGGTGTATTTAAGGCAGAGATTGATAGGTATCTGAGTAGCCAGGACATCAAAGGTTATGGTGAGAAGGCAGTGGAGTGGGACTAAATAGGAGAATGGATCAGCTCATGATAAAATGGTGGAGCAAACTCGATGGGCCAAATGGCCGACTTCTGTTCCTATACTATATGGTCTTATACCAATAATGATTTGGTGTGTCATGTTAAGGGGGGGGGTGTATAATTGCAATCAATTATTTTGTGTTTTATATTTGTAATTAATTTAGATCACTTTGTGGAGATCTGCTTTCACTTTGACACAAAAGATTTATTTCTGTTGATCAGTGTGAATAAAGATAAATAAAATCCATTGTGATTCAATGTTGTAAAACAATAAATCATGAAAACTTCCAAAGGCAAGTGAATACTTTTTATAGGTATTGTATAAACACATCAGTTGTTGATATGCTAAATGATATTATCTATCTGATCTGCAAGTTGCCTTGAACTAAGCAACTTAAGAGTCAGCTTGTCTATTTGAATCAACTCAAGTTAAAGAACCCATTGTCATATCCAGCATCTCAAGCATTAAAAAAGCAAGTGTATTGACTCTTTACAGAGAGAACATCTGCTATATACAGAAGTTATTTGTAAATTTGTTCTATAGATAATATTTTGTTTTAACTTCAAGCTGATTACTGCTTTCTATTTACATTTTAAGAAATGAAGACTAGCTTCTTTCTGTGGCCAGAAATTAAACAAACTGTTAGTTGGAAATTTACTTACATCTGTTTATGTTCTTTCAAATGCCAGCTGCTGTTGTTTGGAAAGCATGTTTAGCAAAATAAGAAAGAGGCCTACAAGACTAGGACAGTGAATATTTTTCACACCATGAGTTTGATTTTCAAAGATTACAGCCTTCATAAAGTCATAGTTATCAAGTCAGAGGTGGATAGTGATGACACAAAGGGTGAGGCACAACTGATGGGAAGGTAGAACTTATCTTGCAATCTACTAAAGAATAGTTACTGAATTAAGGGATGTCATTTGTCCCATCCATCTCCTTGTCAAACAATCCCATCAACCTCTATCCTAAAAACCTGCATGTTTCACCCTAATCCCTTCAATACCAGTGGTTAATTCTGTTTCCAACTGCAGGTGGTGAGTTTCAGACTGCAGCAGTCTTTTTTAAAAAATGTCTTTTTTAAGTTATCACCCTTGTAATTGTACAAACTTTTATATCTTTCAGCAACATACTTGTTCCTTCTTTCAACAAAGGTTGAGTCTACATTTTAAATTTTCTTTTACATTTTTGCCAATATCCAACAGTGAAATACAAGCCACTGTGTTTAAGTTGCTGACTTAATGAGGAACATAATACAGAAAAAAGGTCAACGACATAAAATGGAGAATATACTGTTTGTACTTGGATCAAAAATTGATAGAGCTGGACAATTAACTTTTTTTCTCTCTCCAAAGAAGCTGCTTTGTATTTCTGGTACTTTTCCGCTTACCCTGCTCTCTTGATCTGTCCATCACCCATGTTTTCCTCTCTCCATTTCCCCTCCTCAACTCTTTCATTTTACATTCCATGGTCCTCTGTCCTCTCCTACCCAATTCCATCTTCTTCAGCTTGTTGTTACTTCCACCTGTCAGACACAGGCTCTTACTTCATTTCCTCTCTCCCTCCCTCAACTGCCTTTCACCTTCTCACCCGGATCCATTTATCGCCTGCCAGCTTTTTACCACCGCCCCCCCCCCCAACTACCTTTTAACAATATCTATCTCCCTTATTTGTTTTATTGTCCTGATAAAGGGTCTTGACTCAAAACACCAACTGTCCGTTTCCATAGCTACTGCCTGACCTGTTGACTTCCTACAGCTGTCGTGAGTGTTGTGGTAGTACTTCTGCTCCTTTTCTAATGATAATCACTAACCTTCATTGGAAGGTAGGGAAATTTCTGAAATTTAAGGAGAAATAATGGTTTGCCTGAAAAGCTCACTTAATGGTAGTTCTCAACTGGAAAAAGTGGGCGAACCAGATATCCACATCTGCTTTGGTCCATGTCTGGATTCAAGGGAATACGCTATAAGGACAGGCTGAAAAAACAAGTAAGATCCACAAAATGCTGAGGAACTCAGCAAGCTAGGCAGTATCTATGTCAAAGAGTAAACAGACAACATATTGGGCGGATACCCTTCATCAGGAGTTGTCTTCTCTGAAGCAGTGGAGGGGCTGAGGAGAAATGAAACAGAAATGCATAAAATTATCAAAGCAATAGATAGTCAGCCTGTATCTTTTTCCCAGTACTAAAATGACTAATGGAAAAGTGTGGCTGTGTTTAAGTTGAGAGGGGAAGTTCAAAGGCGATGTTGGGGTTAGATCTTTTAAACAGAGAATGATGGGTGCTTGAAGTGTGTTGCAAGGGATGATGGAGAAGGCAGATACAATATAGGCATTTAACAGATTCATAGATTGGCACATGAGTATGCTTTTCACTGTATGTTTCAATGTTTTGATATACATGTGACAAATAAAACTAATTTTTATCGAAGAGTGGAGGGAGATGGACCATGTGCAGGTAGAAGTGATTGGATATCCTTTGCTGAATTAATTTGTTGCAACACTATGTGTCGACAGGACTGTTTCTGTGCTGCACTGATCAGTGTGGCCTAGGAACAGACAATCACTTCTTTAAAATAGCACGAGAATGGAAAGGCCAACAGGAAGTAGTAGATATAGTCTATTTCATCACAGGAATGTCCTCCCCACCATTGAGTATATTTACCAAAAGCGCTACCACAAGAAAGCAATATCTGTCATCAAAGGCTCAGCCACCCAGGCCGTGCTCTCCTCTCGCTGTTACTGTTGGGAATAAAGCACATAACAAGAGGTTCAGGAACAGCTATTACCCTTCAACCATCAGGGTCCTGAATCAAAGTGGACAACCTCTCTAACCAACGCGTTGAATGATCACTGAACAGAACTCTGAACTGATTCCACAAGCTATGGACTCTACAATTCATTGCTCAGTATTATTTATTTACTTATTTGTTTCTTCGTTTATTTATTATTTTTTATGCTTGTACAGTGTATCTTCTTTTCCACATTGGTTGCTTGTCGGTCATTGTGTGCAGGTTTTCATTGATTCTGTTGTATTTCTTTGTTCTACTGTGAATGCCTGTAAGAAGGTTAGTCTCAGGGTAGCATTTGGTGACACATACCATACATACTTCGATAATAAAGTTACTTTGAACTTGAACTTTGAACTCTGAGCTGCTACAGGACCTCAATGATGAATAACTAGAGTAATTCTAAAAAGAATATAAAGCAAATGCAAGCACAAAGTGGAGAGAAGGAAAATTAATCCCAATGTTTTACGAAGAGCTGGCTTAGTGATGGGCTGAGTGGTTTCTATTAATGCCAAGCAAATCAATGAGATTTCTGTTTTAACTTGTTAGATTTAGCGTTCTCAGCTTTCCACTTTTCTTTCTTTCACCCCTTGCAGTTAGGCCTGTGCACTACAAAACATGAAACAGAGGAGTTCAGACGCGTTTTACAGATTCATTCCGAGCTTAATTACCTCGGCAATATGTTGCTGCAAAGTACAAAAAAACCAGTTTAAACTTGTTTCCAGCCAAAAAAAAAGTAGCACCAGTTGATGCAAGGCTTTTAAATAAAGAGTTGATGGACAAGTGCTAATTAAGTCTCAGTAATTGTGCTCGGTTTTCTTAAACTCACATCAGTTGGTGACTTGGGAGCAAAAGAAACAGAAGGAGAGAAAGGTATTGCTCTGAGCAGCATTCAAATTCCTTAATGCACTTCATTAAATGGTGGATGTGGCTTCCTGTACAGTGTCCTTCTGCAGTGACATTGCCTCTATTGCACAATTCAAAGGCTCCTATCGAATCAAAAACTGACTCCATGCTGATCCCAAGGCACATTGCTCCCTTGCATCTAAATTAACACTGTCACTGTTGACAAGCAAAGAACATTTAATATCATCAATAAAGCTCCTCAGCAGATAATTATTCATTCAGTCACTAAAAACAAGATAAGTTAAATGTTGGCCTCAAAGGTAAAAAAAATTCTTGTTGGGAGGAACACTGGAGACAAACCACTTTTTGACCCTGTATGGAATTTCATGGTTTAAAATTCAACATTGCTTAATGTCATTTCCAGTACTTTAAATCACCTCTCATCATCCCTGTACCGAAGAATTCTACACCTTCAGAATTAAACGAC
This sequence comes from Mobula birostris, assembly GCF_030028105.1. Classification (NCBI taxonomy): domain Eukaryota; kingdom Metazoa; phylum Chordata; class Chondrichthyes; order Myliobatiformes; family Myliobatidae; genus Mobula; species Mobula birostris. The sequence continues at coordinate 23,611,598 of NC_092392.1, read as the reverse complement.
TACTGACCAGTGGCACTGATGCCAATCATGATGAAGTACTTTGAATAACTGGTAATGGCACACATCAAAACCTCCATTCTTAGCAAACTGGACACTCACCAATAACCTTAGTGATGGAACCTCTCTGCGACAGATGCCATATCATCCATCATGCACCTGGCACTGACACACTTAGGAAATAAGGACACTTACTGTATGCGAGAATGGTGTTTCTGGATTTCTGTTTGCCATTCAGCACTATTTTCCCACAGACCTTAGTGAACAAACTCCTACTCCTCGGTCTAAATACACCACTGGCTTAGATCAATGTTGTTCTCAACGTCTCACCCATCAAAAACCGTCAATTAGTCTGGAGGCTAGAGTGGCATGGGACCCGGAGGTTCTGGGCATTGCTTTGGGGCCTGCAGTTCTCACCATGGCAGCGGGAGTGCCACACTACTGTCGTGGTTAGCGTAGTCGCTTTAGAGCACCAGCAATCTCCAAATGGGGTTTGATTTCCCACCGCTGTCAGTAAAGAGTTTGTTCATTCTCTTTGTGATTATGCGGGTTTCCTCCGGGTGCTCCAGTTTCCACCCACATCCCAAAAAGACATATGGGTTAGGGTTAGTGAGCAGCGGGCATGATAGGTGGGTACCGGAATCGTTACAAAACTTGCAAACTGCCCAAGCACACCCTCAAACTGTGTTGGTCATTGATGCAAAAATGATGCATTGCACTGTATATTTCATGTGACAAATAAAGCTAATGTATAATTTAGAGAACTTAAATGTAAGTCATAAATAAATAAATATGCCATAAAAACGTCAGAAGTAAATGGTGATGGTGAATGACATAAAAATTCACCAAGTTCATCTTTGTCCTGCAGGGACAGAAATCTGCTATGCTCACAAAATGTGGTCTAACAGTGTTTCCAGACCTACCAGTGCAGTCCATTCATCAACTTCCTCTACCCCTCAGACTTCAAATGGTCATCTTGACCAGCAGAATGTCGCCTAATGATCTTCTGAATTTCTTCTGGGTGCTTCTCAGGAGATTTACAGTGTCAGGCAGTGATCATAAAATCTGCATTTTGAGCTATTTTCTGATGAGTTATCTTCTTTGCTCTTTGTTGCGGATCAATGTGCACTCCAGATGATCTCCAAGTTCATCAAAGGTACAACATCCATCATCAAAGACCTCCACCATCCAGGCAATGCCACCTTCTTGCACTTATCATCAGGGAAGAGGTAGGAGCCTGAATTACCACACCACCAAGTTCAAGGGTGGGGGGGAATGTGGTGGACTATGGTCGTGGTGCCTGTCAGTGGAGCTACGCAGAATAACAATTCAGCACCGATGTGATAGGCATTCTTGTGAATGTTGGGTACACAATGCTATGTGCCTGCGATGTTGCTTCAGGTAAGTTTTACATTGCCTGCAGTATGTGTATTTGTATACTTGTTCCCATGGCAATAAGCTGGACATTGATGCTGACTTTGATATAAACACAAGATCTTTAAGAGGTTCAGTGTAAAATTAAACCATAATTATGAAAACTAACAAGTTCATTCTTTTGAACAGAAGAGATTCTCGAGTTTAGGTAGGCACGCGAATGTGAGTGTTATGGACATGAAGCAGACAGAAGTGTAGTTGGCTATTTGATTATTAATTTAATTGGTTCAGCACAACATTGTGGGCCGAAAAGCCTGTTCCTGTGTGGTACTGTTCCATGTTCTATATTCTATTCTGCAGCTGCTGCTTGAGCAAAACCCACAAAATGCAGAGTGAACTCAGCTAGCCAGGCAGCATTTATGGAGGGAAATAAAAAGTTGGCGTTTTGGGCTGAAACCCTTCATTAGGACTGAACTCTTGATGAAGGGTCTCAGCCAGAAACATCAACTGTTCATTGCCCTCCATAGGTGCTGCCAGAATTGTTGAGTTTCTCCAGCATTTTATGTGTGAAATTCAGTCTCTTGGTCAAAATGAACATCGACTTCAGATGGTAGACATTGTACAATAATTAAAATGGGGTTGATTTGACCCAGTAGGGTAATAGCTATGCGTTTAAAATAAATTGGCCAACAAATACAGTGAAAAGCTACACAAAGAATGCTACTCACATGGGTTGAGCTGTGAATATCAGAGGAGATGCAATGCCCTAAGGGTCCTCCTTTGCTGTAGGCATTGGCCCACGACCAAAAGCTACACATCACTGTGATCTGAGTTTTATTTTTTGATCAGAAGCAAACAAAGTTCTCTGTGCATGTGCTTGTAGCTGCACGCCGCACACTATGCATTGAGTGACAAACAACTGTTTATTCCTGAATCAATGGAGACTGTCTGCTTCTGCATTAACATTAGAAAGGCTCAGAATTAAAAGGGAAAATATTCTTTGTCAAAGTAAATTTCCATTGCAACGAAGTGTGCTTGAAGCTGAAGCAACATGATTCACAACAGAGTGACGAGAGCGACTAGGATGACCTAATCTGGATGTTTGACAGCACACCTGATATACTGCTAATGAGGCAACAGTTTTTAAAATGCAGGTGCAAAGAAGGAGACCATTTGGCCCATCGTGCCTCTACCAGATCTCTGAAAGAATTGTCCAATTAGTGCTCTTAATCTCAGTTTTGCCAATTTCCCTTCAGTGTTTATTCAACTATTGCTTGAAGTGCGCTCTCACTGGCCTTCTATGAGTGCATTTCAGATCATTAAATTGTTAGATTAGAAGTATTCTCTTTCTTTAAATCTGTGCTGTCAGGCTAATGATCTTCCTATCAGTACGACGGCTCCCATTATTTTACTGCAGATCTCATCTGGGTCAGGCACACTTATCACAGCTGCCATAGGGTAGGAGGTATAGAAGCCTGACATCCTACAACCAGGTTTAGGAACAGCTACTTCTGTTCAACATTCAGCTCTTGAACCAATCAGCACAAGCCTAATCACTGTCTCAGTTTAACAATACTATGATAACCGTTCTAAAATTGACATTGTTTGATTTTTGTTCAAATGGTCTTCTGTCTTGTAAAAGTTGACCACTTTGAACCCTTTGCTCTAACATTGAATCTATTTCAAGATCATTTAATTGTCACGTTTAATTGTCATTCAAACCATACACATTTATACAGCTAAATGACACAGTGTTCCTCCAGGTCAAGGTGCAAACCATAGTACATACACTCACACACAACAAACAACATATATGATTATGGATAGCATTTAGTCACGAAAAATAATATTAGCTCAAGTCCATGACTGACATGGCCTGGATTGATGGTGCATAGAATATTGTCATGGAGTCACGTTTCTGCAAAAACAAGTGTGTAGCAGTTGCTTATCTCTTGTTCTATTTGTGTTCTTTCTTGTATAAATTGTGTATAATGTATGTTTTTCTTGTGAATGTTATGGCTCTGATGTTATATGCTTGTGATGCTGCTGCAAGTAAATTTTTCATTGCACCTGTGCAGACATGTACACGTGCAGGTGACAATAAACCTGACTTTGAGTAAATGTCAAAGTCTGTACCAGAGGTACATGCAGAATATCTGTTCCATAGAAGGCACGACTTCAAGAAGGCAATGCCTATCATCAGAGATTTCCACCATGCCACCTTCTGACAGCTACCATTGGGCAGAAGGAACAGAAGCCTAAGCCCGAAGTCCCACCCCACTAGGTTCAGGAACAATTACTTCCCTTCAGCCATTCTTGAACGAACCAGTATAACCTTAATTAATAGAGTTTTGCTAACCTATGACCACTTTGAAAACTTTGCACTAAAATGAATTTTTTTTCATTCTATTTGTGTTCTTTCTTGTAAAATTTGTGTTTTATTTGTTTATTTTTTGTTTCCTTTTCTTCTTGTGAATGCTGCTCATATATTGTTATGTGCCTGAGATCCTGTTTCAAGTAACCTCCTTTATTGCACCTGTACATACATGTACTTGTGCCACATTACAATAAATTAGACTTTTTGACTTTTAAGTCCCACCTTAATTTTTACAGACTCCCCTCCCTTGTCCCAGGTGCTAGTCTATTCATCCCCTGGAGCACCTTCACTGATGCCTTAAACTGCTTGCTGGAGCAGACATCCACAAATTACCCAGGGAGTGTTAGAGAAGTTCTATTCCTACTTCACAAAATCTCAGAAGAAAATCTTCAAGAAGTGGAAATATCTTTTATTCATTATCGTGTGCTTCACCAAGTACTGGAACTTGCCCGCAACTTACTTTATACTTCATACTTATGAATGTGAGGCTAAGCACAGTTCCAATGCCATATTTAAGTTCACTGACGGCACCACTATTGTCCGAATCAAAGGTGGTGATGTATCCATATACAGCACACGAGGGAGATTGGATTTCTGGTTCAGTGAAACATCTCACGTTCTCAGCATTAATTTTATTTTCACAGTTTGTCTTCTATTGCACATTGGTTGTTTGTTAATCTGTCTGTTTATGTGTAGCTTTTCATAAATTCTTTTGGATACGTTTTCCAGTGAATGACACAAGAAAATGAATCTCAAGGTTATATATGATAACATGTATGTACTTTGATTATAAATTTACTTTCATTTTGAATTTGACTTCCCCTGTTGTTACTGGTATGTGGCCTCGGGTTAAAGTTCATGATCTAACCCTGACCTATATAAGTCTCACCTAGCTGGCAATTTGTCCTTGAATGTCACCCAGTAAATGCTTCTTAAAATAGCAAGTAAGACATGGACTTAGTAGCTAAAGTGTGGCTAATATCTTATCTTCCTGCTTGATTTGGTCTCATCAAGTAAAATTGTGCCCTAAAGGAAGGTACGTGCATGGAGAGAGTTGGAAAAGCATTGACTAGGTCAGAGATCCGGCATGATAAGCTGAGCTTGGGTCAAAGGCCTGAGTGAATTTGAACACCTATTTTAATTCTACTTTCTATTCCTATTCCAACATGGCAGATCATGGCCTCCTCTACTACCATGGTGAGGTCACCTTCAGGTTGGAGAAACATTTCATATTCCATCTGGATAGCCTCCAAGCTGATGGATTGAACATTGATTTCTAGTTATTTCTCCCCTACCCCCTTCAATCTTTTTCCATTCCCCAGTCTGGCTCCCCTCTTGCCACCTCTCTTCACCTGTCTATTCACCTCCCTCTGGTGTTCCTCCTACTTTCCTCACTCCCGTGGTCCACTCTCTTCTCCTATCAGATTCCTTCTTCTTCAGCCCTTCACCTTTTCCACCTATCACCTCCCAGCTTTCCATTTCAGCCACCTCTTTCCCACCCACTCATCTTCCCCCTCACCTGGCTTCACCTATCACCAGCCGGTTTTCATTCCTTCCCTTCCCCCTTCTTCTTATTCTAGCTTCTGCCCCCTTCCTTTCCATTCCTGATGAAGAGTCTGAAACACAGGCTGTTTGTCCTCTTCCGTAGCTGTTGTCTAACTTGCGGTTCTCCAGCACTTCGTGTGTTGAACCTATTTGTCAGGTTCTGTATTTCCAACCATGTTCAAAAGGATTATTCGAATTGTTCCCATTTAAAGTATAAATATGTGCAAAAAGAAATTCACTACTCGCTCTTCGTGCACCAAAAGTCAGATTAGGGATGATTTCAACTTTAAACCCTTCATGGTACAATTTCCTCCTTTGTGTTTTCACTAAGGAATGATTCGACTTGCATGGAGGTCTATCATCACCACGTACCATTGTCAGTCCTTCAGGAATGTACTGCACCAGCAGAAACTAATTAATCCTCTGAATGCTTTCTGGGAGAAAAGTCAGAGGGACCTATGCATAAATATTAACATAAGCACAATAAATTCTGCAGATGCTGGAAAATCAGAGTGACACATACAAAATGCTTGATATTAAAATGCTTAAAGGGCTGAAAATGGTTGACTTCATAAGTCTTGATGAAGAGTCATAGCACGAAACGCTGACTGTTTAGAGACCTGATGAAGTGTCTCGGCCTGAAATGTTGACTGTTTATTCTTTTCCATCGATGCTGCCTGACCTGCTGAGTTCCTCGAGCATTTCTGTGCATAAGTATCTTTTTCCCCTTTATTTGAGCAGCTGCTTTAACAGTTGCAATAACACTGGAACTAGGAATTAAAAAGCTGATTGAATGATAGATTGCCATGTCAGATGGGAGGGCATAGGGCAGATGACCGAGGAGGTAGAATCATGTGACAAAAATTTCTAAGCTACACACAAATTAACATGGCAAATCCAATTGCCAGTAAGAATGTTATAATGATTCAATCAATTCAATTCAATTCAACTTTATTGTCATTGTGCCGAGTACAGATACAAAGCCAATGAAATGCATTTGGCATCTGACCAGAAATGCAAAGGATAGTGTTATTTACAAAATAACTGCGAATAAAAAAGTGCTACAGCACACAAATATAAAAGCACTGAGACAGTACAATACGGATGCAATACTGCTTAGCGCTGTGATGAGAGATTCAGCAGTGTCACAGCCTCAGGGAAGAAGCTCTTCCTGTGCCTGCTGGTGCGGGAGCGGAGGCTCCTGTAGCACCTACCGAATGGGAGGAGAGTAAAAAGTCAATGGTTAGGGTGAGATGCATCCCTGATAATGCTTTTCGCCTTGCCCAGGCAGCGTTTATGGTAGATGTTCTCAATGGTGGGCGATTGGGTGCCGGTAATCCGCTGGGCAGTTTTCACCACACGCTGGAGTGCTTTGTGGTCTGATACGGGACAATTGCCATACCACACTGATATGCAGTTGGTGAGTATGCTCTCAATGGTACAGCGGTAAAAGTCCATCAGTATCCTGGGACAAAGGTGAGCTTTCTTCATGCTCCGCAGGAAATAAAGGCGCTATTGCGCCTTTTTGATCAGGATGGAGGAGTTCAGGGACCAGGTGAGATCCTCGGAAATGTGGACACCAAGATAATGATGTTGAGCTATCTTATCTTTTGGGTAAGATGTAAGGCAAAGAGCCCCAGCTCTGCTCTCAAGTAGTTGTAGAATATTTTCAAGTTACGGGTGGCACAGTAGCGCGGTGGTTACTGTGCCAGTAGTCGGAGTTGAATTCCCTCCATTTTCTGTAAGGAGCTTGTATGTTCTCGCTATGACCACATGGGTTTCCTCTGGATGCTCCGGTTTTCTCCCGCATTTCAAAGACGTGCAGGTGAGTAGGTTCACAAACAAGAGAAAATCTGCAGATGCTGGAAATCCAAAGCAACACATACAAAATGCTGGAGGAACTCAACAGGCTAGGCAGCATCTATGGAAAGGAGTACAGTCAGTCCTGCTGAAAGGTCTCAGCCCGAAACGTCGACTGTACTGTTTTCCATCAATGCAGCCTGGCTTGCTGAGTTCCTCCAGCATTTTGTGTGGGTTAGCAGGTTATTTGGTCACATGGGTGTAGTTGGGTAGCGCTGGAAGGGCCTGTTACCACACTGTATCACTAACCAAATAAAAGAATTAATTAAATAAAGAAATCTACAATTGGAAGATGAGCAGCTTTACCTCCCGTGGCACAGCCAATAGGTCTCTCAATCACGATCATTTTTATAGATTAACATTATTACCTTGCTGTTTATGGGACACTCGCTGTGAATCAAAATTTAATAGCGCTGTCATGGGTCATGAAATTTATACGTGATGCTGCCTGACCTGCTGAGTTCCTCCAGCATTTTGTGTGTGTTGCCATGATACTTGCTGTTCTGTGGTGGCATCACCATGCAATACATTAAAGTACTATAAATTACAATCAGAAATATATTTTAAAAATTAAATTAAACAAGTAGTGCAAAAAGACAGAAAAAAATAGTGACATAATGTTCATGGGTTGGTTCATAGTCTATTCAGCAATCTGACGGCAGAGGGTAGAAGCTGTTCCTAAAGCATTGTCTTCAGGGTGCTGTATCTCTTCCCTGATGGTATTAATAAGAGAAGGGCACGTCCTGGGTGAAGAGCTTCCTTAGTGATGGATGTCACCCTCTTCAGCCATCATTTGTTGAAGATTTGAAACATTAATATTGGTTTATTGCCATCTCATGTACCATGGTACGGTGAAAGTCCTGAGTTCAATACCTTAGATCAAAGCCTGAGGATCGATCAGAAGCCCAGAAGGCAAAGCCTGACAGCTGGAGCCCTGGATCTGTGGGTCCACTGGGGAAGTCAAAGGCTCAGTGTCTGCGAACCCGAGTCATTGTCCGCTGTAGGCTGGAGTCCAGTGGTAAGGTTTGGGGACTGTGTGTGAGGGAGGAACTAGGCTTGTTTTGCTGTTGCTTTGTTGCTGTTGTTCTGTTGCTGTGTTGTTCTGTGAACATGGCGGAATGCTATGATGGCGGTGGAATATCTGTCAGCACATGTGGGCTGCTTCAGGACATCCTAAGTTATGTTGGTTGTTGATGCAAACACAGCATTTCGCTACGCAAACACGAGGAATCCTGCAGATGCTGGAAATTCAAGCAACACGCATCAAAGTTGCTGGTGAACGCAGCAGGCCAGGCAGCATCTCTGGGAAGAGGTAGAGTCGACGTTTTGGGCCGAGACCCTTCGTCAGGACTAACGAACTTCGTTACTCCTGAGGAAGGGTCTCGGCCCAAAACGTCGACTCTACCTCTTCCCAGAGATGCTGCTTGGCCTGCTGCGTTCACCAGCAACTTTGATGTGTGTGACAGCATTTCACTATATGCTTCAAATATACATGTGATAAATAAATTAATTAATCTGCATCTGAAGCTAGTTTGTTTGCATGTCATACATAAGTATACTGAGGTAGTTAAAAGAAATAACATTTACAGAATGCAGAACATAGTGTTAGAGAAAACGTGCAGTGCAAGAAGTCAAACAACATGCAAAACCCATGACAAGATAGACTGGGAGACCAAGAGTTTGTCCTTATTTATAGGAGATCTGTTCAAGAGTTTTATAACAGCAGGATAGGAGCTGTCCTTGAGCCTATGGTACATGTTCTCAATCTTTTGTATCTTGCGCCCGATGGAAGAGGGGAGAAGAGAAAATGACTATGGTTGGAATGTAAATTAGCTTACATATTTTCTACATTACAACAGCAACCGAACTCCACTGTGTATAAGCTGGTTCTAGAGCCCCAAGAGTTTGAAAGACATTATGTAAGTGGGAGTCTTAAATGCTTCAAAATGCTAAACTCTGCATTCTGTTTCTCTTTTTGCAATCTTGGTGTACTTATTTATAGGTCTGATGTCTGTCGACAAGTGTGGCTTGCCTGGCAAGTTGAAGTTGTGGTGCTTGCAGTACGGACTGATGCCACGGATAATGTGGCCACTAACTGTCTATGAAGTGGCAATGTCCCATGTTGAGGCAATGGAACGGAAGATCAACAAGTTATGTGAAGAAGTGGTTTGGAGTACCGAGCGGCCTCTCCAATGTTGTAATCCACAGTAGCCAGACAAAGCTTACCATCCCTGTGCAATCCCTTGTTGAAGAGGTTAAGGTAGCCAAGCTAAGATCATTCTTGATGCTTCGAGACTCAAAAGACTCTGTCATCAAGAACACCCAGTCAGATGTGAGATCAGGCAGGAAGTGGTCAGCCTGTGTAGCAGTTGATGAGGCAGAGTCTAGATTGAAGCACAAGGAGATGGTTGGGGCTACCCAGTTAGGCCGCCAGGGACTTGGATGGACAACCCACAAGTGGTGGTCATCTTCTACAGGTAAAGAACGCCGTGAGCTTGTAACACAAGAAATACGAGAGGAGAAAGGGGAGAAGAGGTTAGCTAAGACAGCTGGCCTGGCCAAACAAGGGGCTTGGACCCGGTGGAAAAGTGTTGAACAACGACATCTATCTTGGAATGTTCTGTGGCAGATGGAACCCCTCTGCATTTCTTTTCTGTGCAGACCAGCGTATGATCTGCTCCCAACACCTGCCAACCTCAGCACCTGGTATGAAGATAAGACAGACAGGTGTGCTTGGAGGAATAACAACGTTCTCAAAGTTGCAAAAGAAGCAGTTGAGCGGAGAGTACTGCAACACAACTTATCTCGTGCCCCATGCTGCACAGAACATCGCATATCATTTGTGAAAGAAGACTCCCAGTCAAGGGTGTACAGCGCAGGCTCACGATCAAGCACACTTCCTTCAGCCAATGATTGGTGTGTCAAGGCCGACCTGGACGGGAAAGGCAGTTTCCCAGAGCAAATAGCTTTCACTACATTGCGTCCAGATATAATCGTATGGTCTGACACCAGTAGAGAAGTGGTTATTGGTGAACTCACAGTCCCCTGGGAAGACAACATTGATGAAGCCCGTGAGTGCAAGTTAAACAAGTATGCAGAATTAAGATCAGAGTGCAGAGACAGAGGGTGGAAGGTCTCATACTATCCGTTTGATAGTGGGTTTATTGCATTCACTTTCCAGAAGTGGCTGCGTGACCTTGGCTTCACTAGAAGAGAGATCAAGTCAACCAGCAGGGCTGCAGCTGAGGCAGCAGAGACAGGATCAGCATGGGTGTGGACCAATTATGTCCAGAGGGGCAGATAGTCAGACAGTGTATACATCTTTTGCAAACCCTTCAGTAGTTTCATAGACACCTGAAGAGCAGACATCTGTTGGATGGAAGCAACTAACAACTCTGATAGAGGCAGATGCCAAGTTTTTAAGCTCACCAGTGGGAGGTGGTGCTTTAGCACTGCTGGCCCACCACCTCGAGGGAGTCTTGATCATAAGCGAGCTGAAACTCCTGAGGACAGGTGGCAGATCAACTGATGATCCCACTGGTGATAGCACAGGACAGTTAACATCTTAGTCCACGTGTATTTTCAATTCTGGCATGATCTGCCTGGATGGTAGATGAAGTTTTTAACTCTATCTCAGTAAACGTGACAATAATAAACCAGACACAATAACAATACCAATTACATTGCTTAGATGAGATTACTTGTGTTGACTTTTGGATGGGACATTCAACTAACATCTCTATGGGCTGCTTTTAATGCCTATGTACATTTTGAAAGTACAATACTTATACCCAGTGACTTGGATAATATTTGTCTTTGAATCAACACCAATAAAACATAGTTGTTATCAATTAAACAAATTAAATTAGATTATATTAAATGTATTTATAACATGTACATCAAAATATACACAAATGTTTCATTTGAGTCTATGCCCAATATGGTCCGAGATTGTGCCCATCAGTTTCGCCACGCATCCGGCACAAAAATAGCATGTCTATTACTTACTAACCCTAACCATAACCATATGTCTTTGGAATATGAGAGGAAACCGGATCACCCGGAGAAGACTTGTGGTCATGGGGTGAAGTTACAAACGCCTTAAAGGCAGTAGCAGGAATTGAACCCTCAGCACTGTTTGCTATTGCTATGAAATGTTGTACTATATGCTACACTACGAGGGCTTACTGTACAGATATTGTTTGCTGCATTTCCTACATTACAGCAGTATCTACATTAAAACAAAATCTTTATTGACCAGAGAAGGACCAGAATTGAATGTAAAAGGTGCTATGTAAATGCATCACCTCTTTCCTTACAAATCAATAAGGCTCCTGCTTCAGTGATGTTCATTATGGGAGCGTTCATATTAGACCCTGGTTTCGTAGAGTCAAAGGGTCTTGTCAGCCTATTTTTAAGTAAATATAATTCATATCAGACCCTGGTTTTGTAGAGTCAAAGGGTCCTGTCAGCCTATTTTTAAGCCAATATAATTCTTTTCTACCTGAACTATCTCTGCTAGGGATCCATCAAAGAGAAAATCAGAGGAAGATTGCTCTCAGATCAGAAGAAATTCTGCTTTGTAGGCAGTACTGAGTGTCTGTCACTTCTCATTCATCTTTCACAAGACCATCACTGGCAATCCTTACACTTCAAAAAGAGAGAGAGAGAGAGAGAGAGGAACGAGAAGAAAGAGTTCAAACAGAGCGACAGAGCCAAGAAATGGGTAGGACACCTTTCCAAAGGAAAGAAAAATAGAATTAAACAGGAATTTTGTTAACAGCAATGATTTGGGGTGCCACGATATCATAGCAGTTAGTGCAACACCATTACAGCTTAAGGCGTCAGAGTTTGGAGTTCAATTCCGACGCTGTCTGTAAGAAGTTTTGTATGTTCCTTCTTGTGAGCATGTCGGCTTCCTATAACAGTCCAAAGACGTAGCGGATAGTAGGTTAATTGATCATTGTAAATTGTCCTGTGATTAGGGTGAAGTAGGTGGGTCATTGGCCGGAAGGGCCTGATCCATGCTGTATCTTTAAATAAGTAAAATAAATTCCAGAAGTTGTTAAATTAACAGTGTTAAAGAATGAACTTAGATAATGCAAATTGAGCAAAGACGTCAGCATCAAAAAAATCACATAATCTCAGCCCTAGGGATACCAGTCACACTTAACAAGACTTGACTCCCATAAATAAATACAAATGACGAAAGGTGCTGACGTGACCTTTGGTATAAGTCAGACCCTTTCTCTCTGCTCCCTTCAAACTAGCAATTTATCAAATCCAACAAAGCTAGACCAATTAAGGAAACAGATTATTGCATTTAGCATTTAAAACTAATTTGAGATCATAACTCATTGAAACCTATGGAATATTGAAATGCCTAGATAGTGTGAACGTGGAGAGTATGATTCCGAAAGTGAGGGAGTCTAAGACCAGAGGGCACTGAATATAAGAATGTCTCTTCAGAACAGAGATGAGGAGGAATTTCTTCAGCCAGTGGGTGGTGAATCTGTGGAATTCATTGCCACAGACAGCTGCAGAGGCACATTAGGTACTTTTAAAGTGGAGGTTGATAGGATCTTGATTAGTAAGGGTGTCAAAGTTTACAGGGAGAAGACAGGAAAATGAGCTTGAGAGGGATAATAAATCAGCCATAATAGAAAGGCAGAGCAGAGTTGATGGGCTGAATAGCCTATCTCTGGTAGATAGATAGATAGATAGATATATTTTATTGATCCCGAGGGAAATTGGGTTTCGTTACAGCCGCACCAACCAAGAATAGAGCATAAATATAGCAATACAAGAACCACAAACAATCAAACAACAATATACAAACTATGCCAGATGGAAGTAAGTCCAAGACCAGCCTATTGGCTCAGGGTGTCTGACCTTCCACGGGAGGAGCTGCAAAGTTCGATCTCCACAGGCAGGAACGACCTCCCGTGACGCCCAGTGTTGTATCTCGGTGGAATATGGCCAGAGTCCAACAGCAAAAAGTTCAATATCTGGTCTACAAACACATTCCTCAATCGTAATATGACCAAGATTACACCATCTGTTGTTAACCAGAACAGTAAGCCCCCAACTCCTTTACGCTTACCGCTCTCAGTGCACTTCCGGTCAGCCCGAACGGTCTGGAAGCCATCCATGGAAATGTTTTGGTCGGGTATGTCCTCGTGCAGCCACGTTCCAGTAAAACACATAACACTGCACTCCCGAAGTGTTCTCTGACGCCTGGCTAGCGCCGTGAACTCGTCCATTTTATTACTCACCGAACTCCTCTTCTCCATAAGTCTCTGTTGTCTCGACCCAGTCCTCTTTCCTCGCCTTTGTGATCCCCCTCTGCATCCTCTGTGTGTTTTCCTCCAGATTTCAGCAGGGGTGTCCGCTGCTCTGCTCGCTAAACCGGCCAGCATAAGCGCAATCAGCTGGTCCCTGGAATAAACAATGCAACTATACTGCTGCCCCGCTAATGAGACGTGTCCGAATGTAACTATTTCCAGCGCTAAAAACCCAAATAAAACTCTCTCCACCAGCATGTGAGAGAGGGTGCAGCTTCAATGTGTTACCGTGAAAAAAAACAACAAATAACGTAAGTTAAAAAAGTAAGAAGAAAAAAGTAAGAATACTAGTCGGAATGGCTGTAACAGGCTGCATGCATGACCGGTGCATGCGCACTATGTCATATGTCATATGTCTGAATAGCATGCAAACAAAAACTTTTCACTGTATCTCGGTAGATGTGACTGTGCTGACTGTGAATGAAGTCATCAGAGAGACACTGAAGCTGGTGACTGAGAAGTCTTTATTCAGCACAACAAGCAGACATCATTCTGGAGACACTCTCAGTCGAGGTTCACAAACCCAAACGTACTTCACGTTTTTCTATCACTTCTTAAGATTAAAAGTAACAGTGAGTGATTCAGTAAGATTTCAATCGTTACAATGACGTTGTTGACTGATTGCTTCCTAATTTACCCTCCTCTTGGCCCCTGGACAGAAATCTGTCCCAGGAAGGCCAAGCTTTGAGGAACTTTATGTGGGTTCAGTGTAAACAGCCTTCACTTTGGATCCCTTCACCAATTACTAACCTATGTGAACCTAAAGCTACACATATGGCTATCAGTCTTTAGGCAACCAGTCTTTAAACTTTATTCATGGTTTGCTAACACTCACTCTCTCTCTCTCCTTCTCTCTCTCTCTGTCTCATGGTTATCTATAAGAATGCGCAGACATGGTGATAAAATGCTTCAGAAGTTTGATCGTGTCCTCTTCGTCCCTTCAATTGGATAGTTAGAAGTATCAGTAGTGGCTTTCAGTAGTTAACTCTGTGGAAAGGGTCACAGCAAGGTAACTTTGTTTCAGGTGCACAGGCAAAAGTTCACATTCCATGCAATGACAGAAGTTTATTAAAACGATCTTGACAACCAGTCTTTTTGATCGAGCTACTGGAGGGGTTGGGGGTCTCTATTTGAATAGCAGCAGGAGCATCGCCCTGGTGACACTCCTCCCAGACTGTCCTTTCAGTCATTGTTCCTCCTGCTGAAAGGGCCGAGCTTATTTGTGTCCACTCCTCATTCAGCTGAGGTGATTGTCCTCTGACACTGTGTGCAATTTCTTTTCACTTTCTCGGTCTGCCTTTCCAACGAGGTTGTGGAGCTGGATGTCTCTGCCTGAACTCGGATCCCTTCAAATCTATTTTCCCCAATATCTTTCTATTCTATTCTATATAACTAATCATCTACCTCCAAAAACCAGCCTTCATTACAAAAGTATAGTTACAGTTATACTTTAAACTTTATTCATGGTTTGCTAACACTCTCTATCTCTCTCTGTCTCTCTCTCTCGCTCTCTGTCTCTCTATCTTCTGCATCTGCATTTCTGTTCTCTTTTATCTGTAGGTTCTCCATCAGGCATGGTCAGATGTGACACAGCAGGCTGATGATCATCACTTAGATTCACTGTAATGACTCTGCTAATGGCTAGACTTGATCCCTTGTTCTTTCTGTGAGGCAACAAGGGGGGGTGAGTCATCTAGTTTAACCTAGTCCATTGTTTCCACTGGGTGCCTCAGCGGGTCTGTAGAAAAAAAAGTGACATTTGTTAGAAGCACTGCCTGTGGTTCTATCCACAAGGGAGTGAACTCTGTCTTTTCAGGCAGATCCCTTACCATGACTTAGCCTCCCGGCTGTGGGAGAACGTCTTCTCTCCCCTTTGGCTCTCTCTGATCAGCAAAGTGTTGCTGTTGTTTCGCTCAGTCCCTCAACACTTTAAGCTGGTCACAGAGGTCCTTTAGATACTGGGTCATTTTATCCCTTTTGGTTCTAGTTTCTCTGCAACCCTTAATCACCTCATAAGGGAGTCGAATTGCTTGCCCCGTCAGTAATTTATAGGGCGTTTTGGATATGCTTGCAACCTCAAAGGTGCACTTAATGTAAGAGAAACGTATACAATATACATCCTGAGATGCTTCTTTGCAACCATCCACGGAAAAGGGTGTCCCCAAAGAATGAATGACAGTTAAATGTTAGAACCCCACAACCCCCCCCAGCTCCCCTTTTCCCGCGTGGAAGCGGCAGTGAGCAATGATCCCCCTCCCCCCACTGGCAAAAAAATGCATTGGCATCCATCACCAAGCACTCAAGCGTGAGCAAAGCAACAGCAAAGACACAGACCTGCTGTACTCCAAAGACTATTTGTTCACCTGGTATTCAACATACGACAGGCTCTCTCTCTCTCTCCCTAATAAGGGAGAAAAAGATGTCTCCATTTCACAGCGAGAGGGGAGACATAACAAACAACTCGCTGGTTTACGATGTTAAAAGTCCGTTGCATCGTTTTTTCTGAGCACTGTGCCCAAAGATCTCGGGCCTCTGGGTCAGGGTCTTCAAAAGGGAAAAACAGAGATATTAGAGATGGAAATAGAGCTGTTTCCGAAGATGCAAACAAAGGAGTCGCCATTGATCCTCCTGAGCTCCTCCCTTATCAGGATCCCTGTCAATATATCAACTCATGTCTTTCCTGTCTCTGTTATTGCTTGAGCTCAGGTAGGTTTGATATCTTGGTTCATCCTTTCTACCATTCCTGAGCTCTGAGGGTGGTAGGGTATGTGGAATTGTTGTCGAATCCCTAACAGCTTGCACATTTCCTCCATCACTTTCCCTGTGAAATGTGTTCCCTGATCCAAGTCTACCCTGGCTGGAGACTCCCACCTGGGGGGGATTTCCTGAGCTAAAGTCTATGCCGCTGTGCGGGCGGTACAAGCTGTAGTTGGGAAAGCCTCTACTTACCGGGTGAATTGATCCATGATCACAGCAGTGGCTTTTCCTCTTGCATTTCAGCAGAGGCCCTGTGACATCCATCTGGATGATTTCCTAGGGCCCCTTTGGCTGTGGGTTGTTTGCTAACTGCACCTTTATGCTCTTACTGGGGTTACGCTGGGCACAAATGACCCAATGGTGACAGAATTTCTCAACGTCTTTGCCCATCCCTGGTCACAACCAGGCTTACCAGAGTGTTGTGATAATGCAGTGCTTCCCTCATGATATAACCTCAGTAGTTTCAGCCTAAAACATGAGTCCAGCTACCAGATGGTTCTTCCTTTGCTCTCTCTCCCCTCCATTTCTCCTTCTCCTCTGCCTCCACCTCTTTATATAATTTTACTAAACTGGCTTCAGTAGTTTCTTCCTGTACACTTGCAATTCCAGTTGCCTCTTGTTCTCCTGCTGCCATTTTGCCTTGATGTCTGCCCACTCATTCCTGTTCTGCTCCTTACTCTTCCCTTACTGTTGAGCCTTTACTTTAATCACTGCATCTCTGCTGGCCACGTCATTCCTTGCTCCAGTTCATGCATTAGGTGCCATACTGAATACCGGTCCCTGTTGAGGTTACAGACACTCGTCATTCTCACACCATCAGATAATCATGCACTACCCCAAAAGCATACCTGCTGTCTGCTTATAAATATTTACTCCTTGCTGTAGCACAGTGCTTTTATCTGAGCCACCAGTTCCGCCACCTGAGCTAGACAACCGTCTGGCAGTGCTCCTGAAGCTAATTCCTCACCTGTCTCCTTCACCACACCCCAACCAGTCCATGGCTTTCCATCTGTGTACCTCCGAGACCCATCTATAAAAATTTCCTCTGCTTCCCTTTCCGGAGGTGTTTCCCTCAAACCGATATCTTCCTCCTGCTCTATTTCCACTATGGTGCTTGCAGAATTCATTCTGGTGTCCCTTGTTACTGTCACTGACTTTTTTTTGGCGATAAGATCTGCCTCTGCTGTCAGTGACTGTCAACAGCCTCCTTGTATTCAGGAGCTCTACAATGGGATGGAGAGTGTGCAGTATGAGTTGTCCCTTCAGCACAACAGGTTCGCTTACTCACACCACCTACACTGCACAGTCTATTGGCAATACACAGTGGGGAAGCCTATAAGACCATAAGGCAGAGAAGCAGAATTAGGCCATTCAGCCCATCAAGTCTACTCCACCATTCCATCATGGCTGATCCAGGATCCCACTCTACCCCGTACACCTGCCTTCTCGCCATATCCCTTGATGCCCTGACCGACCAGGAAATGATCAGCTTCTGCCTTAAATATACGCATGGACGTGGCCTTCACTGCAGTCTGTGGCAGAGCATTCCACTGATTTACCACACTCTGACTGAAAAAAGCCCTCCTTACCTCTGTTCTAAAGGGTTGCCCCTCAGTTTAGAGGCTGTGCCCTCTAGTTCTGGATACCCCCACCATAGGAAACATTCTCTCCACATCCACCTTACCTAGTTCTTTCAACTTTCGGTAGGTTTCAATGAAATACCCCCGCATTCTTCTAACTTCCAGTCTGTACAGGTCCAAAGCTGCCAAACGGTCCTCATTTGTTAACCCCTTCATTCCCAGAATCATGCTCATGAACCTCTTCTGGACTCTCTCCAATGGCAACACACCCTTTCTGTGATATGGGTCCAAAACTGTTGAGAATACTTTAAGTGCGGCCTGACTAGTGTCTTATAAAGCCTCAGCATTATCTCCTTTCTTTTATATTCTATTCCCCTTGAAATAAATGCCAACATTGCATTTGCCTTCTTTACCACAGACTAAACTTATAAATTAACCTTCTGGGAGTCTTGCACAAGGACTCCTAAATCCCTCTGCATCTCTGAAGCTTGAATCATCTCCTCATTTAGATAATAGTCTGCACTATTGTTCCTTTTACTAAAATGCATTATCACACATTTCCCAACGCTGTATTCCATCTGCCACTTTTTTGCCCATTCTTCCATTTTGACTAAGTTCTGTTGCAATCACATTGCTCCCTCAGCATGACCTATCCCTTCACCTATCGTCATATCATCCACAAACTTTGCCACAGAGTCATCAATTCCATTATCTAAATCATTGACAAATAATATGAAAAGCAACGGTCCCAATACTGACCCCTGAGGAAAACTACAACAGGTACCCTCTCTCATTGCTGCAGTAAAGGTGAAAGAGCTGAGCCGCATCTGGTAACCCTAGTGCAGGTGCAGAGAGCAGGGCTTTCTTGATATCTGTAAAAGCCTTTTCCTCATTTGGCCCTCAGTTTACTTCCTTCAGAGGGGGTGTCTCTTCTTTGATTAAGGCCGATATCAAAGGCTCTAACGAAAAGAACACTGGCATGAAATTATGGCTGAAACTGAATAGTTATCTTTCTCACTCCCCTTATGTTGACTGGACAAGGCATGGAACTGATGGCAGAGAGTCTGTCATTTGACATGTCCCTCCTGTTCTGCAAAATTATGCATCCTAGGCACTATACAGTTTGTTTCCCTACCTAAGCCTTGTGTGGGATGATATTAAACACCTCATTCCACAGTATTTCTAAAACACTGGCTATTGCCCCCAAGTGAACTAGTTTATCCACCGAGGGAATTAGTAGATCACCTACATATCGAAAGATAGTTGAGTGGTAGGATTTTAAATTGAGCTTTCCTAAAGTCTGTGCCCTGAGCCACTGTGGAACCCCTGATGGAGTCAGGTCCATGTACGTTACTGCCCATCCAAGGTGAAGGGAAATCAGAAATCAGTCTCAGGACTCAGATGCTAATGGGAGCTCCAAAATCCATTAGCAATGTTCAGGACTGAGAAAATGTTATGTTCTTAGGACAGGCCATTCAGGATTGTGCAGGTCAGGGCACAATGGGATGCCATCTCGGTGTGGTCTTTCCGAGGACTGTATAATCTATTGTTAAGGGATATGATCCATCTGGTTTCTTTACTGGACATATTGGCAAGTTAGTGAGTGATGAAGTCTCTCTTAATATGCCTTAGTGTTTTAGTTCCTTCACTATACTTTGGTCATGTCAGTGCATCAGCTTTAATGGGATATTATTTATGGGGTTTATGTAGATCCCCCTTTATCTTAACTTGGTTTACCTTTACCTGACCACACCCTTGCTTGTTTCAAGCTCACACCTCTGGGACCTCCTGGCAAAGTAACCCAGAGACACAATCCTGGCTCCAGTCTCTGATGAATGGTGTGGCTAGGTTATGGACTCTGTTAGTTGTACGTGTTTACTGCCCCTGGCTTGTCCATGGTACTTCTCCCTTTCCAGAGTCTAGAACAGCACCTGCCTCCATTAGGATGTCTATTCCAAGGATAGTACCTTCATTATTTGGACAGACCCAGAAATACACCGGAACCTGCACTCCACCAATTTTGAGTATCTGTGATTCACTTCTTTCTGTCTTCCCCCTACACCCATGTTATAAATAACCTCTCAAGTCATTGGCAAGGGTAGATCTGTTGTTGATACCCTCTCACACCTTACCTGTCCATCACCTCCCTCTGGTGCTCCTCCCCCAACAACCCCCCTTTTCTTTCTTCCATGGCCTTCTGTCCTCTCCTATCAGATTCCCCCTTCTTCAGTCCTGTATCCCTTCAACAATCAATGTCCCAGCTCTTTACTTCACTCATCGATGCCCCCCACACCCCGGTTTTGCCTGTCACCTCGTGGTTCTTCCGCCCCTCCCCACACTTCCTTGCTCTGACCTCCCTTCTTCTTTTCCAGTCCGGATGAAGGGTCTCGGCCTGAAATGTCGACTGTACTCTTTTCCGTAGATGCTGTCTGGCCTGCTGAGTGCCTCCAGCATTTTGTGTGTCTTGCAGGGCAATAAAGCAGCAGTCATTCTGTCATGTATATTTACAAGAAAGAACATAGTGCCTGGAATCACATTATGTACAAATAATAGAGGTACAGAAGGAAAAGGATAAATACAGGGGAAAGTGAGACAGTGTACAAGTACAGCTAAATCAGACTGAAGGACAATTAGAACATTTAAGGAGAGAGAAAGACAAGGATTAAAAACAGGCAGAACAATTCAAACAGCAAGAATGAATTAGTAGTCGGGGACCTGGGCAAATTGAGAGGTAAATGTGATAAGGACCAGCAAGTGGGTGCTCGCTGGACAGCTGATGAAGGTGATGAGGGAAATTGGGAAACACTGGACAATGGAGTCGACAAATGGGACACCAGCAGGAGAGGTTATACCCAGTGCTGCCTGTCGGAATGGCACCTATCAAGACCAGGCAGTGACAAGCTCAGAACCCCAATGATCTCAGCCAGGAGCTGCACTCATCACCAATATCCACGAGCCCTTCACCCCAGGGGAAAAGCAGAGCACTCTATCTGAACTGTCCTCACTTAGACTTGCATGTGGCAATGCAGAGTTTTGAGGTAAGTTAGAAGAAATGATCGAAATCCACCAGATGCACCCCAAAGATTTGCTCATATAAGTTTAAGCTAAATGCCTGAGAAATACATGGGACAGAATGACTCCTGGGATGCAGGGTGGAAAATGGGTAACTAGTGGGAATGGAAGTACTAAGGAAAGATATTGGAACTTTAAGGAAGAAGAGAGGCAGCGACTTGGAGATGGAGGAGGTAAATGAAAATGATAATGCCAGTTGTTCAGAACCTGCCATGGTCTACGCAGAGTGAAAATACTGGGTTTATGATGACTATTTGGGCCTGGGAAATCCAAGGAGGGATGATCCATTCTTTCTGAAAATGCTCAAGGCAGGGCTGAGCTCAGCCTTCCAGGAGGTATACGCTTGGGGATAACAGTGGAATCCACCTACCCCACAATAGTTTCGTGGGTCCTGGAAATAGATTAAGAGAGAGATTAAAAGATTAAGAGTGTCATGAGGTGACTGTAGAAGATGTAGCTGCTGTGAAGATGCAAGGATCTTGTTTTGTTTGCCACTGACCAGGGCACTTAGTGAGGGATTACTGCACTAGACATAGGAGGGCAAAGGAGATAATATGTGACCACTACGGTTTCCCAGGCCACAGCTGGAGACAGTGTCCTAAAAGGGGAAGGAGACTTGAGAGTCACCAACCAAGACAGGGAGAGACCACAACAGAACCTAAGTCCTGAATCGTCTCTGTCCAGTCTGACTGCTAACCTTGTAAAGACAACCTTCAGACGATGGCTCCCATTGTCAGCTCTGGTGACCCATGGATGTACACACAGGGGCATTGTTGTTAATGGTCACAGCAGCATCGGTATCGATAATGGATCTCCCCTTACCAATGACTTAAAAGCCTATTTATAATATGGGAACAAGGGGAAGACCAGTGAAGGCAGAAAGAAGTGAGTCACAGACACTCAAATTTGGTTCCAGTGTATTTCTGGGTCTGTCCAAATAATGAAGGTACTATCTTTGGAATAGATATCATAAGGGAGTCAGGTGCTATTACAGACTCTGGAAAGGAGAAATAACATGGACAAGCCAGGGGCAGTGGGCATGTACAACCAATAGAGTACACAACCTAGGCAGCATAGCTGCAGCCATACCATTCATCAGGGACTGGAGCCAGGATTGTGTCACTGGTCAGGAATCAGAAGTTCCCAGAGGTGTGGGCTGGGAACAAGCAAGAGTGTGGTCAGGTAAAGGTAGACCCAGTAAAAATAGATGGATATCTACATAAAGCTCATAAATAATCTCCCACAAAAGCTGATGCACTGACAGCTAACCAAAGTATCGTGAAGGAACTAAAACACCAGGGGATATTAAGAGAGACCTTCGTAAGAGAAGAAACATCCTCTCCACATCCATTCTGTCTAGGCCTTTTAATATTCGATAGGTTTCAATGAGATCCTCCCTCATTCTTCTAAATTCCAGCAAGTACTGGCCCAGAGCCATCCTTTCTTATTGTTATTATTGCTTATTATTATCACATGTACTAAGGTACAGTGAAAACCTTGTCTTGCATACTGTCCACACAGATGAACTCATCACAACAGTGCATTGAGGCAGTGCAAAGTAAAACAATAACAATGCAGAATAAAGGTTTCTGGTACAGAGAAAGCGTAGTGCAGGTAGACAATAAGGTGCCAAGTCACAATGAGGTAGATTTTGAGGTCAAGAATCCATTTTATTATTCCAGGGAACCACTCAATAGTCAATAAACAGCAGGGTCATTGAAACTCGTGGTAAAAGATTTTAAATTTTTGTTTCTTCAGCCAGATGGGAAAGAGAAGAGAGAATATCCGGGGTGGCTGGGATTTTTGATTATGAAAGTGACGAAGCAAAGAAAAGTGTGTAAGGGGTTTCTTGTTTTATGCTACTGTGAAGGTTAACAAAATGGCTTCTTTGTTATGTTATAATTAAAATAGCTTTTCTGTAATATTAACAGCAATGTAAGGAGTTTTCTCTCTCTCTCTCTGTGCTTGTTTGGGTTATATTATTGATAAGAGGAAGAACGAACCAATTGGGTTAGATGTTATTCTTTCTTGTGTGTCTGTAAGCTATTGCGTTTCATGGGATTTGGGGCAGAAGGCGCGATGGAGACAGGGAGAGGAGACGCGATGCTGAGACCCTGGGCAGCAGGACCAACCTTGAGCGGGATCCCGAGGCCCAGGGTTTTCGGTGAGGAGAGGAGATGAAGACAGACTCATGTGGAGCATCTGGTCGACCTCTGTGGTTGGTCCCCGGCAGCAGGTCAAGGGGGTCAGAAGGGATCGAATGGTGGAAAGAGGACTCTGTTAATTGAGCTCCAACTGTTGTGCATGAAGTGGTGGAATCTTGATAAGTTTGGTGCCTTTTATTTTCCTTTTATATTTTATCTCTATTAATTACATAGTTCTAGTAAGATCTATAAAGGGTAATCGTTTAATCGCATATGGTGCATTGTCTGTTATTTGGCGGGGTGGGGTACCTCAAACAGCATCCACACAAACTTGATTACCCAGTTTGGCGGGACCGAAAGCTGCTCCCCCTAGACGAAAGCGAGTTGGGCTACAGGTGGAAGTATCAGAATCAAAATCAGGTTTAATATCACTGACATATTTTGTGAAATTTGCTGTTTTGCAGCAGCAGGACAATGCAAAACACAAAAAACCTATAAATTACAATTTTATATATACTGTTAGAGGATTTACTACCAATCAAACACAAGGTAGGCGAAGATCTCAAAACTAGTTACCGTCTTTATTTTGTGAATTCACGGGGAGCCGTTCCTCACAAAGTAAGGTTACAATTCAAATTTATACAGTAACTCTAATCACATTAGGTCAGCCGGTCTCCAGACACTTTTTCCACAATTTACATAAAATGAGCACCTATACAATTGGTTACCCATCGCACAGAGTACCAAACAAGCCATTAATCACGATGCCTCTCAGACGATTAGCACCTACACAATTGGTTCCTCATTGATGATGTGATCTATTATTAGTTAGCACAAGGAAGATAGACCCATTCTAATCATGCTGTCCTCATGATTCTGTTAACTCTTAGTCCTCAAGCTTAACTTTTCCTCCACATACACATATTTTTAAAAAATTAAATAGGGGAGGGACCGTCGACTTAGACCATGAAAGGCCTGCGTCAGGCATTTTCATGCCTTACAAGGCGTAGATTCGAATAAATTAAATAAGTAATGCAAAATGAGAACAAAACAGTGAAGTAATGTTCTTGGGTTGGTTCATAATCCATTCAGAAATCTAATAGCATAGGGGAAGAAGCTGTTCCTAAAATATTGAGTGTGTGTTTTCAGGCTGCAGTACCTCCTCCCTGATGAAAGCAATGAGAAGCAGGCATGTCCTGGGTGATGGCCATTCCTAATGATGGATGTCATCTTTCTGAAGCATTGCCGTTTGAAGATATCCTCGATTCAGGGGAGACTAGTGACCATGATGGAACTGGTTTGCCACCGTCTGCAGGTTTTTCTGGTGCCGTGTATTGGCCCCTCCAGACCAGACAGTGACACGAGCAGTTAACTTGCTCAGCAAGTAATTGCAGGCATTGGCAAAAGATGTCAGCAGTTCCACAAAACAGGAGGGATATTATAGTGTCTGTGGATGTCTATGTTGCTGTGAGCCTTCTTGCTCAAACGATGCAGAATTAACAAGAACAACACACACAAAATTCTGGAAGAACTCAGCAGGTCCGGTAGCATCCACGGAGGGAAACAAACAGTAAAGGTTTTGGGCTGAAACCTTTATCGGGACAATAACGAGAAAATATTCATCACTGAAAGCAGCCATTCACAAACTAATTAAGAGTGTCTAGTCCAACAATGTATTTGGGATATACTCACATTCATATTTAATGTGCAATTTCCTCTTGAAAATAATAAGCCTATATAAATAATCAACCATCTACAAATAGTAACATATACCACCAGATATCTATTTACATAAATAAGGTTTCACAATTAACTAATTATTAGCAAAGACAGACATAAATTTACTTAGTTTCTTAATCTTCTCATCCAGTAAACTCTTCAGTGCAAGCTGCATTTAACATCTCTGAAGTGTCTATTTCAGGCATTAGTTATTCCACTAAATCAGCTCTTCATGCAAGTCTCATACACATTTGGTCTGGCATCCTGATCTATAATTGTTGTATTAGCATAATTATCTTCATTACTTTGAGCACACTGTATGCGGTGCACAGTTTACATAAAGTTTATCATGTCTAATAATTTATATTAATAACTACAACAAATGCTAAAATATAATGTATTCACCACAATTCTAAATGGTAACACACTGGACTATGGTGGCCTTTTTATACCTTCCACCTTCTTGTTTCTTTATCAGTCTACTTTGTATCTAATCATTCTCCCTCTCTTCCAATTGTTAAACTGTGCTTTTCTCCTTTTCCTTTCTTTGCAGGATCTTTTAAGGTCAGTTTCCACACTGCTGTGCAGAGGTGTACCACACAATAAGAAGATCGATGATCTCGGCTAAACCTTTCATTGGTCATTGGTAAATGAAATTCTTACACTGATTCCTGGGATAGGGGGATTTTTCTATCAAGAAAGATTAAATGGCCTGCTCCTGTTTCCCTGGCATTTAGGAGGCTGAAAGAGCATAAACAAATGTTATTACATTGCTGGACAGATATTATTACAGGGGGAAGCATGGAACTACAAAAGTTAGCATGCCGCTTTACACAACATAAAAACATAAGAAATAGGAGCAGGAGTAGGCCATCTGGCCCATCGAGCCTGCTCTCCCATTCAATAAGATCATGGCTGATCTGGCCATGGACTCATCTCCACCTACCTGCCTTTTCCCCTAAACCCTTAATTCCCCTACTATGCAAAAATCTATCCAACCTTGGCTTAAAAATATTTACTGAGGTAGCCTCCACTGCTTCATTGGGCAGAGAGTTCCACAGATTCACCGCTCTCTGGGAAAAGCAGTTCCTCCTCATCTCTGTCCTGTAACTACCCCCCTGAATCTTGAAGCTATGTCCCGTAGTTCTAGTCTCACCAAGCAGTGGAAACAACTTTCCTGCCTCTACCTTATCTATCCCTTTCATAATTTTATACATTTCTTTAAGATCTCCTCTCATTCTTCTGAATTCCAATGAGTACTGTCCCAGGCGACTCAATCTCTCCTCATAGTCTAAACCCTCATCTCTGGAAAAAACCTGGTGAACCTCCTCTGTACCGCCTCTAAAGCCAATATATCCTTCCTCAAGTAAGGAGACCAGAACTGCACACAGCACTCCTGTGCAGCCTCTCCTGTACCCTGTACAGTTGCAATATAACCTCCCTGCTCTTAAATTCAATCCCTCCAGCAATGAAGGCCAACATTCTATTTGCCTTCTCGATAACCTGCTACACCTGCAAATTAACCTTTTATGATTCACGCACAAGCACTCCCAAGTCCCTCGGCACAGCAGCATGCTGCAATTTTTTACCGTTTAAATAATAAACGGCTCTTCCATTTTTCCTTCCAAAGTAGAATACCTCACATTTACCGACATTGTATTCCATCTGCCAGACCCTTGCCCACTCACTTAACCTATCTATATCTCTTTGCAGACTCTCTGTATCTTCTGCACAATTTGCTTTTCCACTCAATTTAGTATCATCAGCAAACTCAGATACACTATACTCGGTCCTCTCTTCCAGACTGTTAATGTATATTGTGAACAGTTGTGGGGCCAGCACCGACCCCTGCAGCACACTGTCAGCATTGATTGCCAACTGGAGTAACACCCATATATCCCAACTCTCTGCTTTCTATTAGTTAAATGCTAATTCATCATCCATGCTCTATCCATGCTAATACATCAACCCCAACTCTATACATCCTTGTCTTATGGATGTCATTTATCTGGCACCTTATCGAAAACCTTCTGGAAATCCAAGTAAATAACATCCATCTGTTCCCCTTTATCCACTGCACTCGTTATATCAAAGAAATCCAGTAAGTTTGTCAAACAGGAACTGCCTTTGATGAATCCAAGCTGCATCTGCCTGAGGAATCAATTTCTTTCCAGATGCTTCGCTATTTCTTCTTTAATGACAGCTTCAAGCATTTCCCCAACTACAAATGTTAAACTAATTGGCCTATAGTTACATCCGTTTGCCTACATCCGTTTTTGAACAGTGGTGTGACATTTGTCGCCTCCCAATCCTGTGTGGGTTTCCTCCAGATGCTCCGGTTTCCTCCCACATTCTAAAGATATAAAGTTAAGTTTGGTGAGTTGTGTTGGGCATGTAGCCAAGTGGTTAAGGCAATCGTCTAGTTACCTCAAGGTCGCTAGTTCGAGCCTCAGCTGTGGCAGCGTGTTTGTGCCCTTGAGCAAGGCACTTAATCACACATAGCTCTAGTCTGTGCGAGGAGTGGCGCCCCTTCACAGACTTCCAATCTGCGCCTTGTAACGCATGAAAATACCCGACGCAGGCCTCATGGTCTGAGTCAACGTCCTTAGTGAGTTGTGGGCATGCTACATTAGTGCCAGAAGTGTGGCAATACTTATGGGTTGCCCAGCACAATCCTCACTAATTTGATATGATGCAAACAATGCATTTCACTGTATGTTTTGATGTACACCTGGGAAATAAAGCTAATCTTTAGATACGGGAATGCATAATGTTTCCCTAAATGGGGTACCAGAAGCACCATCTCAAAGTAGGATGCTACTTATTTATTATCTATTATTAGAGATACAGCTTCATAACACCTTCCTCGTTTCCTGCGCTCTATAGATTTTGAATGCTTTTTTTTCTCCTTATTTTATCTATCACTTTTTTTTGGTGGTCACAGCCTGAGGCTCTATGAGCACCGTTGATCTAATGTGTGATGGGCTACATGAATGAATAAAGCCATGGGCCAAAGTCTCTTTTAATGCCTTTCTTTTCCCATGCTTCTCTTTAGTCTCCAGTAGAGCAATCCCACTGGTTCTCTTCCCCCGCCCCCAACTATTTTCCCTGGTGTTTTTTGGAGCATTGGAAGCTCAGGGGAGACCTGCTGATTTTTTCCTGACAAATTATTCTTCCTTACATCAACTCCTCTCTGATTCATTTGCCTACTCCAAGAATAATTCATAGCAATGAATTAACCCACCAGATCCTTACTTGGTCTGGATGTATATGTATATGTGACTCCTGACCCAAAACATGAGTGTAAGAGTAGGAAAGTCATGTCACAGCTGCGCAAAATTGTGGTTGGGCTTGGAGTGTCATGTGCATTTCTGGTCACCCATTATCGGAAGGTTGTGGAAACTTTGGAAAAGGTACAAAAGAGGTATATCGGTTTGCTGCCTGGATAAGAGAGTATGAGCTATAAGGAAACATTGGACAAACTTGAATTGTTTTTTTCTCTGGAGCATTGGAAGCTCAGGGGAGACCTGCTGGGTTTTTTGTTATTATTTCTGAAAGGTATACCAGTAGATACGGTAGACAGCCATAATCTTTTCCCCAGTGTAGAAATGTCAAATACCACAGGGCATACATTTAAGGTGATAAGGGGAAAGTTTAAAGGAGATGTGTGGGGTGACAACGGACATCCACGGATGTCAGGCAGTTCCAGGTTGGTGGGTCCCAGCATAAAGAGCCAGTCAATGAGTCCAGATTTTAACCTTAAGCTAAGGGTTTCATTAGCAGATAGTCCGGGGGTTGATATTAAAAATCGCAGGCTGACGATTGATTGGAAGTTAAAAGGCCGAAGCTTGGAGGCTGGAGGACTGACCTGGAATAGGGGACTGTCTGAGTGTGTGGATAGGTGGGAGAGAGGAAAGGGACTTGTTTTGCTGCTACTGTTTTATTGCTTGTTGTGTTCTGTGCTGTTCTGTCTAGCATTGCGGGCACATTTGTTGGTGCTGGAATGTGTGTCAATACTTGCGGGCGGTCCCCAGCAAATTCTCAGGTATTTTGGTTGTTGACACAAACGATGCATTTCACTATATGCTTCCATATACGTGTGATAAATAAATCTGAATTTGAATTGGCGTAAGATTTTTACACAGAGAGCAGTGAACTTGCTTGGAGCGGGCTGTCAGAGGCAGAAGTGGAAGCAGATATGATAGTGGCATTAAAGAGGTTTTAGACAGACACATGAAAATGCAGGGTATGGAGGGATAGGGATCGTATGCAGGCAGAAGTGATTTAGTTTAATCTGGCATTGGCAGGAGGAGAAGATGGCGACGCGACGCAGCTCGCAGCAGCCAGTTCGGTGGTGATGTCTGTTATTTGTCAAGGAGGGTGCCGTGCACAATCCTGATTTGATGGAGACGGACATGAGAGCACGGAGGAACATCTGGTTGAACTTCTGAAATGCCTGCTTTGCTACTGGTGCTACTGTGTGGTCCAGAATCTCTGGAGGGGAAGGCCCCGAGTCCTCGGCTTTGCTTGCTGCTCAGCAGCCGAGGCGGGGTCGAAGCACTGGGCAGAGGATGGTGCTCGGAGAGGCTCTGTCGGAGGGGCTGGTCGGAGGCTCGAAGTTTTCGGACGGACTCAGAGTCCGCTGCAGTCGGGTGCTTCCAATGGTGCTGCATCGACATGTTGGCGGTGCTTGGAGGTTCATGGCAGGGAGAGTTCCTCCCTTCTGCCGCCTGCGTGAGATGATGAGTCTATTGAGACTTTGAGACTTTTTTTTAACCGTGCCCATGGTCTGCTCTTTATCAAATTATGGTATTGCTTTGCACTATTGTAACTATATGTTATAATTATGTGGTTTTGCAAGTTTTAGTCTTGGTTTGTCCTGTGTTTTCTTGTGATATCATTCTGGAGGAACATTCTATCATTTTTTAATGCATGCATTTCTAAGTGACAATAAACGAGGACTGAGTGTCCTCATAATCTAACCTAACCTAATTGTGCTCAGCACATACATAGTGGGTAAAAAGGTCTGCTCCTGTGTTGTACTGGTTTATGTTCTATGTTCTAATAGAATAGATTAGGGAAGAGTAGAATAAGTGGGTGCTTGATTGCATCCATCCCTTCACAGGAAAGGATGGAATTAAGCTACAGACCATCCATTTCTTAAGTGAATGGCAGATGGGCAGAATGGCCTATTTTTAATATTCTGGGAACAACACCACATATTTTTGTTGTTGTGGAATATTAGTTTATGAAGCTATTTTATAGAAATAATAATACTTTGAAGTACATCTGAATAAATTGTGGGCATTGAGCAGATAATTCTAATCTGAGTACTTCACCATTTTCCACAAATTACTGTCCTCTTCAGCACGAAACACAGTGTTGCGTAAATTATCTGAGATGCATTCAAATTATTTTTAAAGTGATTTTCAGCATGAAAACCGCACAGCGCTTTTCAAAACATCTTTTTTCCAAATGCACAGAATGATCAATTAATCCAATTGAATGTGCTAAAAATGGCCAAATGCCCAGGAGCATTCTCTGCAGAAGGCTGCCTGACAAATGACTACATTAAATAAGCCAGGAGGGAAATGAATGTTAACCTTGCAAGCCTCTATTAAAATGTATTTCTGCATATCTTCCAGTACACAGTTGGTAAGACAATAAGTATTTATAATCACACTGTTCCCTCTGGTTCAAGATAGCCCTCAACCATCAGGCTCTTGAACCAGAGCGGATAACTTCACTCACCCCAACATTGATCAGATTCCACAACCTCTGAACTCATTTTTAAGGACTCTACAACTCATCTTCTTGATATTTATTGCTTGTTTATTTATTAATTAATATTATTATTATTCTTTTCTTTTTGTATCTGCAGTTTGTTGTCTTTTGCACATTGGTTGTTTGTCCATCTCTGTCGTTTATGGTGTTTCATTGACTCAAATGAGCCACTGAGAGTTGTAAACTTAGTCAGCTCCATCATGAGCACTTTCCTTCACGGTATCCAGGACATCTTCAGGGAGCGATGCCACTAAAAGGTGGCGTCCATTATGACCCCCTTCACCCAGGTCACTCCTTGGTCTCGTTGCTACCATCGGGAAGGAGGTACAGAAGCCTGAAGGCACACACTCAGAGATTCAGGAACAGCTTCTTCCCCTCACTACTTTTTTATTTCCCTTTTTGTGCACTAATTATTATATATATGTACACATACACACACACACACACACACACACAACAGGGTGATTGATAAGTTTGTGGCCTAAGGTAGAAGGAGATGAGTTATACAGTTCTTGTTACATGCACGTGCAGTTCAATTCTTTGAGTGATAATGCAGAAAGTTTGAAGTTAATAACTCATCTCATCACCACTGTTGTAGACCACTTTCTGGAGGTCCAAGATGCCGACTTCTACAAGGAAGGGATCCGTATGCTCTGCGACCACTAGACTAACTGTGTAAATGTAGGAGGGGACTGTGTTGAAAAATAAATGTGCTAGGTTTTCTAAAATTGACTCCTTCTACCTTAGGCCACGAACTTATCAATCACCCCTTTTTATATATATAGATACAGCATATAGTACTAATATATATATATATATATATATAGTACTTACTGAACTTCACAGTTTTTCCCTCTATTATTATATATTGCATTGTACCACTGCCGCAAAGTCAACAAATTTCACAACATATTCTGGTGAGGTTAAATCTGATTCTGATTCCAATTCTGTTTCTTTGTA
This sequence comes from Mobula birostris, assembly GCF_030028105.1. NCBI lineage: Eukaryota > Metazoa > Chordata > Chondrichthyes > Myliobatiformes > Myliobatidae > Mobula > Mobula birostris. The sequence continues at coordinate 23,580,085 of NC_092392.1, read as the reverse complement.
TTTACTGTGAATGCCCACAAGAAAATGAGAGTAGCATATGGTGACATACACGTACTCTGATAATGAATTTACTTTGAACTTTGGTCTTTGTTCATGTCCCAGAATGTTTAGGAGCAGTAGTCGTGCATCCAGCTGAAAGAAGGATTACTACATCAATAACAATTGAATGGCATTTTGAACACTTCCGAAAGATAGCCAGCAAAACAAACCTTCATAGTAGAACAATGCTCTCGTCCCGTTTCCCTGTTCCTTCTTCACACCCTTGCAAAATTATTCTCTCTCAAGTGCCTAACTAGATTCTCATCAAAATCTCTGATTAGTTCTCCTTCCTCCTCCTTTACAGACAGTGAGTAGTTCCCAAGCATAACGAGTTTCTGCATCAAAGTTTTCTTCTCATATCATCCTGGTTCTTGTTGCAAAATTTTACATCTAGTCCTTGAGCCATTAGCTAATGAAAACTGCTTCTCTCCATTGTCACTAAGTCAATCAGTTACGGTCTTGTCCCCCTCAACAAGTCTCAGCCATCTGTGCTTGAAGGGGAACATGCCAGCCTCCTCAGTCTTACTGTAAGGTTGAAGTGAGAGCACAAGGTAATGTTGCAGCTCTATAAATCTCTGGTTAGGCCACACTTGGAGTATTGTGTTCAGTTCTGGTCACCTCTCTATGGGAAGGATGTAGAAGCTTCAGAGAGGGCACAGAGGAGACATACCAGGATGCTGCCTGGGTTAGAGAACAGTTTATGAGGAATGGCTGAGTGAGCTAAGGCTTTTTTCTTTGGAACAAAGGACAATGAGGAGTGACTTGATAGAGTCGTACAAGATAATAAGAGGCGTAGATGGAGTGGATCGCTAGCACCTGTTTCTCGGAGTGACAATGGCTACTAAAAGAGCATATACTTTTAAGGTGATTGAAGGAAATTATAGGGGATATGTCAGAGGCAGGATTTTTACACAGAGAGTGATAAGTGCATGGAACACACTACCGGGGGTGACAGTACAGGTGGATACATTCCGGACATTTAAGAGACTCTTGGATAGGCACATGGATGAAAGAAAAATGGAGGGTTATGTGGGAAGGATGGGTTAGATTGATCTTAGAGTAGGTTAAAAGGTCAGAGAAATGTTATGGGTCGAAGGGTCTGTACTGTGCTGTACTAGTCCATGGAATTCTTGGAAGCACTCTAATAAACTGTATCTTTCATTGATTGTAGAACAGTCCAGCACAGGGACAGGCCATTCTGCCCTCAATGCCTATGCCAACCATGATATCTTTATCTAATCCCAGATGTCCAAATCCCTCCATTTTCAGTTTTTCAAGTCTCTGTTTAAGTGTCTCATAAATGTTACCTTCAAATCTGCTTCTGCCGCACTCCACCCCTGGCAACTCATTCCAGGCACCGACCACTCTCTCTGTATAAAACTATTGCCTCATAGATCTGCTTTAAATTCCTGCCCTCTCACATTAAAGATATTCTCCCTAGAATTTGATATTTTCACTCTAGGAAAAAGAAAACTATTTCCCTCCATATGCCTCTCCTAATTGTATAAACTTTTTGTCGGTCTCCATTAGCCTTTCATGCATGTCTTTAATTTCTAGATACTAGAACTGGAAGTAATGTTCAAGCTGTGGCCTAATCAAATATTATTAAGGTTCAGTCAAATATGGAAGCAGTTTAGATTGGAATGAAGCCATCAGACTGAGATGGGTGAGGCTGCAGAAAGATATAAGCAAATGGTAATTTCAACTTGGAAACTGAGGACCCAATGTAATCATAAAGTTGTGGAGTTATGCAGCTTTGAAACAGGCTCTTTGGCACGACTGATCCATTCTCAACTACGCCAGCTCCATTTGGCCACATTTGGCCTATATACTCTCTAAACCTTCCCTTTCCATTTACCTGGCACTGGTACAGTGACTTCTAATGTACCTGCCTGTAACACTTCCACAGGCAGCTCATTCCACAGGCTGACTCTCTGGGTGAAAAAAGCTGCCCCTCAGGTTCTCACTAAATCTCTCCTCATTCAGCTTAAATCTATGTCCTCTAGTTCTCAATTTCCCAACCCCGGGGAAATGACCGTGTGTATTCCCCCCTATTTATGCCACTCGCAATTTTGAAATCACCCCTCATTCTCCTATGCTCCAATGCATGAAGTTCCAGCCTGCATTATGGCCAGTTTAATGGCATCTTCCCATTCATGGGATGATCAAAACTGAGCACAGTATTGTAAATGTAGTTCCAGCAACATCTTGTAGATCAGCAAGTTCATTGAACAACAAGTGGCAACTGGCAAGACGAGGAACGTGGAATAAATGAGAGGCCCTGTAGCAAAGGCACTGAAGATAAGATTCCCAAATTACAGCAGTACAGGGGTTAAAGTAAATATTTGACTTGTAGGTGGCTTGGTAATATGGAGTAGATGATGTGTGATTGGAGAGGTTCTATTACACAAGGTAAGATGAAGCACTCTTTGGCCATTGGTATTGTGCCAATCTATATCAATATGCCTGCTCCATGATCAATCTAACCTTTCCCTCCTACTCAGCACATAATCCTCTATTTTTCTTTCATCCATGCACCTACCTAAAGGTCTCTTGAATGTCACTGTTGTATCAATGTCTATCACCACCCCTGACAGTATGTTGCGAGCATTAGGGTGGAACACAAGGATTAATATTCAACCATTATTACTGTCATCTGTACCAAGATATAATGAAAAACTTGCCTTGCGTACAGTAGATGCAGATCAAGTCATTGTACAGGGTATTGAGCTAGAATGTTAAAACACAATAACAATGCAGAATAAAGTGGAAAGGCTTCTGAAAAGGCGCAGTGCAGGTAAACAATAAAGTGCAAGATCATAACGAGACTGATTGTGAGGCAAAGAATCTGTCTTATCATACAAAAGGTCCGTTCAAGAGTCTGATAACAGTGGGATAGAAGCTGTTTTTGAGCAGCCTCAATTAAGGGTGCAATGTCAACATTACTTCTGCTCCAAGGAGTGTACTGACAAACTAGGTAACTTAAAGTGATCTCTGTATTATCTAATATAAATATAAAAAGAGTAAAGACCTAGATAGGCTGGCCATGGAAACGATGTTTCCTATAGTAGGGGAGTGTAGATCTAGAGGATACAGACACAGAATACAAGGATGCCCCTTTTGAACGGGGATAAAAAAGAATTTCTTTCACTAGATGGTGGTGAATCTGTGGAATTCATTGCCACAGATGGCTGGGAAGACCAAGTCATCAGGTATATTTAAAGTGATAGGCTTTTGATTAGTAAGTGCGTCTAAGGTGAAGGCAAGAGAATGTGGTTGAGAGGCATACTAAGTCAACCATGAGGGAATGGCAGAAAAGATTCAATGGGTTGAATAGCCTAATTATGCTCCTTGGTCTTATGGTCTTATGGTCTTATGGTGTCACAGGCAATTATAGCCAGATATTGGGACCATGCCAACAGAGAGCAGAGAAGAATGAAAAGAAAAATGTTTTCTCTTTTGCAGAGTTACTGAAGTGAAAGGTAATTAAACAGTGTCAGGCAGGAAATCATTAAGAAACAAGTCAATATAATATACACAGTGATACAAAACCAATATTTATCAGCATCAGACACTGAAGTGGCTCTTCTCAACAGCCTTTAACTCAAGACACATGCAGAGATTATCTTTCATCTTTTCTAACAAGTGTTTTCCTGATCAATAAGATTTAATGTGACAAAAGGTAGCAATGCTAATACACAGAGGAAAAATATACATACAATGGCCGCTTTATTAGGTACACCTGTACACCTGCTTGCTAAAGCAACTTAACTCGTAGCAGCAACTTAATGCATAAAAAGCATGCTGACATTGTCAAGAGGTTCAGTTGTTGTTCAGAACAAACATCAGAATGGGGAAGAAATGGGGTTTAAGTGGCTTTGACTGTAGAATGATTGTTGGTGCTGGGTTGGTTTGAGTGTCCTGGAAACTACTGATCTTTTGGGATTTTCATGCACAGCGGTTTCTGGAGTTACCGAGAATGGGTGCAAAAAGAAACAAACAAAAAAAAACATTCAGTGTGCAGCAGGTATGTGGCCAAAAATGGTTTGTTAATGAGAGAGGTAAGAGGAGAATGTCCAGACTGGCTCAAGCTGACAGGAAGGCAACAGTATCTCAAAATAACCATGCATTACAACAGTAATGTGCAGAATATCTCTGAACAGACAACACATAGAATCTTGGAATGGATGGGCTACAGCAGCAGAAGACCAGGAACATGCACTCAGTGGCCAGTGAGTGCAGAAAGGCAACATTGAGCCCATGTTTAACTTGGCATCATTATGGAGAAGACTATTTCTCTCATTTAATGGCAGGCTTCCTGACTCGTGGAGCACAGTGGCATGACGGTCTTAGAGAAAACATTGAAACAAGCAGGAAAAAGGTACACCAGCAGCTATACTTCATTAGGAGTTTGAGAAGATTTAATATGTCACCAAAGACTCTAGCAAATTTCTATAGAGAGCGTTCTGACTGGCTAAATCACTGTCTAGTATGGAGGCTCCAAAGCACAGGAATGCAAGAGGTTGTAGTTCGGCCAGCTCCATCAGGGCAAAACTTGCCTCACCATTGAGGACATCTTTAAAAGGTGACGCGCAAGAAAACAGAATCCATCACAAAGGATGCTGACCTTCTGGGAAATGCCCACTTTTCATTATTACCACTGGGGCAGAGGTACAGCAGCATAAAGACACACACTCAACTTTTTAGAAAAAGCATCTTTCTCTTCACCATCAAGTTTTGAATGGCCAATGAACCCTTGAACACTACCTCAGTATTCGTCTTTTACATTATATATGTATGTCTGAATTTATTTATTAGGATCTCTCTTAAGACTTTCCCTCATTCCCCTGCACTCTAGGGAATAAAGTCTTAATAGTGATGGCTTATTTCTGACGGTGCTACATCTGGTGTTCTCCCAGGGATATCTCATTCTACTCCTCAGCTACGTGCTCAGCCTCATTAACAGTTTAGAAGAGTGAGAGTGAAACTTGATTAAAGCACGTGAGATCTTCAGGGGTTTGACAGGGTGGATGTGGGGAGTATGTTTCATCTTGTGGGAGAATCCAGAATGAAGGGTTACAGTTTAAAATAAGGTAGACTTCTTAAGGCAAGAGTAAGGTGGACTTCCTCTGTTCCTCTCGAGGCAGTGAATCCTTGAAACCCTTCTTCAAAGAGTTTAGGTACACCTATACACCTGCTCGCTAATGCAAAATTCTAATCAACCAATCATGTGGTAGCGATTCAGTGCATAAAAATATGCAGAATGGTCAAGAGGTTCAGTTGATGTCCGGACCAAACATTAGAAGGGGGAAGAAATGTGACCATGGAATGATTGTTGGTGTCAGATGGGGTGGTTTGAGTATCTCAGAGACTGCTGATCTCTTTGGATTTTTACACGCAGCAGTCTTTAGATTAGTTCAAAGGTTCAAAGTAAATTTATTATCCAAGTACATATATGTTACCATATACAACACTGAGATTCATTTTCTTGTTGGCATACTCAATAATCTATAGAATAACAATAACAGAATCAATGAAAGACTTCCCAACTAGAGCATTCAACCAGTATGCAAAAGAAAACAAACTGGGCAAATACAACAAAAAGAAACAATAATAAATAAATAAACAATAAATTTTGAGAACATGTGATGAAGAGTCCTTGAAAGTGAGCCCATCGGTTATAGGAACAGTTCAGTGAGGGGGCAAGTGAAGTTAAGTTATTCCGTTTGGTTCAAAATCCTGATGATTGAGAGGTAGTAGCTGTCCCTGAACCTGGTGGTGTGAGTTCTGAGGCTCCGGTACCTTTTTCCTGAGAGCAGCAGTGAGAAGAGTGCGTGTGCTGGGAGGTAGGGGTCCCTGATGATGAATGCGGCTTTCCTGTGACAGCGTTCTATACAGATGTGCTCAATGGTTGGGACGGCTTTACCCATGATGGGCTAGGCTGTATCTAGCACTTTTCGTAGTATTTTCCATTCAAAGTCAATGGTGTTTCAATACCAAGCTGCAACCAGTCAATATACTCTCCATTACATATCTCTAGAAGTCTGTCAAAGTTTTAGATGTAATGCTGAATCTTTGCCATCTCCTAAGGAAGTAGAGACACAACCGTGCTTTCTTCATAATTGCACTTACGTGTTGGGTCCAGAAAAGGTGTTCTGAAATAATGACGCTGAAGAGCCTAAGAGGTTGTTATTATGACACTATTCAGACAGAATTTTTTGCAGAACAAAAAACAAAATCAGAACATCCATTGAGCAGCAATTCTGTGAGCAAAAATCACCTTGTTAATGAATGAAATCAGAGGAGAATGGCCAGAGTGGTTCAAGCTAACAGGAAAGCTACAGGAGCTCAAATAACCACACAGTATGCAAAAAAGCATCTCTAAACCCACAACAGCAGCAGTGGAAGACCATGAACATACCTCCAGTACCTAATAAAGTAGCCACTGAGTGTATTTTCAGATGGGGTCTCACTTTGGCCCAGATTAGCTGTATTAGCGAAAATTTACTTCTGTTTTTGCTATGAGAAAGGCACAACGCACTTTTGCATTGTTAAAAAAAATCATGATATACTTTTGTCATATTAAGAACACGACAGATTACTGTTCAAAATGTTCAAAGTTCAAGGTGAGTTTTTTAATCAAAGTACATATATGTCAACATATACAAACCATTTTCTTGTGAGCATTCACAGTAAATACAAGAATCACAACAGAATCAATGAAAGACAGCACCCAACAGGACATTCAACAACAAATGTGGAAACACTAAAAGAAAGAGAAGAAAAAAAAGAAATAATAATTAATAATAAATAAATAATCAATAGTTATCGAGAACATAAGATGAAGAATCATTGAAGGTAGGTCCATTGGTTATGGGAACAGTTCAGTGAGGAGGTGAGTGAAGTTATCCCCTTTAGTTCAAGAGCCTGAAGGTTGAGGAGTAATAACTGTTCTTGAACCTGGTGGTGTTGGTCCTGAGGTGTCTGAACCTTCTTTCTGATGGCAACAGCAAGAAGAGAGCATGGGCTGGATGGTGAAGACCCTGATGATGAATGTTACTTTCCTGTGACAATGATGGGAAGAACTTTACCTGTGATGGACTGGGCTGTATTCTCTACTTATTGTGGGCTTTTTCATGCAATGGAATTGGTGTTTCCATCCCAGGCCATGATGCAACTGGTCAATATACTCTCCACCGCACATCTATAGAAGTTTGTCAAAGTTTTAGATGACATGCCATATATTCACAAACTTCAAAGAAATTAGAGGCACTACCGTGCTTTTATCATAATGGTACGGTGCTGGACCCCGGACAGATCTTCTGACGTGAAAACACTGAGGATACACTAATATTAAACACATACTGTAATATCTTCTGCTATGTGAATTGCACAGTACAAGTTTGCTCTGGTAAAGTAATGAGTCACCTTTTATTTATTATCTGTATGAGCATTTGAGATCACGTTGAGATCAGGGTACATTTTTGGAAAGGACATATTTGCTCAGTTTACTCACTGCTTGAAACATTTATGTTATAATTAAAGAAAGCAACATTTTGTTATATTAAATTCACATCATATTTTAAAAGCATAATGGGAGTTTGCTGCATTGACAGTGAGTGACTGCACAACATAATTTTGTACAGTTACAGACATGATATTGCTTTGCGATCTTAAGAGGACAATAATTTTTGTTATGCTGAAGTCATAATACATTTTTGCTCTGTTAAAGGTATTACATACATAATATTTTTGCAAGGCTAAAGGTGCAACACATAATTGAAATGGATGGTGAAGTATTCTACATTTTTGCCACATTATGGGTACAATACATTTTTTGTTTGTCAATGCATGGTATAGTTCTGTTATTATGTTGGCTTGAAGCAATTTTTCATTGTTAAGATATGATACATATTTATTTATTAAATGCATGATGCATTTTAGCTGTGTTAAAGGCTTGATACATTTTTCCTATGTTAATGTCAGCATACATGATTGCCTTGATAAAGCCATGAACTCTGTTTTCTCCTTGTTAAAAATAATTAATTATTGGCACATTGAAGAAAAGCCAGTTCACTGCGATGTTAAGGTATCGGCATATCTTACTTGTGCTATTAGCAAAATACATTTTTACTACGTTAAGGGTATGAAACACATTCTCTGTTAAAAGTATAATATTAGTAATTAAAAGGCGTGCTTTAACTTCATTTTGCTAATGTTCCAATGAATTTCTTGTTAAGTTTAGTATATTATTTGCTGTTTTAAAGGCATGTTCATTTCCATATGTCAAGTTAAATCGACAGTACATTTTTGCTAATTATAGACATAATTTTACATTGTTGGGTACATGATGTATTTTTGGTGAGCTAAGCTCAAAATGAATTTTTGCTTTGCTAAAATTACAAAAGACATTTGCTTTTTCAAGGTTAGGATACATACTTATGTTAAAGCAATAATATATTACAATATTAAGGTAACAATATATGTTTCCTGTGTTAGTTACATAGAACATTTTTTACATGTTAAAGGCACAATGCCTTTTTTCCCCAGATTAAAGGCACTCTAAATTTTTTGGTGTTACTTTTAAGTTAAGGGAATAATATATTTTTATTATGTTAATTACCTGATATATTTTAGCTTTAATAACTGCATGATAAATTTTTGCTGTATAAAATGCTTGGTGCAGTTTTGCCGTGTTAAGGACACAATACGTTTCTGATACATTGTAGGCACAAAACATATTTGCCACATTATAAAATTATATCGCAAAGTTATATTTGCAATATAATTTTACAATGTTAAGATATGTTTTCACTGATAATCGTATGATATCATTTGCCAAGTTCAGTGCACAATCCTTTTTTTTTGCAATGCTAAAGGCAATAATGCAATATTTCTTTGTTAAAAACTTAATACATGTTTTGTTTATTGAGATTGTGACACATTTCGAGCATTGTATATTTTTGTGCTATTAATGACACATTATTGCAACATTAAATGTTTGGCACAGTTCTCTTTTAAAGACCCAGCAATTATTTGCTGTGTTAAAGTCACTAAAACAGTTTTGCTTTTTCATTTGCACAATTCGTACATTAGATTTTTTCTATGTTGCACAACACAATATACTTTAATTATGTTAAATGCACATTGAAATTTGACAAGTGTCAAGTAAACAGTACACTTCCGACATGTTAAGGATAAATATTATTTTTTCTATTTGAAGGGCAGTATATATCATTAAAATGTGAAGGACATAATATACCCTTGCTATGTCAAAGTGATTATGTGTTTTTGCCATGACAAATTTATAGCACTTTCTTGAAAGCCACATATAGTTCTAATCTTTTAAAGTCACAATACATTTGTGCCAAGTTAAATAACATATGAGGGGTGATTGATAAGTCCATGGCCTAAGGTAGAAGGAGTCAATTTTAGAAAACCTAGCATATTTATTTTTCAACATAGTCCCCTCCTACATTTACACACTTAGTCTAGCGGTCGTGGACTGAGAGTCGGACTGTGGTTGGGTGCTTCCAGGATGCTGCATCGGCAAGTTTGCGGTGCTGGAAGCTCATGGCAAGGGGAGTTTTCTTCCTTCTACCGTCTGCGTGAGATGATTGGACTTTCTAGAGACTTTGAGAATTTTTTCACTGTGCCCATGGTCTGTTCTTCTATCAAATTACGGTTTTGCTCGCACTGTTGCAACTATATGTCATAATTATGTGTTTTTTGTCAGTTTTTCAGTCTTGGTCTGTCTTGTGTTTCTGTGATATCACACTGGAGGAACATTGTATCATTTCTTAATGCATGCATTACTAAATGACAATAAAAGAGGACTGTGTATCCTCATAACCTCATCTAATCTAAAACACACTGTGGTGTATTTCCAGGAACTCCATTGGCTCCTGGAAAAATGTTCTCCCTGGAGCATTAAAATTTGTGAAGAGAAAGATGGAGGTTCTTTAAAGTGAGCAGCATAAATAAGGTAGACAGTCAGAATCTTTTCCCCAGGGTAGGAAGGTCAAAAATGAGAGGAAATGCTTGACCTGTAGCCTGGCCTGGTCCAATTACGTTGACGCCACAACCAACAATGAGGTCACATCAACATCTCTACTTCTTCAGGAGGCTGAAATAATTTGGCATATATCTGTTGACCCTTGCCAATTTTTATTGATGCCATATAAAAAACATCTTATCTGGATGCATAAAGGCTTAGTACAGCAATTACACTGCATGCGATTGCAAGAAACTAGAGCTGTGGACTCAGCTCAGCATATCACAGAAACCAGCTTCCCTTCCATAGACTCTGTCTATACTTCTCACGGCCTCAGTAAAGCAGCCAGCATCATCAAAGACCCCTGCCAGACTGGAAACTCACACTTCTCCCTTCTTACGTTGAGCAAAATTGCAAAGTCTTGAAAGCAGGCATGACCAGGCTCAAGGAGAGTCTCTATCCCACTGTTATAAGACTGTAACATGGCCCTCTATACAATAAAATGGACTCCTGACCTCACAATTTACAATCTATCTCACAATGATATTGCACCTTTTTGTTTATCTGCACTGCGCTTTCTCCGTAGCTGTTACATCTTATTCTGCATTGTTATTGTTTTACCTTGCACGAACTCAATGCACTGTGTATTGATCTGATCTGTATGAGTATGCCTGACCAGCTTTTCACTGTATCTCAGTACATGGTGCAACAAGCAACAATTCCAGTAATAAATCAATTCAATTTAAGATGAGGGGCGGAAGTATAGAGATGACACGAGAGGCAAGTTTTTTAATGTAGACAACGGTAAGTGACTGGAATAGGAATCCGTGTGTAGTAATGGAAGCATTCAATTTGGTGGAGTTTAAGAGGCTTTACGTAGACACATGAATATGAAGGGAATGGAGGGATATGAATGATACACAGGAGCATGGCATTTAGTATATTGTAAGTTGACATCAAAATCAGCCCAACAATATGGGCCAACTGGCCTATCCAGCGCTGTATTGTGCTTTGTTCTATGCTTAACCCATCGGCATTATAATCAAAACACAGCACTTATTAACAATACTGCATCAGTCAATAAGGTGGAGGTATGGACAATTTCATAATTTGGAGAAAATAGTCTCTTACCCAGCAAGCAATACAAATAGACAAGTGAAGTGTTTTTTGCAGGAGTGGAAGTAACAGAAATAAACAGCAAAATCTCCCAGTAAAAACAGATTCAGAATCACATACTTATCAAATGTACATCGAAACATACATTGTAGTGCCTTGTTTGTGTTCACAAACAGCAAAGCTTAAGGATGTGCTGGGAGCAGCCCATAAGAGTGACCATACATTCCAGTGCCAATAGAGCATGCCCACAATTACAGACTACAGAGGATTCATTATTCCTGATAAAGTATGTGTATCCATTCATTTAGAGTTATTTACAACAATGTGGTCACTAAGCAACAAATATTCTACCAGAAGAGGAAAGCAGGTCAAACAGCATTGATGGGAGGAAATGAGTTGTCGATATTTTGGGTCAAGCCCGGCAAAGAATCCTGGCTTACCCTTTAAAGATTGAAGCAAGGTTTCAGTCCAAGACATTGACCACTATTTTTCTCCCACAGATGCCATTTGATCTGGTGAGTTTACTGCTCCAGATTCTTGTATCCTCTGTCTCTTATGTTTCCAGTGTGGTCACCAAACCTGATTAACTGGAAAATAACCCAATCCTATTCACCCTGAACAGAAAAAAAATTAGGGAAGTTTTCTTTCTCAAACTACATTGAAAATGAAAATGAGAAGAAACTTTGGAAATGTTCTCCAATCCATCTTCATACCTGCTTTCAAAAGTGACTCAAGTAAAATTTCCATATTAAGAAACCATTTATTACACAATCCCTGCAGTTCAGGATCAGTTATCTTCCACATATCTTACTGCTGACTCAATCCCATCCCAGGTTACCCATTTTGTAATCTATTTTAATATAAAATGATTACTAAGTGCTTTTTCTCAGAAACCTGTTTCACATGTGGAGCGTTTGACTGTGGATTTCAGTTTAATTTTGAGTGAGCTATTCAGCAAGTTTCTAAAATCCCAGCACTAATATTTTGCATTTAATTTGATTTTGATTTTTGCAACAGTCTGTGCAGGTTATTGATTCATGGTAATCATAAAGTTGAAGATTAATCCTTCCCAGACTATTAAGCAAGAATGTTATTATCTCGTCACCCATTTCATGCAGAGACTGACCAAAAAAATTGGTGTGTCAGCTGGGAAATTTCTCAAGAACCTGCATGTTTGTGGCCTTTCCATGCCTGATCCTTTCAGAGCAGCATTAATATTTAAGATGAATTTGAGGGGAACTTCTTCACTAAGAAGGTAGCAAGAGTGAGGAATGAGCTCCTAACAGAAGCGGGTATGATTTCAACATTTAAGTAAAATTTGGATAGGTACATGAATGGGAGGGGGATGGAGGGCTATGATGCAGCTAGAGTGTAATGGGACTAGGGAGCTTTATATTGTTGCATGGACTAGACAAGTCAAATGGCCTATTTCTGTGTTGAAGTGTCTGATGACTGTATGACTGTGACTCTAGCTTCTCAGAATGATGTTTTTCTAACCCTGGTTATGTGACATCAGAAAGTTATAATGCACAGAAACAGATCCTTCAGTCCATCAAATCCAACTCTCCGTCAAGTGTTTCTTTACATTCATTGTACTCACATTGCATTTTATTTCCACCCATTCCCAATTATTTCCCTCGAGGTTCTACCAATCACTGGTTCACACAGTGGCCAACTGATCTCACAAGCCCAAGTCTTTAGCTTGGAGGAAAGCTATGTGTCCACAAGGAGAAGATGCAAACTGGGCAGAGATATCCCAGAAGTCAGGATTTAGAATCATAAAGTCATAGAGCACTACAGCACAGAAACAGACTGGTCTTGTCCATGCAAACTATTATCCTGCCTAGTTTCATCAGCCTGCACCTGGACCATAGCCTTCCATATCCTCCCATCGATTTACTTATCCAAACTTATCCTAAATGTTGAAATTATACCCATGTCTACCACATCCTGTCACACTGATGCAACACCTAGATACTGTAATTTACCACTGTAGGTTTGTGTCTTTACTAGAGTAAATTGGCCAAGTGTAAGTTGAAGTATTAGAGGCCAAAGGATGAAATCTTGCTGTGATTTAGAAAAGGTAGTGATTTACACATTTCCACAGAGTTTCAAGTTAGATCATACTAATAAAAAGGAAGGAGCAGTCAATATGAGAAAATAATATATTTCATGGGAAACTTTAATGGAAGTTTAGAAAAATGAAAGAGAACCTCATTGAAACCTATTGGATATTGATAGGCCTAGATAGAGTGGATGTGGCGAGGATGTTTTCAATAACGGAGGGATCTACAACTGAGGGCACAGCCTCAGGTGGAAGGATGTCCCTTCAGAACAGAGATGAGCAGGATTTTTTTTTTAGACAGAGGGTGGTGAATCTCTGGAATTCATTGCCACAGGCGGCTGTGCAGGCCATCCTTGGGTACATTTAAAGTGGAGGTTAATAGGTTCTTGATTAATAAGGGTGTCAAAAGTTATGGGGAGAAGGCAAGAAAATAGGGTTGAGAGGGAAATTAAATCAGCCATGATAGAAAGGCAAAGCAGACTCGGTGGCTGAACGGCCTAATTCTGCTCCTGTGTCTTAAGGTCTTATGGTCTAAATCAACCTCCGATGCATTCCAGTTATTTTTTAAGCAGCTTAATAAGGCCATAATTTTAAAAAATCAAAACCCAATTTTCTACATTATGCCTTTTAACTGGTTCCAGCTGCTCGGGGACTTTACAGTTCCACAATAATCTTCAGCAAATCTCTCTGTGAAACAAAAAAAAATCAGTGTGACAGCTTTAAAACTTTGTAAGTCCCTAATTCATTGACTTAATCTTCAATCCTCTGGCTGCATTTTCCACAGAGAAAACAAGCCACATTTAAGTTGGCTGATTGAAACCCTTTAAATCATGACTTCTGAAACTAAATGGATACCTTCTGATAGCAAAGATACCCTCTGTATCCATCACGTTCCTTCCTCTAAACTGCAAACCTACCCTCAGACTCTCCATAATGGGACAATAGCGCCCTCTGTGCTCAGAAGACACAGCCAGAAAAGAACTTCCCTATTGTGTTTTAGTGGTAAACCATCTCGCTCCTCATACAGCATTTTGGAGGATTAACGAGAAGAGCACTTCACCATGCATAACCCACAAGTAAACGTACAAATAGCAACAATCTACAAACCCATTCCAAATCTTATCCACTGCAGTTTGGCAGTGGGCTGCAGTAATCATCCACCCACTTGCTGTATCTATTTTCCTTTAAAGAGCTACCCTCACGCTAATGCTTAAAGCTTACTGAAACATGTGCGGAGTGCAGTTTGTATCTGGATAAACATACTGCGAGCTTGCCAGGAAATGTTATGCCTGATTCATATTAGGAGCAGGCTTTTCTGATATGAGAGTGAATGGGAACAGACTGTTGAGATTCTGTGCTTGGAGCCTGGCCTGTTTCAATTGCACATAACAGTTAAAAAACTGCAGTTTTGTTTTTTTGCATGAAGTCATATCTATAAACTCCCAAAGAATTAAACTAAACAATTGTATGAACACAGTGTTCCTACGTCCCTCAGAATACATTTCTGAGCAACATGGAGCCTTTGGAACATTGGAAGGAAGCACCTCTTGGTAATTCAAAGTCATTAAAATAATAATTAAAAAGAAATTCAAGCTTCAGTCTTGAATGTCGTGGGAGTATTTAAGGAAATCTAGAACCGGGAGCCATAATTTCAGAATAAGGCGTGTTTATTGAAGATAGAGATGGAGATGGAAGATAGGGATGCAAGAGCCTGCAGAGGGGTTGTAGATTCAGCCAGTTCCATTACAGACACAATCCTCCCCACCTCAAGGATATTTTCAACAGACGATGCCACACTACAAAGGCATCTATCATTAAAAACTATCACCGTCCACAGCATGTCCTCGTCTCATTACTACCATCAAGAAGGAGGCACAGGAGCCTGAGGACTCACACTCAACAATTCAAAAACAGCTTCTTCCCCTCCATCATCAGTTTTCTGAACATCCCATGAACTCAGGAGCACTACCTTATTTTTCATTATGTATTACATTATTTACTTTTTTTAAATTCTAGTAATTTTATGTCTATGCATTTTATTGCTGCTACAAAGTATCAAAGTTCGCATCAAATATGAGCAGAGCAGTAGCACAGCAATTTTACAGTGCGAGTGATCGGGATTTAGTTCCCGTTGCTGTCTGTTAGGATTTTTTACGTTAAACTTTGTGACTTCATGGGTTTCCTTGGAAGCTCCAGTTTCCTCCCACATTCCAAAGACATAAGGGTTAATAAAGGTTAGTAAGGTGTGGGCTTGTTATGTTGTCACCAGAAGCATACTGACACTTGTAGAGTGCCCCTAGCACATCCTTGGATTGTGTTGTTCGTCGACTCAAAAGACAAATTTCACTATGATTCAATGTACATGTGACAGATAAAGCTAATTGTTAATCTTTGTATAAAATGGTAATAATTAACCTGATTCTGAGTTGGAAGTTATTTTATTTGTGGATTATGCATCTCCAGAGGCTTGCAAAGACTGACATATTGAATGTACTTAAGACAAAGATACACAGGTTTTTGGATTAATTATGTTTCAAGGGTCATGGTAAACAAGCAGGAAAGGAGCTGAAGCTTACAACACAGCAGCCATCATCTTATTGTATGACTGATCTTTTCAAGGAGTCATAATTCTATTCCGGTCTCTTAAGTCCTTACAAACTTTTGTTATCAATGCACTTGCCTTCAGAATGGAAAGTTGGCCTTCAGGCAGGGAGCACATCACTACCTTATAAGGGTAACGGTGGGATTCAGTTTGGAAATGATGTGAACATTTGTCTTCACTGTCGAGTTTCTAAGAAAGTACCAATATCTGGGTAATGTCCATGAAATCAGGCCTAATAAAAAGAATATAACTTCAAGAGGGAAAGTGGTGGAAATTAGAAAAGCATCAAGTGAAGAATATGAATTGATCCATGTCATATAAGACAGTGATTATAAACTTGATCTTATTCTGATTCCGATTCCGATTCCGATTCTGAAATGATCCTTCATCAGAAATGGAATAGAGAACTTAGTTTTAGTGGTAAGGTTAGTGATCTCTAGCAAAGAAAGGATGCATGAAGTTTGGTGCAAGGCTGAGGGTTAAGGACAGAAGAACACCTGTACTACTGCCTCAGCACATCATTGCTCTACGTTGAAGTCCAGTGGCTGAAAAGGAAATTGTTTGTGGTGATACTTCAATGTGGAAGCATTAGAGATAAGCTGGAGAACATAGAACCTAGAACAGGACAGCAGAGTAGATGTATTAGTGCAATCACTGAGGCCAAGAATGATGTTCTCCTAAGAAGTTGTCTATTGGTGGATCTTCAGGTGGCTGTAGAGCCAATCCTGGATCCAGATATTCTTATGTAGTGGGGGCAAGAGTAAGTGATGGTGTGGTCAGTGGTTGGGTCTTTTGGTTGTTCAGTCTCTCCTTTCATGGCTGCCGCTTGTTCTCTTTGGCAAGGTGGACGCCGTTCTCATGTAGCACAGCTGCCTCTTGAAATTGCTTGGAGAGACATGAGTCAGGCATCTGGATGACATGACCTATCCTTTGGAGTTGGTATTGCTTTACCATGGAGGAGATTCTGTTCATGTTGGCCTCCTCCAGTACATTGGTGTTGGTGCTTTTGTCCTCCCAGCTGGTCCTATCAGCATAGTAGAGGCCCTTCTGCCCGCTATTTTATGCTGACCCTAACCCCTCCCTCCTTCATAGACCTCTATTTTTCTATCATCCGTATGCCTATGTAAGGAGTCTCTTAAAAGTCCCTTTTGTACCTGCCTCTAGTACAAACCCTGGCAGAGCTTTCTGTGCATCTGTGGCATCAGTCTAAAAAACCTGCGTCTTATACTTTCCTTCAAAAACTTTAAAGTTGCACTGACCTCAAGAGATAGCATTGTACAGTGCAGTGCGATAACTCTAGCAAAGCTCAGACTACACGAGAATCCAAGAAAGTAACCAAAGCAAAATAAAAAGTATGCGGCAACAATTTTTTCCCAGTGGATGATCCTTCCAGTGATTATATGGTTTGCATTGCCGTTCATGCTCCCGAGAAGCAGTGCTCAATCACTATAGTCCTGTTACAGCCTGCAGGAGTCCTCTCATCATTTAAACTAGGGTTTCAGGAATGACCTAACCTGCTTTGTCGCATTGCCAGATCATACCTTGGCTCTCGTACAACGTAGCTGTAAAGGCCCCCGTGGAAAGTTAAATGAGGTAATCTAGGCCAAGGTTAGATTACTGGTCAACAATACAATTCTGCTGTTGCCAACACTGAAACCAGGAAACCCAAGAGTGGAAAAGTGTGCATTGGAAACATTTACCCTTGAGCACCCACTGAGGTTTTTCAGTTCAGGCAGGTTGTGTTACATCTCGAGGTGTATGGTTACAATCCAAAAAGAAGAAAACAATAGTCCTCTCTTGAAAGGTTGATTGCAAAACCAAGTGTGCATTTGAAAAAGCATCTGATTCTACTTTACCAGAATAACCAGATTATGTTAATTTATTTCCTCAGGAGTGAAGGAGTCACTGACAATGCCAACATCTACTACCAATCCCTTATTGTCAATGAGAAGAGTCTGACCAGAATTCATGAATAATTATTAAAGTTCAAAGTAAATATATTATCAAAGTACATATATAGTATCTGAGGGTCAATTTCTGGTGCAATGAAAAGGTACACAAAAGCGAAAACTGATTAACAACCAATGTGGAAAAGAAGAGAAACAGTGCACATATATAAAAAAAACACAAAGATAGGTAGATGGATAGGTAAATATTATTGACAATATGAGTTTTGGAGTTCTTGAAAATGAGTGCATAGATTGTGGAATCAGTTTAGTTTTGAGGTGAGTGAAGTTATCCAGGCAAGAACAAGAGCCTAATAGTTGCATGGTAATGACTGTTGATGTGGGACCTAAAGCTCCTGCATCTCCGTACTGATGGCAGTAACAAGAAGAAAGCACAGTCTGGGTGGTGAGTGTTCTTGATGATCGATGCTACTTTCTTCAGGAAATGCTATAATCCTCCAAAATTTAACCATCCCCTAAGCTTTATGGTTGACAACTTTAACACAGTCCCATTCATTTTAAAGAAGTCACTGAAATTCAGTAAAAACTTACAGAAGATTTCTCCTCACATTATTCTCATTTATATTAACGCTCTCAGTTAACTTAATAAGCCGTACACCTTTGAAATGTGGGAGGAAACCAGAGCACCACGAGGAAACCCACATGGTCATGGGTAGAATGTACAAACTTCTTACAGACAGTGGTGGAATTGAACTCGGGTCGCTGTTGCTGTAACAGCATTATGCTAACTGCTATGTCACCATGCCGCCATATGATATGATTTGATGAAATGATTTGTATGGATAGCAGGCAAAGCAAATAATTTACTGTAGCTCAGTACATTGACAACATTGACACCGTAGAAAGCATTCTTCTAGGGTGCATCACAACCTGGTATGGAATTTGTCCTGTCTAAGACCGGAAGAAGCTGCAGAAGATCGTGAACATGGTGCAGCACATCACACAAACCAATCTTCCGTCCTTGGACTCACTTTACACCGCACGCTGTTGGAGCAGTGTTGCCAGGATAATCAAGGACACGACCCACCCAGCTAACACACTTTTTGTCCCTCTTCCCTCCGGGAGAAGGCTCAGGAGCTCGAAGACCTGTACGGCCAGATTTGGGAACAGCTTCTTTCCATCTGTGATAAGACTGCTGAACGGATCCTGACCCGGATCTGGGCCGTACCCTCCAAATATCTGGACCTGCCTCTCAGTTTTTTTGCACTACCTTACTTTCCATTTTTCTATTTTCTATTTATGATTTATAATTTAAATTTTTAATATTTACTATTGATTTGTAATCCAGGGAGTGGGAAGCACAGAATCAAATATCGCTGTGATGATTGTATGTTCTAATATCAATTGCGACAATAAAGTATAAAACAAGTTGCTAACTCTCTAATTTTCCAAGTCATCTGCATTTTAATTTTTGCAAGTAGTTTGCAGCATTTTATTATTTCATTGCATTTCTGTTATTTCAAATTGTCAGACACAAACAGACAAACATGGACCAAGCTGAGGACGGTTAGGGCAATGCAGAGTTGTTTTGTATTGGTCTAGCCATCCTCAGGCTGACTTTTCGTTGGGTGTGTGTTTCTGCTTGGCTGGAAATGGTCCAAGCAGAGAAGAAAAACTGCAGTCTGACTCTTTTCCAGTCACCATCACTGAGCCCTTTCTATCAATGAGCCTTAACACCACGGTAAAAAATGGGATTAATGCAGAATTATAAAGAAAAAAGTTTCTGCAGATGCTGAAAATCCAGGGTTACACACACAAAATGCTGGAGGAATTCAGCAAGTCAGGCTGCATCTAGGGAAAGGAATAAGCAATCAATGTTTTGGCCCAAGACCCTTCATCAGGACTCAAGACCCTCCTGATTTTATGTCTTATGTCCTTATGGTCAGACGAAGGGTCTCGACCCAAACATTAACTATTTATTCCTTTCCATAGATGCTGCCTGGCTTGCAGAGTTCCTCCTGCAATTGTGTGCATTCTTGTAGAATTAGCATGGTTGATGCTCAGCGCTGGCTCAGTGGGCTGACGGACCAAATACTGTTCTGTATCTTTCTAAAAAATACTATGATTCCAAGAAACCATCACATAAAGTAGATGTCTTCTGAAAATACTCTCCAAAGAAGGAAGAGGAGAATTACCCAAGGCTCAAATCTAGTTGATGTGCTGCTGCAGTGTGTCGAGCGATAGATGATACAGTGCTTCACAATCTCTGTTCTTATTTCAAACATTATGCCCAAGTCATTTCCTGTGCAGAATCCCAATGACCTGAGCTGTCCCTGTTTATCCCTTGGTATATAAGTCCGATAAACCAAAGAGATCTCTACTTGCTGCTATTATACAGATTCCCTGGTTCAAGTTCAACTCTTAAATTGCAAAGAATGAGCTCGCAGCTCAAAACAGTATTACAGTTCAGAGTGTCAGAGTTCAGAGTTCAATTCCGGCGTCCCCTGTAAGAAAGTTTATACGTTCTTCCTGTGAGTGCATGGGTTTCATCTGGATGCTAATGTACCACTTAATAGGTTAATTGGTCATTGTAAATTGCCTTGTGATTAGACTAGGGTTAGGTGGGTTGCTGGGCAGTGCAGCACATTTGTTTAGAAGGGTCTGTTCCGTGCTGTATAAAGAAATAAAAATAAAAATAAGCTCTCTGAGAAGGAGAGTTCCAATTGCTCTATTTAAATTCCTTATTTGTGCTAATGGGATTTAAACTCCTTTTTCTTCATCAATGATCCACATTTCTGATGCTAGTTTATTTGCTTTACTAGGGCGGGGCCAAATCTGGAGTACGATTCAAAGAGCACAGAGAAAATTTACAGGATGTTACTGGGACTTTAGGATCGGAGTTATAGCGCAAGATTGAATCGGTTAGGTCTTCATTCCCTGGAGTGCAGGAGAATGAGGAGAGATTTGGTAGAGCTGCAGTATACAAAATTGTCCGGGGTATATGCAAGCAGGCTTTCTCTGCTGAGTTTGGATGAGACTAAAACTAGAGGTCATAGGTTAAGTGTGAAAGATGAAATATTTAAGAGGAAACTGAGGGGAAACTTCTTCACTCAGAGGGTAGTGAGAGAGTGGAATGAGCTGCCAGCAGAATTGGTAGGGACTGGTTTGCTTGCAACATTTAAGAGAAGTTTTGATAAGTACATGGACAGGAGGGCTATGGTTCGACTGTGGGTCAATGGAACTATACCAGTTTGGTATGGACTAAATGGGCTGAAGGGCCTGCTTCTGGGCTGGGGTACTCTATGATTCTATGCTTACTAGATTGCTGTACCCATTAGGAAACAGAGCTGGGAAGTTACATGATGTAGTTGTCAGTACCACTGCACCAAACATTACTGCTGCTACACACACAAAACAATGGCACTGGACAACCTGCTCACTTTTTTGTCTTCTCATCATTTTCAAAGAAAAAAAAAAGTTGGAAATCTGAAATAAAACTGAGAACATTTGAAATTCTCACCAGGTCAGTCCACATATGTGGAGAGGTAAGTAAGAGAGAGAGAAAGATAAGTAAAAGTTAATTGGTAATTGGCTTATTATTAATACATGCAGTAAAATAGTAAGCCATCAAGACAGATCATTCCCAAATTAAATAATATGAGGAAGCATAAAAGATGAACAAAAGCAGAATGAAGTAGGTAATGATACAATTACAGAGAAAGTGCAGTGCAGGTAGATAAATGACGTGCAAGGTCCATGATGGGGGTAGATTGAGAGATTAAGAGTTTACTTATATTGAATGAGCAGTCCATTCAAGAGACTGATAACAGTGGGGCTGAAACTGTCCTTACACTTGGCAATTCATGCTCTCAAGATTTTGAATCTTCAGCCCTATGGGACGGGAAGAAGAAAAAAATGACCAGGGTTGGAGAGGTCCTCAATTCTCTTGACTGCTTTCCTGAGACTGGTAAGGGTTGGAGCAGGTTAAACTTTTATAATACTTCTGGGGTTTCCATCAAACCAGCTTAGAATGTATATCCACCTTTCCCTCTCCTGGACTCATCCATTACTGCCGGTTTGTACTCCTCTCCCTTCTCCCGCTTTCTTATTCTGGCTTCTGCCCCTTCTTTTTTTCTTATTTCTGCACTTTGTCTTCTTTTGCTTATTGCTTGTTTGTCAGTCTTTTATGTATAGTTTTTCATAGATTCTATTCTAGTTCTTCACTTTGTTGTAAACACCTGCAAGAAAATGAATCTCAAGGTAGTATATGGTGACATATACTTACTTTGAAAATCAATTTTACTTTGAATTTGACTTCCAGTCCTGATGAAGGAACTTGACCTGAAATGTTGATTACATATTTCCCTCCATGGATTCTGCCTGATATGTTAAGTCCCTCTAGCATTTTGCGTATATTGCTTAAGATTCCCAGCATCTTCAGAATCTCTTATCTCTGGAATAAGCGGAAGACATTTCTCACTTCAAAATAAACAAGTATTTCACCATCAGTATTATGCATTTGAGGTAATGCTGACAAGCACACCCTTTCTCTGGCACAACCTACCTTGGACATAATCTGGATTGATGACATTACCTCTATATTGTTCAGGGAAGATCTGGTAACAGCGTTTAATTGGTAAGTGATTTACTGAATACAATACAGCACTTGGGAAAATGACGAACTCCTGCTGCCTACTAATGAATGTAGTCTTTAACCTTCTTTGACAAAGTTTCTATTACCATTTTCAAAATGTACCTTTTGTTTATTATATAGGTTTACATACATCATTGCTGATGAATTTTTAATGCAGTCACATACAGTCGGGAACTTTTTTTCTTGAAGCTTCACACTGTTCAAAATTCCTATTATTTTCTGAATGTAGTTCATTGGTTTGCAAAAGAAACTGAACTGGAGATGGACAGATTTATGATTAGGTAATTTCACTGAGTGTGTGTTCAACTTTAAGGAGGAGTTAATTAATGAGTTGGAGGAGGTTTTATTTATGAATTTTGGATCTTCAATTCTGTGCCTTCTTCTCTCCCTTTGTATTTTGTTTGGAGATGGTTCTTCACTAAAACAAAACATGTGAATTACCTGCAGAGCAGTTTGTCTGACCTCTGGCTCACCAGAAGAAACCAGTCCCTGTTCTTCATGGGACCTTCCTATGGCTATCCCTCAAAATGTTTGTTGCACATTCATACGTTGCGATTCAGATTTAGTGTTTCCAAGTTGTCACTGCAGCACTGTATGTGAAAACAAAGACGTTGGCATGTGTGACAAACATGCAATGCACAACAAGATTGCACAAATACATGAAAGGACATGGTACATATATACAGATACAAACACATACAGTGACCTAGACACTCAGATGCTTGAATGGAGCAGAATGTTATTGTAGAAGGTACGATTGCTAAAACTGCTGATGACATGAATGTTGGTGGTGTAGTAGTGAGGAAGTTTTTCCCAGTCTACAGCAAGCTATAGAGTAGATGAAAAGTGAGGCAGAGTATTGGTAGTTGGATGTTAATCCTGACAAGTATGAGGTAATGCAATTTGGGAGGATAAGTGGAGATAGGATATATAGAGTAAACAATAGGGCAAGAAGGAATATTAATAACAAGAGGAAATACTGGATGAGGTACACAGTTGGTTAGCGTGAAGATGCAGGCATATGACTTGTTGCCTTCAAATGTCAGATCATAGAATGTAAAAGTAAAGATATTACGTTGCAGGTCCTCAAAACACTGGTTAGATTACAATTGGAGTACTGTGTGCATTTCTGGTCACCACGCTATGGGAAGAACGTGGTTTCACTGGAGAAAATGCGGAGGAGATTCACCAAGATGTTGCCTGGATTAGAGGACTATAGTTATAGTACGATCAAAAAGGCTGGAGATTCAGTGGTGTCCATTAAAAACATATAAAATCATAAGAGACAAAGACAGGGTAAATAGTTTTTCCATGGTGCGGGTATCAAAAACAAGGGGGCATTGGTTTAAGATGAGCGGGAGGAGTTTTAAAGGGGATATGGCAGGTAAGTTTTTTGTTGGTAGGGTCTGTGCTGTGAAACTTCAAAACTCTGTAACTTCAACGCATACTCACACCCGCACCACAATGGGACAGCTGGCGTTTTGATCTGCTTCTTGATATTCATTGTGGAACTGAAATGCTTGGACTTGAAATATTAGCCCAGATTCTCACTCCGTAGATGCTGCCTGATCTGCTGAGTGTTTCCAGCATTTTCTATTTTTTATCCTGACTCAGAATTCTTTGTTGAACAGATCTTCAATATCCCAGCTGAGAAAACCAGCTCAGGATGCTGGGAACCTCCTGTGCTGAATTCACAACCTGCATATTCAGAAGCAAGAATACCTTCAGGTGTGATTAATCATCAGTCTGAAAGGTTGTCGATGGTATTTGATTTTGCACTGAAACAAATTTGCTCAGAAGGGCTACAAGAGTATCAAAGGTGATTTGCCAAAGTATTCACTCCAGATGTCTTGCAATGGCTCAGTCTATGGCTGCTTGAGTAAAAATGCAGCATTATGAATCATCCTCTTGCTATCTGCTGACCCTCCTTGAGAACATTGTTAGATAAGGCATCAATAATGTGAAACTGAATGCTTAAATGGATACTGTAAATAATTAGCTATTATTATCTCATGTGCCAAGATACAGTGAAAAGCTTGTGTTTGTGTGCCATCCGGAGAGTTCATTGCATACACAAGTGTGTCATGGTTGTACAAAAAGGAAAATATACATAATAAGACCTTAAGACATAGGAGCAGAATTAGATGATTTCTCTGCATATCTGTTTTAAACAAATGCCCTCCATCCTGGTGCTGCGCCCTCTTGTCCTAAACTCCTGATCATGAGAAACACCTTTTCCACAGCTATTCTTTCTAGTGCTTTCAACATTCAAAAGATTTCGATGAGATCCCCCTTCATCCTTCTAAATTCCAATGAGGTCAGACCCAGAGACTTCAAATGTTCCCTGTATGATAATCCTTTCATTCCCGGAATCATCCCAGTGAACCTCCTCTGGACCCTCTCCAATGCCAGCACATCCTTTCTCAGATGAGGAGCACAAAACTGTTCACAGTATCAATGTGAGGCCTCACCAGTGCCTTATAAAGCCTCAGCATTACATCTCTGCTCTTGCTGACATTGCATTTGCCTTCCTTACCACTGACTCAACCTGCAAGTTAACCTTTAGGGAGTTTTGCACAAGGACTCCCCAGACCCTTTGCATCTCAGATTTTTGGATTTTCTCCCCGTTTGGAAAATAGTCTGCACATTTATTTCTACTACCGAAGTGCATGACCATGCATTTTCCAACATTGTATTTCATTTGCCTCTTTCTTGCCCATTCTCCTAATCTTTCTAAGTCCTTCCGCAGCCTACCTGTTTCCTCAACACTACCTGCCCCTCTTCAATCTTCATATCATCTGCAAACTTGATGTAGAATATAGCATTACAGTTACAGAGCAAGTGCTGTGCAGGTAGATAAATAAAGCACGAGAGTCGTGAGGAGGTAGACTGAGATATTAAGAGTTCACTTCAAGTTCAGTATTTTCAGAATGAGCTCTTGGGGTGGATATGGGGTCACATAGAGGACTGATCTGCAGATTTCCTTCCCGGTGGGATATTAGTAAACCAGATGCTGTTTCCATGGTGATTATTGCAGATTCTTTTGTTACTTTCCAGATTATTTAGCTGCTGGAATTTAATTTCCCTTGGAGAGATGTAGAAAGAATTCCATCTCAGCTCTGTAGTAGCAAGGGTTCAAAGTTCAAAATAAATTGATGATCTAAATATGTATCCGTCACCATTTACTACTACCTTAAGATTTGTCGTCCTGCAGGCATTTACACGAAAATAAAGAAATAATCACAATCTACAAAAAGCTGTAAATAACAAAGCGTGACAAATAACCAAAGTGCAAAAGAAGTCAAAGTGTGCAAATAATAAACAAAAATAAATAATATTGAGAACATGAGTTGTAGAGTTCTTGAAAGTGAGCCTGTAAGTTGTGGAGTCATTTCAGCATTGAGGTGAGTGAAGTTATCTATGTTAGCTCAGGAACAGGATGTTTGTTTGTTGATTAGTAACTCTTCCTGAACCTGGTGATGGGGGAGACCCTCCTAAGGTCAGGAGGTCCTATATCTTTTGCCGAATGGTAAGTTAACCTTCACACTGCCATATCCCAATAAAATGCAGCTAACATTCACCTAACAGAAAGGTAAGATGAAGAGAAAGGAATGAATGTCCTGTTCCCACGAGAAACCTTGCAAAAGAATATAATCTTTATAAAAGCTGGTTCAGTAGCCAGCAAAATAATGACACCTTTTATCTGAAGCTGAGCAAATGCATTTGATGGAGGAATGTGTCTTAAAATGACAATATTCTGTGTAGTTCGATGCTGAAATTTGTGAGGATCTACCTGAAGAAAGGGCTTCAATTCCACAGCAAAAACATTGCTTGGTTCATTAATTGCATTGCTTCTTGCATTAGACTTCAGCATGGATGCAGAGTGTTAATATTAGTTCAGTGATGATGTGTGCTTTCTATTCTGTTTTGTTCTATTGATTGAGCATGGCCCAGTTTTCCAAAACCCTTATTGATCTTTCTGCCCACTCTCTCATCCATACTCCTAATTTCTTTGCTTTCCTATTTAATCCCTATCTTTTGTAGAAATGTCAGTGCTGGAGCATCTTAGATGCCCACATTGACTTCAGCTGAAAAGTCTGAGGTTTGCTCTGCAAAGAAAATGATGATTGAGTAGCATTTTGGCACCTGCTGTTAAAATAATTCACTTTAATTATATCCCTCTGGGCAGGATAACAATAGATAATGAAGACATGACCCTGAATCAGAATCAGAATCAGGTTTATTATCACTATCTTACTGTATATGACATGAAATTTGTTGTTTTGTGACAGCAGTATAGTGCAAACACATAAAATTGCTACAAATGACAAAATAAATAGTGCAAAAAGAGAAATAAATAGCGTTCATGGGATCACGGGCAGGCGGAGAAGAAGTTCTACCTCATCTGTATCCCTCAAAAGCATTTGATCTTAACTACACAGTCCATGAGTGTAGGAAAAGTAGAGAAGGGACCTTTAGCTGATGAAATATTTGTTAATTTGCCCTTTTGCACTACATTCTCCAAGATGTTGTCCCTAAGATGCTGAGGAAACGTGGGCCATATGTGACACTTGATGCTAATGTGAAGTGCTTTCAATTTGGCACCAATGCAGACAGTGTAAAGTAAATTAGGTGTGAGATCCCCTGATGTGTACTTTGGAAATAGGTGCAATCTTACCTTGGCGATGGACTCTCACTCCACTATGGCTTCCTAGTGTGAGTACAGATGGTGCAAAGCAAACTTCAGCGCATCCCCAGATGAACATTTTACTTTACAGTCCGAGAAAATAAACAGCTTCTAAACTTCACCTTGTTAGTGGCGAATTATTTTGGAGCAGCAGTTAAGCCAGTGAAGTGGAAGCACTTCAGCAAAGCAATGCAACCACTAATGCAATAGTGTCCTGGAATACTTAACAGGAGCACTGCATACGCAGGGCCCTTCACATTGTCAATGATCCCTCCCATCCATCCAACAACCTCTTTGCCCCACTACAATCAGACAAAATGTACCGTAGCATTAGGACAAGGACTGTTAGGATGAGAAACAGCTTCTTCCCCCAATCTGTGAGAACTCCCGGCCACCACCCATGTCTCTCTACATATAAAGCACCAGTAATTATACTATTTACTGTTTACTTTTTAACTTGCAAATGAAGGGCACATCATTATTTATTCATATATTTGTGGTATTATTACTTTATGTGCTGAGTGTGAGTTCTATGTACTGTGTTGTGCACGTTGGTCTGGAGGAACATTATTTCATTTGGCAGTATAAATGTCTATAGTTGAAATGGCAATAAACTTGAACTTTTGGGCTGTTTATTGCCCAGTGGGTTTGATTGAGGCTAAATATTAACCAGGAAGCTGTCACTGTGTCCCTGGAAAAGAGAGATTATTGGATAATTAAAGTCTGTTTTTATAACAGAGTACAACAGGAACTTTTGATTTCAATGTACAGTTTGAAGAGATCTAGGTTATTCTGATAAACTGTAGCTATTACAGAAATAAAACACAAAATAGACTGTTCAGAATTTGGCCTCCTTCATCCTTTTCTCAGTCGGAAGTATAGCCTCTCTGAATTTCCATTTTCGTATGCTCCTTCACTGTCTGCCTGTAATCTCCCTGTTCATCTTTTGTCTGTATCCTGTGTTATTGTCTGAGGTATGAAAGCAGGTGGAAAGCTGCAATTTAATATAAATCGGATATTTCACTAAGCTTTGATGTTCTTGAAGTGCAGTTCGGAAGACTTCCATCGCATAATGATGAGCAGATTTGAAACCCGAGTATAAATTGCCCAAGATGTTCTGGTGGATATGATGATTTATGATTTCACACAATAAAATATGAAGGACCTCAGTCAGTCCTTTGGCAATAGATGAAAAGAATATTCTGCCCCCAATCATTGCTTTACCAGGTCTATGTTTTATAAAGCTAGATTGTGTAGGTACTTTGCTAATAACAGAGGATGTGCAATAAAAGCAATCTCTAAAGACCTGCTCCTGGGGACTGATAGCAAGATATCATTATAAATGGTAGCTGGCAATCTTTCTGTCATTTTAAATCTAGCAGTCTGGCCGATCCCCTGGTGACCAAGTAGGAGAGGACACCAATAGATGTCAAAATAAGCCAAACTTAATTGGAAGCCTGACAGAAATACAGTGTGAGCTATTTGCTGGATTATACTGCAAAACTATCCACAACTAGCTGCTGGCATTCACGGTGCTGGGAGTGGTCTGATCAGTGATCTTTTCTTTACTGTCTTGTCCCCATTTCCTGAAAAATGATTTCCCCAACCTTGGATCACTCCCAAAAGAAAACAAAAATGCTGGAAGAATTCAGTCAATGAAACAGCACCTGTGGAAAGTGAAAGCACTTAACACTTCAGAATCAGAAATAAGATTAGTTTCAATGGCACAATCATGAAGTTTGTTGCTTTGTGGCAGCAGTTTTGTGCAGACGTTACTCTGAGTTACAATAAAAATAAATAGATAGACCAGGGGCGGCGCTAAGGTGGTGCTAGCTGGTGCTATAGCCCCAGCAGAAATTGCAATAGCAACAGCGTAGAACCTCCAAAAAATTAACTGAAATTTCACATACAAATTGCAGCTGCTTTGCTTTGTCTGTATAGTTTTGAATACAGCTTGTTTCTCTAGTTGATCTAATGAAACAGTGTCCCCAACTACCATAGCACCCACACAGCAATAAAGTTATAAACTCTGTCAGATTCACTTTACACTTCATTCGTTGTCAATGTCTTGCCGTTGCTGTCCTCAGATTGGTTAAGCTGATCTAAGATCACTTAAGGTGGTGATGTCACTCACTCTCACTCACGCGAGAGATTGATAGTATACATCCAGGTATGACTAACGGATACCGCACACACGCTAGCATGGGTCTGGCACATGCATTATTTTGGCAGTGTGAAAAATGGATCAATTTTTAGTGAGAAAACGACCTCATCCAGAGGAATCTCAGCCTGAGCCTGTCTTAATTGAAAGTGACATGCAGAAAGAAGTAAGTGGGGATGAGGACGACAGCAGTTCATCGAGGAGTGTGAGGGCAAAGTAGAGGAACAAGAAATGGAGTGGGATTCGGAAGAGAACGTGGATGAAGCTGCTCTTAGTGCTAGTGGGAATACTGTTAGCGGTGTTAGCCAGCAGCCTGAGGAAGGACCCCGTCGACCAGCATAGAAAAATTACCCTTCGCTGCTCGCAACAGATTGGCAATCAGCAAAGGAGATTTATTCGTGGCTGGTTTGACTGACTAGAATATTCGATCATGAAAGATACTATGTTCTGCTTTGCATGCAGGCATTTCCTGTGTGGAGGACGTGGGTTCTATTCTGAGTCTACCTTCACTGTCACCGGTTACCGCAACTGGCGGAAAGCTACAACAGCTTTCAAAACCCACCATGCAAGTGCAGCTCATAAGTTTGCTACGGAGGCACAGGCCGAATTCAGATTGAGAAAACAAGACGGCCCAAGATTGGGAAATATGCTTGACAAAGGACATGCAAAGATTATCCAAGAAAATCGTGAGTACTTAAGAGCAGTGGTTGAGTCTCTAGCAAGGACAGACAGTGAACGACACAGTGGAATTTCCAGCTCCAATGAGACCCTACCGCGATGCATTTATAGGTTTATACAAACTAATCTGCATATCACTGACTCTACCTGTGACATTTGCCTCATGCAAATGGAGTTTCTCTTGCCTCAGATACCTCAAAAACTACCTAAGGAATAGCAGCGGCGATGCTCGGAACAGCAACTTGGCCCTGTTGGCCATAAACAGCTGGAGGACCAAAGCACTTAACATCCAGAAAATCATTGGTGCTTTCACCACCAATCACAACAACAGACGGATTGTGCTTCTCTGAAAACATCAATGGTGAGTGCAGTTGATTTTTTAAACATTTGGGCCAAGACTAATGCTGATTATTATTATTATTTTGTGGTGGATGCCCCATAGTCCTTATGTTTCCTGCAAATCCTAAACTATTACATTTACTGCTATTAAGCCTACTGGTTTTGCTTAGACTTCCAAGCGGTGATTCTGTTGATTTTTGTTTTAAATTCAGTAGCCAAATTAATTGAGGTATTGCGTGGTCAGAGTATGATTTGTCTAAATCCTGGTAAAGCCTTGCATCTGTTGTTTGCCTTATTTGACTTTAACAACAGTGTATCTTTTAGTATTTTCTGTCTATGTAATGCGAATAGCAGTGGACATTGTGGGTTAGTGTTGTGTTTTTCAGTTGACGCTGATTGCAGGATTGGTGCGCGATTCACGTTGTGCGCTGTGGGTCGGATGCTCTGTTGGTTTGTTTGTTTATGCTCTGTGTAGCCTGGGTTGCCTCCGATATTGTTAACACTGTCACAGTTCACTTCTATATTATATTTACCAATTGCTGTTGCTTGTGAATCAACGGAGGCATTTATAGTAGGCACATAATGCTTGAAACTGACTTTTGAACACCACGCGTCTGGCCTTGCGAATACGTATTACCGTCGGGTACATCCCTCAGCACCATCACTGAATAATTCAGCCCCACTGTAGCACCAGCAAGAAAAAACCTCTGGCGCCGCCACTGAGATAGACAGATAAAACATAGGACATCACAACACATTACAGTCTACAACATTGTGCTGACCTTTTAACCTGTTCTAAAATCAATCTGATCCCTCCCTTCCACATAGCCCTCCATGCTTCCATCAGCCATGTGCCTATCTAAGGAGACTCTTAAATGTTCCTAATGTATCTGCCTCTATCACCACCCCTGGCAGCATGTTCCACACACCTACAACTTTGTGTAAGAAACTTCCTCTATATCCTCCTGATGTTTTCCTCTAATCACATTAAAAGTATGCCTCCTCCTATTAACCAGTTCCACCCTGGGCAAAAGTCTCTGGCTGTCCACTCAATCTATGCCTTAGATCATCTCGTACATCTCTATCAAGTCACCCCTCATTGTCCTCTGCTACAAGCTACAGATATATAGATAAATAAACAAACATGCAAACAAACAAGTAAATAAATAAGCAGCTAGATAAATAAATAGGTAGTTGAAAAAATGAGTAAATAAGTTAATTAGTTCATAAGTAGTTGAAAAGAGGGAGTATTCATGAATTCATGGACAATTCAGAAATATGATGGCAGAGGGGAAGAAGCTGTTCTTCAAACATTGAGTATGAGTCTTCAGGTTCTGAGAAGGAGAATGGTTGGAGAGTGGGGGCTCTAATCACAAATGTTAATGGATTCTCTTTCCACAGCTGCTGATTGACTCGCTGAGTAGATTGGGCATGTCAGAATCAGAATCCAAATAAGGTTTATTATCACTGACATATGTCATGAAATTTGGTGTCTTACAGCAGCAATACATGCAAGACATGAGAATTACTTCAAGTAACAGAAAAAAAACAGTATAAGTGAGGAATAACAAGGAGGTGTTGATGGATTTGTGGTCTGTTCAGTTATCTGATGGTGGAGAGAAAGAGTGTCTTCCTGAAACGTTGAGTACGGGCCTTCATTTTGTTTGTTTTCCATTCCACTTGGATCTCTCATCTTTCTGCTTCCCTATCTCATTTTTATTCACTGGATGTTGCAGGGAGATGTGAACCAGAGTGCAGGAAGAGCTAGTATGGAACTTGTGGAGAAAGATGTTGTTAAGACAACAGACAAAGTCAGGAATCAAAAGGTTGAGCATGGTGGGGCTAATATCTGAGCTGTTTATATTTCAATGCAAAAAGCATTGTAGGAAAGGCAAATGAGTTCAGGGCATGGATCAGCACTTGAAATTTTGTAGCCATTAGCAAGACTTGGTTACAGGAGGGGGACTGGCAGCTCAGTATTCCGGGTTCCGTTGTTTTAGACTCGACACAGCAGGAGGGACTTTAAAGAAGGAGGCGTAGTGTTACTAGTCAGGGAAAATATTACGCCAGTGCTCAGTAAGGACAGATGTAGAACTGGGATGGTGAGGCATTATAGGTGGAACTGAGAAATAAGAAAGGTATGACCATGTTAATGGGATTATATAACAGGCCACCTAACAGTCTGAGGGATTTAGAGGAACAAATTTGCGAGAGAATGCAGACAATTACAAGAAACATAAAGTGGTTATAGTAGCTGATCTTAACTTTCCATATATTACCAGAGACTCCCATACTGTAAGAGGACTAGATGGGATAGCGTTTATCAAATATGTTCAAAAAAGTTTCCTTAATAAATATTTAGAAGTCACAATGAGGAAGTGAGAGATACTGGGTCTGCTATTAGGGAATGAGACAGGCAGTTGACAGAAGTTTGTATAGGGGAATGTGTTGCATCTAGTGATCACAATGCAGTTAGTTTCAAAGTAAATATGCAAAAAGATAGGTCTGGTCCATGGGTTGAGATTCTAAATTGGAGAATGGCCAATTCTGAAGGTATCAGAAAGGAACTGGCTAGTGTGGATTGGGTCAATATTTTTTTCTGACAAAGGTGAACTTGGTAAATGAGAGGCCTTCAAAGGAGCCATAACGGGGCACTGGTGGAGAGGACCCAAATGCAAGACACAGACACTGAAGTACTAGGAACAGGTCTTGACTAGAGAGCTGGGACAAGAACACAGACTTGGGCTAGGACATTGGCTAGGCAAGCGGGACCAGGACAAGGAACTGGGAACTAGGAGCCTGGCCTTGGACTCCGAGCCAAGGACTGGACAAGGACCCAGAACCTGGGTCTTGACTCGGGCTTGGACCCCGGAACTAGGCAAGGTCATGACATGGCTACAGGACTGGACATGGCTTGGGTTCTTTGAGGCGAGGACATGATGAGGTTTGGGTTCTTTGAGGCGAGGACATGACAAGGCTTGGGTTCGTATTCCAAGCCAGAGACTGAATAAGGACCCAGAACCTGGGTCTTGACTCGGGATCGGACTCCGGAACTAGACAAAGACATGACGTGGTCTTGGGAAACAGGACTAAGCGAGGCTACAGGACAGAATGAGAGACTCCTGGGCAAGACGAGGGAACTCCAGCACAGGACAAAGCACATGAATAGGATGAGAACACAAAGCTTTGACTTGGTACTCAGGAACAGCCAAACCTTGGACTTCGGACGACAGAATCTCAGAACCTTGGACTTGGGGTGACATGAACGCAGAACACAGAGCCTTGGTCTTGGGGAGGACAGGAACACAGAACCTTGGTCTAAAGCACAGGAACGTAGAGCCTTGGACTTGAGAGACAGAAACACAGGGACATGGAACCCCAGAGCCAAGACCCCTCCTTCGGAATAGGACTTAGGGCCGGGACTCTACACAGAATGCTGAACACAACAAGACAGTTCCCAACACTAGGTCACGGCAAACGGCCAGACCTACCTAGCGAAGGCATGGACAGAGACGGTTCCTAACACTAGGTAGCAGCAAACAGCCAGACCTACCTAGCGAAGGCGTGGACACAGAGACAGTTCCAACTCAACAATAGACAGTTCCTTATCTTGATACAGCAAGGCTCTGGTCTCACTCTAGTAGCAGAACTTGACAAGGTTGCAGGCAAGGCTTCAGGAGGAAGGGGCAGAGAAGGGATTCAGACAGAAGGTTTTGACAGAAACAATCCAGCAGCCAAGCCCTGGTCTCCGGAGGTATTTATGTGTCTGCCCAACCAAGAATCATGTGCCTCAATTAGTGCACTCAACAAAACAATGGAAAACTGAAAAACCTGGAATACTGATCGGCGGACTGGAATGTGGACTTCACGGACCGGACAATGACACAAAGGTGATGTTTTGACAGTACAAAGCTTGTATGTGCCTGTCCGAATAAAAAGTAAAGTTAACAAGTGTAAGGAGCTTTGGTTTTCAAGAGATATTGAGGCCCTGGTTAAGAGAAAAATAGGGGTACGTAGCAGGTCTAGGCAGGTAGTAACAAATGAGATGCTTATGGTGTATAAGAAATGCAAGAGAATACTTAAGAAAGAAATCAAGAGGGCAAAAATAATGCATGAACTTGCTCTAACAGAACAAGGTAAAGGAGAATCCCAAGGGATTCTACAGATATGTTAAGAGCAAAAGGATTGCAAGGGTCAAAATTGGTCCTCTGGAAGATAAGAACAACAATCCATGTGTTACTATTCTGATAATGGGGGATAGGGAGATCTTAAATGATTCTTTTTGCATCTGTATTTACTCAGGAGAAGAACACAGAGCCTATATAAGTGAAATAAAGTGGCATCAACTTTATGGAGCATGTACAGATTACAGAGGAGGAAGTGTTTGCTGTTTTGAGGCAAATTAGGGTGGATAAATTCCCAGATCTATGGGAGACAAGTGCAGATATTGGTGGTGACCTAGCAGAAATATTTAGATTATCCTTAGCAACAGGTGAGGTACCAAAAGATTGGAGATATAGCCAATGTTGTTCCACCATTAAGAAAGGCTCTTAAAATAAACTAGGAAACTCCAGGCCGGTGAGCCTAACGTCAGTTGTGGGAAAGTTATAGCAAAGTATTCTAAGAGACCAAATACGGATAGACATGAACTGCTTAAGGACAGTCAGCATGGCTTCGTATATTGTAGGTCATGTCTACCCAATTATATAGAGTTTTTCAAAGAAGTTACTAGCAAGGTGCATAAAGGCAAGGCAATGGATGTCGTCTACATGGACTTTAGTAAGGTATTTGACAAGGTCCCGCATGGGAGCTTCGTCAAGAAGATTCAGTCACTCGGCATTCAAGATGAGGTAGTAAACTAGATTAGACATTGGCTTTGTGGGAAAAGCCAAAGAGTGGTGGTAGATTGCTGCCTCTCTGACTAAAGGCCTGTGACTCGTGGAGTGCCGCATAGATCAGCGTTAGGTCCATTGTTGATTGTCATCTATATCAATGACCTGGATGATAATGTGATTAACTGAATTAGCAAATTTGCAGATGACATCACGATATGGGGTGCAGTGGACAGTGATTGAAGGCTATCATGACTTGCAGCAGGATCTGGACCAGCTGAAAAATGGGCTAAAAATTGCAGATGGAATTTAATGTAACCAAGTGTGAGGTAATGCACTTTGGTAGGACTAACTAGAGTAAATCTTACACAGTGGTGCACAGAAGAGTGCAGTAGAACAAAAGGATCTGGGAATACAGGTCCATAGTTCACTAAAAGTGGCTTCGCAGGTAGATAGGGTCATAAAGAAAGCTCTTGGCACATTGGCCTTCATAAATCAAAGTATTGAGTACAGGAGATGGGATGTTATGCTGAAGTTGTATAAGACATCAGTGAGGACTAATGTGGAATATTGTGTGCAATTTTGGCCACTTGCCTACAGGAAAGATATAAATAAGTTTGAGAGAGTACAGAGAAAACTCACAAGGTGTTGTTGGTTTGGAAGACCTGAATTTTAAGGGAAGATTAAATAAATTAGAACTTCATTCTTTGGAATGTAGAAGACAGAGGAGATTTGATAGTGATATACATAATTATGAGAGGTATAGATAGGGCAAATGCAAGCAGACTTTTTCCACTGAGGTGGGTGGGACTACAACCAGAAGTCATGGGTTAAGGATGAAAGGTGAAAAGTTTAAGGGGAACATCAGGGGGAACTTCTTCACTCAGGTCTTGATTCAGAGAACATAGAAAAATAGAGTACACTACAGACCCTTTGATGTTGAGCCAACCTTTAACTTACTCTAAGGTCAATCTATACCTTAACATCCACATAACCTTCCATATTTCGTTCATCAATGTGCCTATCTGAAGGTCTCTTAAATGTCACTAATGTAGCACCACCCTTGGAGGATATTCCGGGCATCCTCCACTCTCTGTGCAATAAACCTTCCTCTGACATCCCCCTAAACCTTCCTCCAATCACCTAAAAATTATACCTGCTTGTACTGGCCATTTCAGCTTTGGAAAAATTCTCTAGCAGTCCACTTGGTCGACTGTATGCCTGTTGTGCACTTCTGTCAATTCACATCTCATCCTCCTTCTCTAAAAAAAATTCCTTGAAAGTCACAGTTCTACACATGGTTATTTTAAAATATAATTTTGCTTTCTCATTGAATGTAAAGCAAGTCCTCTACTCTGTCTTGTCTATCCATTAATTCAACTCTATACCTCTGAGTTATTTTCCTCTCCGGTGAGATGTCCTCTCCATGACTACATGTTGTCCTTAAGTTTGATATTTCTCAAACATAGCTAGAAAAGCACATTCAACCTTTATCCTGAGATTGTCATGCTGATAACTAATGAGCCTTATTTTATAGAACATGAACTCTGAGTACAAGATGTAGGCAATTGAAAAATCCTTGGAGTTCCCTGCTAAAGTACTCACAATGTCACCCTTGTGATCTAAATTAGCACTGGGTCTCCAGGGACCATATGGCACAATTGGCAGCAGAGAACATTGATCAGTACAGCAACAGGTTCTTCAGCCCATAGTAACTCTGTCAACCATGATGCCAAATTAAACTAAATTTGACTGCCTACAAATGATCCACATGTTCATCTGCCTGTCTACATGCCTCTTTATTGCCACTATTGTATACGCATTGATCCAGAACTTCCTCTGGTAGCCCGTTCCAGCCACTTGGACCGGATTGACTACACTCCAAGGTTCTGAAAGTTGAGTTGAAGAGATTGTCGAGGTATTAGAAATTATCATTGTAGAATCACTAGATATTGGAATCGTTCTGGAGGACTGGAAAATTGCAAATGCCACTTTACTCTTTCTGATTGGCCTCTGGTAACTAGTAGCATTCCATAAGGATTGGTGTTGGAACCACTTGTTTTCATAATATATTTCAATAATTTGGATGATGGTATTGTTGGCTTTGTGGATGATACCAAGATGGTTGGAGGAGCAAGTAGTATTGAGAGTTTCTGCAGAAGGACTTGGATGGATTAGGAGAATAGGCAAAGAAATGGTCATGTACTTTTCATGTAAGTTTTCATGTACTTCGGTTGTAGAAATAGAGGCATAGACTACTTTCTAAATAGAGAGGAAATTCAGAAATCAGAGGTGCAAAAGGTATTAGGAGTCCTAGTGCATAGGATAACTTGCAAATTGAATTGGTAGTAAGGAAGGCAAAAGCAAGGATGTAACCTGAGGACTTACAAGCCATTGGTCAGACTGCACTTGGAGTATTGTGAGCAGTTTGGGGCCCTTATCCATGAAATGATGTGCTAGTATTGGAGAGGATCCAGAGCAGGTTTCTGAAACTGATCCTGGGAATGAAAGTGTTAATGCACGTGAAGCACTAGATGGTTCTGGAGTGTACTCACTGGAATTAAGAAAGAGAGCGGATTTTATTGAGACCTGTCGAATACTGAAAGCTCAGATAGAGTGGAAATCGAGAGGATATTTTCTGTCATGGGAATGTTTGAGACCAGGGGGCACAGACTCAGTATGAAGGATGTCCCTTTGGAGCAGAGGTGAGGAGGAATTTTTTTAGTTAGAGGGTGGTGAATTTGTGGAATTTATTGCCACATTTTGTTGTAAAGGGTGATTAATATGGATGTTAAAGGTTACAGGAACAAGTTCAGACGATTCACCTTCAACCTGAAACTTTAACTCTGATTCTCCCTCCACAGATAAGACCATAAGACATAGGAGCAGAATTAACCCACTTGGCCCAAAGAGTCTGCTCCAACATTCCAACAAGGCAAATTTATTTTCCCTTTCAAGCACATTCTCCGGCTTCCTCCCCATAAACTTTGATGCCATGACTCATCAAGATGGCTGACCTGCTGAGGATTTACAGTATTCTCTGATTTAATTTTCAATGAATAAGTGAGACCTCCAGCAGTCAGGGTCAATGATGGATGTTGTGTCCTAGCTGTCTAAAGCTATCAATATGGAGAGCAAGCTGTTGCCCGTGTAGCAACCTCCCCCTTGCTACACATCTGATGAACCCAAAGGAACAGCAGACACCAATACAGTTTGGTACCAGCAGCATCGCAGGAGTTGCCAGTCAGCATTCAACTCAATGTAGGACTGCCCTAGGGACTCCAGCTCCAGACATTTCCCTTGGTGTTTACTCCTGAAGGCTTTCCCAAGAGTGGATACAGCTGCAAAGCAGTGGAGGTTTGAGATCAGAGTTTTCCTTCTCCTAGATGAATTGCCAATCACAACTGACGACCCCATCTGCACAAAGCCACTGGTTTTAAGGTGCCAGTAACCCACCTTTTCCCCTTCTCCTGTCAGTAGAAACAGTTCTGCCGGGCTTAGAAGCTAAGCCATAGTTGAAGGCTTGGAGTTGAACTTGGCTGTCAGAGGCTATTTGAGTCAGAGGCCATTGGGAGCATTTAATAGTTAGTGGGAGCTTGTTCCCATTACCACTGCAGAATATAACAATCTTAAGGAAACTTATATGATTGCAATGTTTATTGCTCACTGCATTTCAAACTAGCTAATGGAATGTGATGTGACTGGTATATAATAGACACATGTGTAGAACAACAAGGCTGCAATTCTTTGTTTCTGGGCTCTAAGTATTACTACAACAACAGCTACATCTCCTTTTCATACAGAATCCAAGTATGTGATGAGCAAAGAGACATAGAGAACTACAGCAGGGCAATAGGCCCTTCAGCACCCTAGTCCATGCTGAACTGTTCTGCCTAGTCCCCTTGCCTTGTACCTAGACCATCACCCTCCATACCCCTTCTAACCATGTACTTATCCAGACAACTCATGTGTGCATTGTCAATCTTCCCAAGTAAGACAAGATTATGGTACAAATTTCAAATCTCTGTTATACCAAAGGTGGTATTTAACGTTGTCAGATCTTGTTTAAACTGACTATAGACCTCCACTCAGCTGAACACACCAGGTCAGGAAGGGAAAGGGCAAGGAGAAATGCCCAAAATAACTTAGGGGTGGTTATGAGGGATGGGGAACCATAGTTTACTGGTCACGGGTAAAGACCTCCCCTCATTGAGCACATCGACATGAAACTCTGTTGCAGGAAAGCAGCCTCCATCATCAGGGACCCCCACCACGCAGCACATGCTCTCTTCTCTCTGCTGTCATCAGGAAGCAGGTACAGGTGCCCCAGGACTCACACTACCACATTCAGCTATAGTTACTACTCCTCAACCATCAGGCTATTGAACTAAAGGGGATAACAATACTCAACTTCACTTGCCCCATCATTGAACTGTTCCCACAACCTATGGACTCACTTTCAAGGACCCTTCATCTCATGTTCTTGATATTTATTGCTTATTCATTTATTATTATTATTTCATTCTTTTTGAATTTGCACAGTTTATTGTCTTTTGCACACTGGTTGGACACCCAA
This sequence comes from Mobula birostris, assembly GCF_030028105.1. Lineage (NCBI taxonomy): Eukaryota > Metazoa > Chordata > Chondrichthyes > Myliobatiformes > Myliobatidae > Mobula > Mobula birostris. The sequence goes on along the minus strand of NC_092392.1, from coordinate 23,540,435 downwards.
GTTGGTGTTGTCTTTCATTAATTCTGTTGTAGTTATATTTCTATGGATTTATTGCGTATGCTCACAAGGAAATGAATATCAGTATTGTATACAGTGGAATATATGTACTTTGATAATAAATTTACTTTGATTAGTATGGACTGCAGATGAAACACTATCCATATCACTGGAAAAGAGAAAATCTGCAGAAGCTGGGAAATCAAAAAACACACACAAAATGCTGGAGAAACTCAACAGGCCAGGCAGTATCTGTGGAAATGAATACAGCTGATGTTTCTGGGTGAGACCCTTTAGCAGGGAAAATGTTGTTTAATATGTGGAACTGTGCTTTCTGAGTTATGAGGCATGATTTCACCTAGTTCCACTTCATAATTGGAAAGAAATGGGGAGCAAAGCTCTAAATCAAGGCTTTATCTGTCCTAATGAAAGATCTTGGCCCAAAGCATCGATTGATTATTCCCCTCTATTGATGCTACCTGACCTGCTAAGTATCTCGAGCATTTTATGTGTGTTTCTCTAGATTTCCAGCATCTACAGAATGCCTTGTATTTTTGATATGGGTTAACATTGATATGAATTTGATCAGCTATTTGATTGCATAACTATTCTCAAAGAAACTCTTATTAAAAACACCTCGGTTTGTGAAAAAAGAATTGGGTATCTTAGACAAATAGTTTTTAAAAGCAGTTAATCCCCTTATTGCCATTTACTCAACCCTTCGAGATATAAGGCAGCCTTATTCTACACTACTCCCATTAGGTTGATATACGCAGGCAATCCCTTGTTACCCTGTGAAAGTTGGTGATTTTTGGCATACTGTATGCACAAAATTTAAACTTAAGCATTTTTTAAATTAAATGCTTGAAGATTCATTTTTGAAAACCAAAAATTATTTTAAAATTATGTTTTGCTTTTATGAATGTGTAGGTAGTGTATATTGCCTGGAATTGCTGCAGAAGGTTCAGATTCTCATAGACTTCAGATTAAAATAGCTACTCACCAATCTCTGTACTGAAACCTGTTCAATCATTCATGGATATCAAAAGCAGATTTCAAGAGAAAGGCATTCGAATTTTAAAAAGTTGCACTCTAACCGGGTAATACTTGGCTCTAATCTGTGCAGTTAAGTATTACAAAGTGGATTAGTGGGGGGAATGCCACATTAACTTCTACATTACTGAGCTGCCCCGTGGTTATAGAATCAGAATCAGAATCAGGTTTATCATTGTCATATGTCATGAAATTTGTTGTTTGCAATAATACAGTGCAAGACATTAAAAATTACTATAAGTTACAGAAGCAACCGAATATAAGCAGAGAAAAAAAGGAATAGTGAGGTAGTGTTTATGGATCATGCAGAAATCTGAAGGTGGAGGAGAAGCTGTTTCTAAAATGTTGATTGCGGATTTTAAGGTTCTGAGACCAAAGGTCATGTGGATGAACAAAACAGAGAGATTTAACATGGAGGTAATAATCAGAACAGCCATGAACTTAATAAATGATAGACTGGGCTTGAGGATCTGAGCCGTCACTTCCTGTTCCTCATTTTTGTGTCATGTGGATAAATGTGAATTTAGAAAAGCGTTTGTCAATGATGATCATGAAAACCTCTGCTATATAGAAAAACAAGTCTGGTTCAGTGATGTCATTCAGAAAAGGATGTCGGTTATTCTTCATTGGTATGACTCCAGGCCTGTTAGTATGAGTCCAGATGCATCATGTCCTAATCCATTGTTCAAGGTCACCTAGGGATGGGAGTAAATTTGGGCTATGCCAGCTGCTGTCTATAACCTGTGTGTGGATGAAAGCTGATCCCTAACATGCTAGCAATTTGAGGTGCTCCGTGCTATGAGGTTAGGGAAGGGTCGAGCAAAACAAAGGGAACAAAATCAGTCAGAGTCTTTAGTGATCATCATTTACCAGATGGCAGGAATCAAAGAGCAGCTGTGGTGATAGTTCTACAAGTGAATGGTTGGCTGACACTCATAAACTTAACTTTCCAGAGTTACAGAGTCAAAGAGTCATTCAGTGTGGGAACATGCTCTTTGATTCACCAAGTTCATGATGATCATTAAATATTCATTTACACAAAACTTTTATCAATCTCATTCTCACCACATTCCCTTAAAGTGGCATGGCAGCAGAGCAGTTAGCGTAACACTTTGCAATGCCAACGGCCGGCATTCAATCCCCACTACTGTCCGTAAGGAGTTTGCGTATTCCCACTGTGAGCACTTGGGTTTCCTCTGGGAGCTCCTGTTTCCTCCCACATTGCAAAGACATACAGGTCAGAGTTAGCAAATGATGGGAATGCTATCTTGGTGCCGTGAGCACGGCAACACTTGCAGGCTGCCCCAGCACATCCTCAGACTGTGTTGGTCACTGATGTAAACAATTCATTGTGAGTTTTTCGATGTTTTAATGTACACGTGATAAACGTAGCTAATCTTTATTACTCCTCCCCACATTCTATTCCATATCTTAGGAACCACTTACAGCGGCCAATTAACCTACCAACTCTTTGGTGTGTCTTCTTACCCTGGAGGAAATCGGAGCACCCGAAGAGTTACCCACTAGTCAGAGGGAGAGCATGCAAGCTCATACAATTAGAATTAAATCCAGATCTCTGTGAGATAACAGCTCCACTAGCTGAGACACTGTGCTGCTCTACCACATTTCTTTAATTTCAAAAATATATATCATTGATTCATAGTAAATCCAATTCAATGCACACCTCTGCTTCCTCACAACTTAATCATGCCCCCAACAACTCTCACCAATTTTTGAGATGCACCATAGAAAGCATCCTTTCTGAATGCACCACAGCTTGTGATGACGACTGCTTTGCTCAGCACTGTAAGAAAATGCAGAGTTGTGAGTACAGACCAGTGTACCACTGAAACCAACCTCCCCTGTATTTGCTCTTTCTACCCTTCTCACTGCTTAGAGAACCCAGACAAAATATTTAAAGACCCCTCCCACCTAAGTCATTCTTTTCTCTTCTTCCACCACCCCCTCCAGTGGGCAGAGGTGGGCAAAGTCTTGTGAACATATATCACTAGGTTAAAGGACAGCTTCTTTCTTGCTGTTATTGGACTCTTGAATGAGCCACTTGTACAATAAAGATGAACTCTGTCTCTCAATTTACCTTGTCATTTGTCTACATGCACTACACTTTCTCTCTAACTGTAACACTGCAGAACAATATTCTGTTCTTTTTCTTTTTGTACTACCTCAGTGGTGGTGGTGGTGTAATGGCATCAGTGCCGGACTTCGGGACGAAAGGTCCCGAGTTCGGATCCAGCTGGCTCCCCTGCATGTTTTCCATCTGAGCTGGGTTACGAGATGGAAGCTCACCTGGCAGAAGGCAATGGCAAACCACTGCTGTAACTTGTCTCGTACGCAGTTCCCCACTACGTCAGAGAGGCGTGGAGGGAAATCGTCCGCTAACTGGAGAAACTCCGGATGCGACGTACCTTTCCTTTCCTACCTCAGTATTCTAATACATGGAGTAGTCTGTCTGCGGCATGCAAAAAAATGTTTTTACTATATCTTGATACATAGCTCTACTTTATTAGTTTGAGGTGATTTGGTATGTCTCCAAACACTCTTGCTACCTACGTTGAAGGACATTCTAACTGGTTGCATCACAGCCCAGTGTGGAGCCACAAATACACAGGATACCAAGAGGCTGTAGGAAGCTGTAGACCCAGCCATCTCCATGACGGGCACAATCCTCCCCACCACCAAGGGAATCTTCAAGGAGTTGGTGCAGAAGAGAATTAGCAGGATTAGAAGGTATATGCTATTACAAGAGTTTGGAAACCCTCGTAATAGCATATACCTTCTAATCCTGCTAATTCTCTTTTTTCAAGGAGGCAGAGCAGCCTGAAGACCCATATCGATCATTTTATCAAGTTTCTTCCCCTCTGCCATCGAATTTCTAAATGGTACATGCTCTATTTATTTATTTTTCTAAATTAGTAATTTAATGTCTTTGCTCTGAACTGCTCAAAAACAGAATCAGCTTTATTATCATTGGCATATGTTATGAAATTCATCGTTTTGTGGCACCAGTACATGAAAAAAAACTAAGTTACAATAAGAAATATCTAAAAAATAAATAGTACAAGAGGAGATCAAAATACATGGACTGTTCAGAAATTTGATGGTGGAGAGGAGGAAGCTGTTTCTAAAATGACGAATGTGTGCCTTCAGGCTCCTATAGCTCATCCCTGATGTTAGTCATGAGAAGGGTTTGTGTCCTGGGTGGTGGATGCCACCATCTTGAAGCATCACCTTCTGCAGCCACTAAGCAACAAATTTCACGACCAACATCAGTGGTAATAAACCCGATTCTGATATGGCAATAATAAATCAATTGCCACTTACAATAACCAATTGCCTTCATTTACATTTGTTATGACATCAATTCATTATACAATGCATCAACGCTTCTAATGTTTCCTTCTTAAACAACGCCACTCTGAAACACATGAGAGGCTGTAACACATGGCCAGACTTCCCAGTGTCCAGTGCGTGGTCTTTCCCACAAATCGCTTGCAATGGCTGCACTGGATGTCAATGTGTCTGTCAGCACGTACTGTACCAGTCCCATGATGCTTTATTCCAAAAGCCACTCCAGACTGGTTATGCAGGCATCTCTCAATCTGGAGAGCTGTTAATCACATTCATTTATTTTGTTAGCGATACAGCATGATAACAGGTCCTACTGCTTCCCAATTACGCCCATGTGACCAATTAATGTACTAACCTGTTCGTCTTTGGAAGGTGGAAAGCAACTGCACCTTCCAGGGGAAATCAACACAATCACAGAGAGAAAGTCCATACTGCTGACAGGCAATGGTGAAATCAAACCTGGGTCGCTGGTACTGTAATTGCGTTATGCTAACCGCTACACTACTGTGCTGCACTTAATGAAAGAGATGCTTTAAAGCAACAGTGGTGTGCTGTTATAATCGATATTAAATTTATGAGAATCCATACATAAGAGGCAGGGGAAAGCTGAGTGAGGAGGAATGCTATAGGATTTGTGGAGTTAGGATCTGTGCAATAGCAACGAGGTAGTTTACTATAGAAGGAATGAATCGGAAACAAAATTGGCTTTCCCTCATCTCTCTGAGAATGCCTGTGTTTAAATATGGTGCAAATCAACACCTTTTAACAATGCCTGCAAAGCATTGCAAATTGCCTTTCACTTGTACATGACATTGCACATGGATAGACAGGATTCAGACCTGTTAACCCCAATTAAGAAAGCAAAGACTACATTCTAGCCCTGTGAAAAATCATACCCAGGCTTCAAGGTGTTTTTAATTTTGTCCAGCTAGGGGGAGAGGTTACATTCCTAATTCTCTAACACCTCACAGTTGCGAGGACAGGAGCAGCAGTCAAACCTGCAATTTTCATTAATTTTCGAGCCCTTGTTTCACTACAGAAATTAAGCCCCGTCTTTGGAAATGTCAGGAGATGGCCTATTTCTGTAAAGAGCACACTTTCATTAGCAGTTCTTCCTTCTCTCACTTAGTGATCTTACCCAGCATGGTGCTGTTGTAATGTGGCATCTTGCTTCCCAGAATATACAGCAAACTCAGAGTGCTTCAACACCACTGATGTTAGGTGCACAGAGAGTGGAAGGATGTCTCAGGATCAGGAACAAAGCATAACTTTACAATAAGGTTAAGGTGAAGCTGTTGGACAATGCATTCAGTGTAATTTTTAGAACAGTCTGCTAAAAGCCAGCATGATATTTTACCCTGTCTTTTTCTACTCATTCTTTTACTTGCACTCAATGAACAGTTTATTCAGCACACCTGTGCAGTTACTCATCAATGCAAATATCTAATATCTAAGCAGCCAATCATATGACAGCAACTCCATGCATAAAAGCATGCAGACATGGTCAAGAGGTTCAGTTGTTGTTCAGACCAAGCATCAGAATGGGGGAAGAAATGTGATCTAAGTGACACTGATCATGGAATGATTGTGACAGGAGGCAGAAACTCAAATAATCACATGCTACAACAATGGCGTGCAGAAGAGCATCTCTGAATGCACATGTTGAACCTTGAAGTGGATGGGCTACATCAGCAGAAGACCACAAACATACAGTACTATGCAAAAGTCTGAGGCACATATATATAGCTAGGGTGCCTAAGACATTTGCATATTACTGTAAACAACAGGAATTCTGCAGATGCTGGAAATTCAAGCAACACACATCAAAGTTGCTGATGAACGCAGCAGGCCAGGCAGCATCTCTAGGAAGAGGTACAGTCGACGTTTCAGGCCGAGACCCTTCGTCAGGACTAACTGAAGGAAGAGTTAGTAAGAGATTTGAAAGTGGGAGGGGGAGGGGGAGATCCAAAATGATAGGAGAAGACAGGAGGGGGAGGGATGGAGCCAAGAGCTGGACAGGTGATTGGCAAAGGGGATACGAGAGGATCATGGGACAGGAGGTCCGGGAAGAAAGACAAGGGGGGGGGTACCCAGAGGATGGGCAAGGGGTATAGTCAGAGGGACAGAGGGAGAAAAAGGAGAGTGAGAGAAAGAATGTATGTATAAAAATAAATAACAGATGGGGTACGAGGGGGAGGTGGGGCATTAGCGGAAGTTAGAGAAGTTGATGTTCATGCCATCAGGTTGGAGGCTACCCAGACGGAATATAAGGTGTTGTTCCTCCAACCTGAGTGTGGCTTCATCTTTACAGTAGAGGAGGCCGTGAATAGACATGTCAGAATGGGAATGGGATGTGGAATTAAAATGTGTGGCCACTGGGAGATCCTGCTTTCTCTGGCGGACAGAGCGTAGGTGTTCAGCAAAGCGGTCTCCCAGTCTGCGTCGGGTCTCGCCAATATATAGAAGGCCACGTCGGGAGCACCAGACGCAGTATATCACCCCAGCCGACTCACAGGTGAAGTGTCGCCTCACCTGGAAGGACTGTCTGGGGCCCTGAATGGTGGTAAGGGAGGAAGTGTAAGGGCATGTGTAGCACTTGTTCCGCTTACTATAGTACTATATTACTGTATTACTGTATATTACTGTAGTAATTTTATGTATTGCACCGTACTGCTACTGCAAAAAAAAATCTTATGACACATGTGAATGCTGATAAACCGGATTCTGATATGGGTCTCTATTGTAGACTGAAAATAAAAAGGGGGCAGGGAGAGGGAAATCATGGTTGGGAAAAGGGGAAAGGAATGGGAAGCACCAGGAAGATATTCTGTAGTGATCAACAAACAAATTGTGGGTGTATAGAGAGAGAGAGAGAGAGAGAGAGAAATATAAATATATATAACATAATATCATAATGGCTCCGTCTGTCTAAGCAGACAATGAATGCCCAGTTTAGGACTCAATTGGGTGTGGAACCGCGTTGGCTATGGCTGGATAAGCCGATTCCAGAGTGGCGGTCCTTGGCACAATTACTGCACATGAAGGCTGATGGTGCTGCTGGGTACCTCTCTGGGGCGCAGACCTGGGCAATGAACATGGAGATCCTGGGCTGCCCAGGCATCAAGATCTCCCTCTCAGCCTCACGGATGTGGTCCAAAGGAATGCAAAGCAGTACAGTTGGCATCAGCTTGGCTGCAGGAGCTGCCGGGAGGTGACATGATACGTCATCCCGACCGCTTTAGGGGCTCCACTCCAGATTTGTGTAGGGTTTACTCCTTAGCCTTCTCTTCTCCCGAAGATACCCACAAGGCAGTGGGATCCGTAACCCTGGATAGGGGCCCATACCAGGTACTGTCAGCCGGAGCCAGCTGAGCCCAGGACTCGTGTAAGGCAGGGTCGTCACACCCTGTAGTAGTGACATATGGAACCACTACCCATATACTTATCTCTAAGACTTTTGCACAGTACTGTACACTCAGTGGCCAATTTATTAGGTACAGTATGTACCTACAAAGGGGTCACTGAGAGTTTTTCAATTATATAGAGTCCTGATGAGTGCAGTCTGGAGGAACTCAGCAGGTCAGGCAGCACTTATGGAGATGAATAAGCAGAAGATGTTTCAGCCCAGGACCCTTCATCAGGGCTAGAAAGGAAAGGAGAAGAAGCTAGAATGGGGAGGAGAGGGAGTACAAGCTAGCAGGTGATAGGTGAAGCCAGATGAGGGGGAAGCTACGAGGGTGGGGGAGGGAGGATGAAGGTGGGATGTGATAGGTGGAAAAGGTCAAGTGCTGAACAAGAAGGATTCTGATCGGAGAGGAGAGAATCAGAATCAGATTTATTATCACGGGCATGTGATGTGAAATTTAGCAACAGCAGTTCAATACAATACATAATATAGCAGTGGAAAAAATAATAATAATAACAAATAAAATAAAATAAATAAACAAGGAAATCAATTACGTATATTGAATAGATTTTAAAAAAACATACAAAAACAGAAATACTGTATATTAAAATAAGTGAGGTAGTGTCTAAAGATTCAATGTCCATTTAGGAATCGGATGGCAAAGGGGAAGAAGCTGTTCCTGAATCAGTGAGTGTGTGTCTTCAGGCTTCTGTATCTCCTACCTGATGGTAACAGTGAGAAAATGGCATGCCCTGGGTGCTGGAGGTCCTTAATAATGGACACTTCCTTTCTGAGACACCGCTCCTTAAAGATATCCTGGGTACTTGTAGTTAGTACTAAAGATGGAGCTGACTAGATTTACAACCTTCTGCAGCTTCTTTTGGTCCTGTGCAGTAGCCCCTCCATACCAGACAGTGATGCAGCCTGTCTGAATGCTCTCCACGGTACATCTATAGAAGTTTTAGAGTGTATTTGTTGACATGCAAAATCTCTTCAAACTCCTAATAAAGTATAGCCACTGTCTTGCCTTCTTTATAACTACATCGATATATTGGGACCAGGTTGGATCCTCAGAGATCTTGACACCCAGGAGCTTGAAACTGCTCACTCTCTCTACTTCTGATCCCTCTATGAAGATTGGTATGCGTTCCTTCATCTTACCCTTCCTGAAGTCCGCAATCAGCTCTTCTGTCTTACTGATGTTGAGTGCCAGGTTGTTGCTGTGGCACCACTCCACTAGTTGGCATATCTCACTCCCGTACGCCCTCTCGTCACCACCTGAGATTCTATCAACAATCGTTGTATCATCAGCAGATTTATAGATGGTATCTGAGCTATGCCCAGCCACACAGTCATGTGTATAGAGAGAGTAGAGCAGTGGGCTAAGCACACACACCTGAGATGTGCCAGTGTTGATCATCAGAGGATACGTTATCAACAATCCCCACAGATTTGGTCTTCCAGTTAGGAAGTCGAGGATCCAATTGCAGAGGGAGGTACAGAGGCTCAGGTTCTGCAACTTCTCGATCAGCATTGTGATAAATGCTGAGCCATAGCTGATGAACAGCATCCTGACCATATATGTTTACATGTATTATGAATTTGCAGTGGTGTGTCAATCAGGGTGCTACATGTAAAAAGGAACACCATTCAACAATTACAAAGAATAAAGAGTTTAAAGAACAGATATGGAATAAAATGTGCATAAATACCAGCATGTATTTACAATGTAAATAGAATTATAAAAAGTGGTTTAACATGTTTACAGTGCAATGCATTGTTTTGGGTAATAGATAGATGGAGGAGGATGCTAACTAGAATGGCTGATCAGTTGAACAGGCAGGGGAAGAAACTTTTAAGATGGCATGAACTTCTTGTTTTAATAGCCCAAAATGCTTTTGAGATGGAGCTTTTGGAAAAGGGAGTTTACAGGGTGAGTTGTGATTGCAATGAGTTTTTCTGCCCACTTCTTTGTCCTGGAAACATACATGTCCTACAGTGCTGGTAGACTGCAGCCAGTGACCTTTTCTGCTGACCTCACAGTTTGTTGGAGTGTTTCTATATTGTGAGAAGATGCTGCACCAGCTCAGATGGCAATGCTGATGTGAGGATGCTCACTATGATGGCAGTGTAGAGCATGTTAATGGGGAAAATGGAATTTTACCAACTGCCACAATTAGTACATCCTTAGCCAAGCTTTTTGGTTTAAGATAAGAGGAAGTGGTTTTAAAGGGGATCTGAATGGTAACCTCTTGACGCAGAGTGTGATTGATGTCTGGAATCTCCTACCAGAGGAAGTGGTGGAATCAGATACAACTATTGTCGGCTATGAATTACAACGGGAGATAGAAAATGCATATCAAAAGGGTAATGTTATAATAGTCATGGAGGATTTCAATATGCAGGTTGATAGGGAAAATTAGATTGGTGCTAATTTTGGATCCTAAGAGAGAGAATTTAGAATGCCTATGAGATGGCTTTTTAGATAAGCTTGTGATTGAGTCCACGAGGGGATCAGCTATTCTGGATTGGTGTTGACTGGATTTGATTAGGGAGCTTAAGGTAAAGGAACACTTAGGAGACAGTGATCAAAACATAATAGAATTCACCTTGCAATATGAGAGAGAAGAAGCTAAAGTCCAATGTTGCAGTATTACAGTGGAGTAAAGGGAATTACAGAAGCATGAGAGAGGAGCTAACCAAAAATGATGGGAAGGGGACACAAACAGGGATAATGTCAGAGCAGCAATGGCTGGAGTTTCTGGGAGAAGTTTGGAAGGCATAGAATAGATACACCCCAAAGAAGAACTTATATTCTATAGGCAGGATGATATAACTGTGGCAGACAAAAGAAAACAAAGCCAACATAAAAGCCAAAGAGAGGGCATGTAATAGAGCAAAAATTAGTGGGAAGATAGAGATTTTGGAAGCTTTTAAGAACCAACAGGCAACTAAAAAACCATAAAGAGGGAAAAAAAATGAAATATGAAAGCTAGCCAATAATATCTGAGGATAACAAAAGTTTGTTTCAGATATATAGAGAGTAAAGAGAGGTGAGAGTGGATATCGGGCTACTGGGAAAGGCCATTGGAGAGGTAGTAATGGGGGATAAAGAAATGGTGGATGAACTGAATAAGTATTCTGTGTCTGTCTTCTCTGTGGAAGACATTAGCCGGAAGTTCAAGGTGTAAGGAGGCAGAGAGAGTGCAGTTTCTATTAGAAGGAAGAAGGTACTTGAGAAGCTGTAAAGTCTGAATGTATATGAGTCACCTGGACCAGATGGGCTACACTTTATGAGACACTGGTAAAGACTCACTTGGAGTATTGTGAGCAGTTTTGGGCCCCTTATCTAAGAAAGGATGTGCTGACCTGAGAGATTATTCAAAGGTGATTCTCGAAAATGATTCCAATAATGAAAGCTTTAGCATATGAGGAACGTTTGATGGTTCTGAGCCTGTACTCGCTGGAATTTGCAAGAATGAAGGGAGATATCACTGAAACCTATTGAATGTTGAAAGGCTAGATAGGGTGGATAGGGAAGGGTGTTTGCGAAGGTGGGCAAGTCTGGGACCAGAGAACACAACCTCAGAATAGAAGGATGTCCATTTAGAACAGAGATGAGGAGGTAATTCTTTAGCCAGAGGGTGGTGAATCTGTGGAGTTTGTTATCACAGATGGCAGTGGAGGCCAGGTCATTGGGTCATTGGATATATTTAAGGCAGAGGTTGATAGATTCTTGATAAGTTAGGGCATTGAGGGATATAGGGAGAAGGAATGAGATTGGGGCTGAAAGGGAAAATGGATCAACCATGATGAAATGGTGGAGTGGACTCCAGGGCTGCATGGCTTAATTCTGCTCCTATATCTTATGGTCTTATGGACATATGGTCTTTTTGCATTTGCATTTACTGGGTATTCAAACAAAACCTTCAATAGGCATAGCACTGAAGAATATAGTCCTAATAAGGGCAAATGGGATCAGGACAAATAGCCCACACAAAAAGTGCTGGTGAATGCAGCAGGCCAGGCAGCATCTATAGGAAGAGGTACAGTCGATGTTTTGGGCCGGGGCACTTCGTCAGGACTTCCTGGCCCGAAACGTCGACTGTACCTCTTCCTATAGATGCTGCCTGGCCTGCTGCATTCACCAGCAATTTTTGTGTGTCTTGCTTGGATTTCCAGCATCTGCAGATTTCCTCGTGTTAGGGCAAACAGGTTTATATTGATATGATAGGCAAAGAGCTTGTTTCAGTGCTCTATAACTCTACACTCTAGGTCACAGAGTGATACAGTGTGGAAGCAGGCTCTTTGGTCCAACTCCTGCAAGCTAACCAAGTTGTTTACTTGAATAAGACCTATTGCATGTATTTAACCCATATCCCTTGGATCCCAACCGATGCATGTCGGTGTCCCAATGCCTTTTAAATGTTGTAATTTTACCTGCTTCTTCCACTTCCACTGGCTGCTCCACCACCTTTCGTGTGAACAATTTGCCCGACATGTCCGCTTTAAACCTTTCCCTTTTCACCTTAACCCTATGCCTTATAATTTTAGAGATCCCAACACTGGAGAAAAGACTGTGTCCATCCACCTTATCGATAATTAGTGGTAACTTTATTAGGTACCTCCTGTAATTAGTAAAGTGGCCAGTGAGTGTATGCTTGTGGTCTTCTGCTGCTTTAGCCCATCCAGAGCCAACATAAAAATGAGAGCGTGTATAATAGAGAAAAAATTAGTGGGAAGCATTTAAAAGCCAAGAGAAGACAACTAAAGACATTATAAAGATGGATAAGATGGAATATGAAGGCAAGCTAATATTTAAGAGGATATCAAAAGTTTATTCAGACACATAAAGTGTAAAGGAGAGGTGAGAGTAGATATTGGACCACTGGAAAATGATGCTGGAGAGGTAATAATGGGGACAAGAAATTGTGGACGAACTGAATAAGCAATTTGCATCAATCAGTCTTCTCTGTGGAAGACACTAACAGTATGCTGGAAGTACGAGAGTGTCACAGGCAGAAGTGTGTGAAGTTGCCACTATTAGGGAGAAGGTTCTCGGGAAACTGAAGCATCTGAATGTAGATGAGTCTAAGTCACCTGGGTGAGATGATAAGTACCCAAAGGTTCTGAAGGAGTTGTCTGAGGAGATTGTGGAGGCACTAGCAATGATCTTTCAAAAATCAATTGATTCTGGAGTAGTTCTGGAGGACAGGAAAATTGCAAATGTCATTCCACTTTCAAGATGAGAAAGAGGCAGAAGAAAGGGAACTATAGGCCATTTAGTCTGATCTCAGTGGTTGGAAAGATGTTGTAGTTGATTATTAAGGATGTGATTATGGAATACATTGATAAAATAGGCCAAAATCACCATGCTTTCCTCAAGGGAAAATCTAGCCTGACAAACCTGCTGGAATTCTTTGAAAAAGTAACAAGCTGGGTAGACAAGGGGAATCGGTTGATGTTGTGTACTTGGATTTTCAGAAGGTCTTTGACAAGATACAACACATGAGGCTGCTTAACAACATATGAGCCCATAGAATTACAGGCAAATCTATGGTATTATGGCAGAGTGGATAGAGCATTGGCAGATTGGCAGAAGGCAAAGATTCAGAATTACAGGATTCTTTTCTGATTGGCTGCTGATGAGTGGTGGAGTTCCACAGGTGTCTGTGTTGGGACCAGTTCTTTTTATGTTATATGTTAATGATTTGCTTGATGGAATTGGTGGCTCTGTGACCAAGTTCGTGGATGATATGAAGATAGGTGGAGGAGCAGGCAGTTTTGAGGAAGTAAAGAGGCTACAGAAGGATTTAGACAGATTAGGAGAATGGACAAAGAAATGGCGGATGGAATATAATGTTTGGAAGAGTATGAACATGCACTTGTAGAAGAAATAAATATGTAGACTATTTTCTAAATGGAGAGAAAATACAAAAATCTAAGGTGCAAGGGGACTTGGGAGACCTCATGCAAGATTTCCTAAAGGTTAATTTGCAGGTTGAGTCATTGGTAAGGAAGGCAAATGTGATGTTAGCATTCATTTCAAGAGGACTAGAATATAGAAGCAAGGTTGTAATGTTGAGGCTTTATAAAGCACTAGTGAGACCTCACTTGGAGTATTGTGAGCTGTTCTGGGCCCCTTGTCTAAGAAAGGATGTGCTGAAACTGGAGATGGTTCAAAGGAGGTTCATGAAAATGATTCTGGGATTGAAAGCCTTGTCATATGAAGAGCGTTTGATGGTTCTGGGCCTCTACTCACTGAATTCAGAAGAATGAGGTGTGACCTCATTGAAACTTATCGAATGTTGAGAGGCTTCAGTAGAGTGGATATGGAGAGGACGTTTTGTATGGTTAGGGAGTTTAAGGCCAGAGAACACAGCCTCACAATAGAGGGACGTCTTTTTAGAACAGAGAAGAGAAGGAATTTCTTTAGCCCTAGAGTGGTGAATCTGTGGAATTCGTTGTCACAGGTGACTGTGGAGACCAAGTCACTGTGTATATTTAAGGCAGAGGCTGATGGATTCTTGATCAGTCAGGGCATGAAAGTGTATGGGGAGAAGGAGTGTGATTGGGGCTGAGAGGCAAAACGGATCAGCCATGATAATATGGCAAAGCAGACTCGATGGGCCAAATGGCCTAATTCTGCACCTATATTTTATAGCCTTCTGGCCTTTTCTACTCAAATAATAATTTCAGCTTGTCACTATGTCTCCAAGTAACAGAAGATTAGCCAAGTTAATAAATGTTGGATTTGGGAAAGGATCTCTGGCTGTTTACCTTGTGACTGTAATTCTCATCAGCAAACATTCCTTAGGATGGTGAGGGTTTAAGATGGAGAGAATAAAAAAAGATGAATCAAAATAATATTTGAAGTGGATTCCTGCAATGTCTGTGTTGAAGAAAGTAATTGTGAGAAGTTTGAAAGATCTACACATTGAAAAAGGGCAAACTGACTCAACGAGGAAATGGCACAAACACAGTGGTAAGCATACAATTCCTTAAATCTCTTCTGTCATTTAATTATATTGTACTTTATCTGTAAATTCATGCTAGGAATTTTAACTCTTGATATTGCCTAATTTTTTTTAAATCGATTGCAATTCTGTATTTCACTTATTACTTTCCTCTCTTCAAAGCTAACAACTTTTGTTTTGAAGCCCTAATCAACAGTTGATCATCTATAATACAAGGTCATCTTGCTCACGTAACTGATACTAGACTCCTGAAGCAAGCCCTCTGTTTCTCCAGCAAAACTAAATATCATGAGGTGGGCAATCTGGGAGTGTTTTTGTAAAAAAGTGTAACATTCCTATGACTCATGGGAGTCTCTGGGCGAAATGGAAAGGAGGAGGATTCAGGATTACATTGAGACTCCTGAGCTGAGGGTATAGGAAATCTGGACGGCACATCTGCTCTCAGAGTATTCAGATGCCCACGCCATCAATCACCTCCTGTTCACCTGTGGCAGAGTCTGTGGGCCCCACACTGATCTCATCAGCTGATACACAACATACGTGAAGTAAAGCAAGTCATCATTGACCATAAGGAGCTACCTATGAAGAGATAAAAACAGGTTTAGTCCAAAAACCCATGAACCTGCCATGTCATCCAGTTATATCATGGCTGACTTGCTATCCCCAAATTAATTTCCTGCCAGTCATTCTTATCCTTTGATCTAAACCTTGGATATGCATTACCATTTTAAAAAGACATAAATCTGATCTCTGCGCGCGATCAGAAAAAGCTGCAGAGGGTTGCAAACTCAGCCAGCTCCATCACGGGTACTAGGCTACTCATCATCGAGGACATCTTCAAAAGGTGTAAATGCTGCTTCAGCCCTTTACCTTTTTCACTTATCACCACCCTTCTCCTCCCCCCTCTTTCTTAGTCTGGCTTTCCCCCCTCCTTCCTTTCCCACCCGGATGAAGGTTCTTGATCCAAAACATCAGCTGTTAATTCCTTTCCATGGATGCTGCCCGACCTACTCAGTACCTCCAGCATTTTGTAGGTGTTAGCCTGAATTTCCAGCATTTGCAGAATCTCACGTGTTTTCAAAAGGTGATGCCTCAAAAAGGACATGTAGTCTTCTCAAGGCTACCATCAGAGAAGAGGTTCAAGAGCCTGAAGACTCACACTCAACGTTTTGGCAACAGCTTCTTTCCCTCCTCCCCTCATGTATACATTAATTTCATTGCAATTTATAGTTTTTTTATGTATTGCACTGCACTGCTGCCACAGAATAACAAATTTCATGCCATATGCCACTGATTAGATTTAAGGGTTCCTGCCACTATTTACATTTACCTGCACTTAGTTGCTAATTCCTTGGGAGCCTTACGCACACTGTAGCAGAATTTACAAGGATTCTTTGGCAGTGCAGAGTCCTCTATCTCCACTCCTTCTGCATTTTTCTGAATTACTGTTGTACCATTTGAAAAGACACGTACTTTACAGCAGGGTTGATGGGCTGAACAGCCTTCCCTCAGTCTATTATCTATCGCTCAGTCATATTGATCTCATTCACACACAGGAAACACAAAATGAATCTGGGCTTACAAGCAGAGAATCACTGGCATTAAGCATAAGCCAAGCATTTTTAGCATCATTTTTCATTGATTTCACAATAATTGAACCACATTTCCTAAGTACAACAGTATAAAAACTCAGTTAATTACACTCTACATGAGACAAGACAGTTCTAATCATTGCGAAATTATTTTATGTTTCTCAAAATAAGTATTCATTTAAACCACTCAATTAATCAGAAACTTAAAGCCTTTGACACTTTCACGTGGTTTATCAATTGACTTACAATCAGCAGGAATATAATTCTGTGGTTAGTGGACTGTTTAAAAAACTGGTATCATGGGAGCATAATAATAACAGTTCATTCATGCTGTGTCAGCCCCGAGAAGACTCCGTCATGGCAGCTGGTTGATAAAACTCAGATGCCTCACATCAAGGAAACAAGTCTCCATAAAAGCTAATGAATCACCGATTAATGCTGCATTTCATTTGACCTCTCTGAGCCATTTCATTTCCTTGCCCTAGACAACTCCGGGGAGCATCAGGCTGCAGTCTTCAATGCACGTTTGTCTCTGTCAATATGCACTGACCATTGGGAAGTTGGTCTTGCTTCACTAGCCAACCCTCTGATTTATTTTTCAATTGCTCACTTGTGAACTCTAATTGCGAGAGCTTCTTGTTGTAGCCCACACTTGTAGGCAGGGAGGTCTCAATGCGTGTGTGTGTGTGTGTGTGTGTGTGTTTGTGTATGCAGCAACACCCCCGAGAATCCATCAAGACACAACCACATCCTCACTCACCCACACATACTCAGATCATATGGACCCATAGATAACAGACCAATACTCAGATCCATATCCATCCGTAGATACACACACACACACACACACACACACACACACACACACACACACACACACACAAACACACACACACACACACACACACACACACACTCATATTCATATGGATAAATAGATACACACCATTACTTAGATCCATCCAAACATACATAGGCAGACAGACAGACTCACACACACAGGAAGTTGTACAGTAAACGTTGAACTCTGTTTCTGACTGCTGCATTTTATGATCTATATTCGACTTGCTCGTGCAGGAGTGACTCAATGTTGCTCTTCCTCAGCACCCCAAGGTTCTGGTGACAGCACAGGCATTAGCTCCAGAGCCTTGAAAAATCTCTAAACTGCTGTACATCTTTCAATGGTCTGAAGCTATTTTTTTCTGGCAGGAAGGGAGCTAATTATCTCTTTGCAAGAGCCACTAGTACTGACCTCCCTTTATTACCCTTTTTGTTGACTGCTCAGCAGTCACAGAGCACACTGCTAACACCACAACTCTAACAACCTGAACCCATCAGACCCTTGATGAAGATATGTTAATCTCCTTGAAGGGAGCAAGCATCACGTCACCATTAGTTTATCCCACAAGTTTCATCTGGCTACCGTGGAATTCAATCCAGTGAACGTAATTGGTTCTGATCTGACTCCAGCATCCCATTCTGCAGTGAAGGCGTGTCTTCAGGGGGTCCTTGGTGACTGCACACACATGGGAGGTGTTTGGGGGTAGGAAGGAGTTCAGTGCTAGCAAAGAGCAAATGCATGTGAGAGTTGCTTAGCAAATGTATTTACTCAATACTTCAATATTATATTGGAGGTTCCTTAAGTTGGTAACTCATCTAGGAGAAGGAAATCTCTGATATCAAACCTCCGCTGCTTTGTGGCTATACCCACTCACGGGTAAGGCTTTGAGAGTAAATTTCAAGGGAAAAATCCAGAGCTGGAGTCCATAAGGCAGTCCCACATTGAGTTCAATGCTGACTGGCAACTCCTGTGATGCTGCTGGTGCCAAACTGTATCAGTCTCTGATGTTCCTTTGGGTTCCTCAGATGTGTGGAGAGGGGAAGCCTGTTCCATTGTCAACAGCTCCTCTCCATATTGTACTGCCCAGGCTTGCGTATCTAGACAGATAGGACACAACATCCATGGTCGATCTTGACCAACGGAGGCCTCACTCGCTCACGAACAGTGGAAGTGAATGCAGAGTTGAGGGAATCAGAATCAGAATCCAGTTTATTATCACCGGTATGTAATGTGAAATTTGTTAACTTAGCAGCAGCAGTTCAATACAATACATAATCTAGCAGAGAAAAAAAATAGTAGTAACAAATAATAGGCATCCGTGTGCTTGCAACACTGTGTGTCCGACAGAGTGATCAGCAGCACTGGGGCACCACAGGGGACTGTCTTGTCTTCTTTTCTCTTCATCATTTACACCTCGGACTTCAACTACTGCACAAAGTCTTGTCATCTTCAGAAGTTTTCGGATGACTCTGCCATAGTTGGATGCATCAGCAAGGGAGATAAGGCTGAGTACAGGGTTATGGTAGGAAACTTTGTCACATGGTGTGAGCAGAATTATTTGCAGCTTAATGTGAAAAAGACTAAGGAGCTGGTGGTAGACCTGAGGAGAGCTAAGGTACCGGTGACCCCTGTTTCCATCCAGGAGGTCAGTGTGGACATGGTGGAGGATTACGAATACCTGGGGATACGAATTGACAATAAACTGGACTGGTCAAAGAACACTGAGGCTGTCTACAAGAAGGGTCAGAGCCGTCTCTATTTCCTGAGGAGACTGAAGTCCTCTAACATCTACCGGACGATGCTGAGGATGTTCTACGAGTCTGTGGTGGCCAGTGCGATCATGTTTGCTGTTGTGTGCTGGGGCAGCAGGCTGAGGGTAGCAGACACCAACAGAATCAACAAACTCATTCGTAAGGCCAGTGATGTTGTGGGGCGGAACTGGACTCTCTGACGGTGGTGTCTGAAAAGAGGATGCTGTCCAAGTTGCATGCCATCTTGGACAATGTCTACCATCCACTACATAACGTACTGGTTTGGCACAGGAGTACATTCAACCAGAGACTCATTCCACTGAAATGCAACACAGAGCGTCATAGGAAGTCATTCCTGCCTGTGGCCATCAAACTTTACAACTCCTCCCTTGGAGGGTCAGACACCCTGAGCCAATAGGCTGGTCCTGGACTTAT
Source organism: Mobula birostris (assembly GCF_030028105.1). Taxonomy (NCBI): domain Eukaryota; kingdom Metazoa; phylum Chordata; class Chondrichthyes; order Myliobatiformes; family Myliobatidae; genus Mobula; species Mobula birostris. The sequence continues at coordinate 23,521,014 of NC_092392.1, read as the reverse complement.
TTCATAATTTCCTGGCATAATTTACATATTACTATTTAACTATTTATGGTTTTATTACTATTTAATTAGTTATGGTGCAACTGTAATGAAAAACAATTTCCCCCCGGGATCAATAAAGTATGACTATGACTATAATCTCGTGAGAAAATGGATTTGCGCCTGGGAAGGTTTCCAGGATGCAGGCCTGGGCAAGGTTGTATGGAAGACCGGTAGTTGCCCATGCTGCAAGTCTCCCATCTCCACACCACTGATATTGTACAAGGGAAGGGCACTAGGGCCGATACAGCTTGGCACCGGTGTTGTCGCAGAGCACTGTGTGGTAAGTTCCTTGCTCAAGGACACAACACGCTGCCTCAGCTGAGTCTCGAACTAGCAACCTTCAGATCACTAGACCGACGCCTTAGCCACTTGGCCACACGTCAACAGAATAATAACAAATAAAATAAAGATATGATAATACTAATAATATACAAGTAAATCAATTATGTATATTGAATACAGTAAAAAAGTGAGGTAGTGTCCAAAGATTCAACGTCCATTTAGGAATCGGATGGCAGAGGGGAAGAAGCTGTTCCTGAATGACTGAGTGTGTGTCTTCAGGCTTCTGTACCTCCTACCTGATGGTAACAGTGAGAAGAGGGCATGCCCTGGGTGCTGGAGGTCCTTAATAATGGACACTACCTTTTTGAGACACTGCTCCCTAAAGATGCCCTGGATACTTTGTAGGCTAGTGCCCAATATGGAGCTGAATAGATTTACAACCTTCTGCAGCTTCTTTCAGTCCTGTGCAGTAGCCCCTCCATACCAGACAGTGATGTAGCCTGTCAGAATGCTCTCCACAGTACAACCATAGAAGTTTTTGAGTGTATTTGTTGACATGCCAAATCTCTTCAAACGCCTAATAAAGTATAGCTGTCTTGCTTTCTTTATAACTATATCGATATGTTGGGACCAGGTTAGGTCCTCAGAGATCTTGACACCCAGGAACTCGAAACTGCTCACTCTCTGCACTCCAATCCCTCTATGAGGATTGGTATGTGTTCCTTCGTCTTACCTTTCCTGAAGTCCACAATCAGCTCTTTCGTCTTACTGATGTTGAGTGCCAGGTTGTTGCTGCAGCATCACTCCACTAGTTGGCTTATCTCACTCCTGCACACCCTTTCGTCACCACCTGAGATTCTACCAACAATGGTTGTATCGTCAGCAAATTTGTAGATGGTATTTGAGCTATGCCTAGCCAAACAGTCATGTGTATATAGAAAGAAGAGCAGTGGGCTAAGCACCCACCCCTGAGGTGCGCCAGTGTTGATCGTCAGCGAGGATATGTTACCACCAATCTGCTCAGATTGTGGTCTTCCGGTTAGGAAGTCGAGAATCCAATTGCAGAGGGAGGTATAGGGGCCCGGGTCATAGTCATAGACTCATACAGCACAGAAACAGGCCCTCCGGGCCAACTTGCCCATGCTGACCAAGATGCCTGCTTTTAACCCACATTCTCCAAAACCCTTCCTATCCATGTACCAGTCCATCTTTTAAAAGTTGTTACTGTGCCTGCCTCAACTCTTTCCTCTGACAGCTCATTCTACATACATACTACCGCTGTGTAAAAGAAAGAAAGTTTAAAGATTAGCTTTATTTGTTACATGTACAGTACATCAAAACATGCAGTAAAATGCATTGTTTGCGTCAATGACAAACACAGATTGGGGGCAGCCAACAAGTGTTGTCATGTTTCAGGCACCAACAGAGCACCCCCGCAACTTACTAACTCAAATATATTGTCTGTTTTTTGCAGTGGGAGGAAACCAGAGCACCCAGAGGAAACCCACATGGTCAAGGGGAGAAAGTACATACTCTACAGGCAGCAGCAGGATTTGAACCCTGACCTTCCGGTAGCTGGTGCTGTAAAGCATTCTGCTAATTGCTACGCTACTGTGGTGCACTTTTACACTACCACGCTTCCCTCTGAGCTCCTATTAAATCCTTCCACTCTTTTCTTAAGCCCTATAGTTCTTGATTCCCAACTGTAGGAGAAAGACTTAGTCCATTTATCAGCGGCTTCGTTTGAAAGCTACAGCTGTATAGTGGAGATTTACTCTCTGTAGTCCTGGAGAAATGTTTTTTTGCATGCAACTGAAGTAGGTTTGCGTGTTTTGTGACGATCTCAGTTTATGCTCAGATCTGCTTTTCTTCATTGAAGTGATTGAATAGAAGAGTGAAGTATAGATTTAAATATAAAGCATAGTCTTTAGATATTTAGAGACTCTCAGAATCTGGCTTTTTTAATCAACATATGGAATTCCAACTTCCTCTATTTGCCTTGAGAACTCAAGAAGCATCATGTTTGACCACAGGCTTTTGACCTTAGGACAGTTTTATATACTGTAAATTATCTGCTCTGTCTGCTATATTTCCTTACAGAAAAACTTTTCTTCAGATAATACCTTATCAAAACTTCTGTAAGCATCTGGAAATACTAGAAAAAATAATGAACACACTCATTAGGTCAGGCAGCATCTCTAGAGAGAGAAACAGGTTTAATCTTGCTGGTCAAAGGCACTTTGTCAGAACTGGAAAAAGGGAAAACAAGTTACTTTAAAGATGAAAGATGGGGTATGTATAAGGCAAAGAGATTATTTCTGCTAAGGTCAAGCTAGAGTTGTATTTGGGGTAAGTTGCAGAGGTAGCTGGAGATAGAGAGAAGGTGAACAAAAGTCATGAGATATCAAAGTCAAAGTCAAGTTGAATTTATTGCCATATGCACAAGTACTTCTGTGCATAGGAGCAGCAAAAAAATTAGTTGCAGCAGCATCACAGGCCCAGAGCATTATATAAGTAGCATTCATAAGCAAAACGTAACTTAATCATAAATTAAACATAATTTATAGTACAAAAACACAATTAAAACAATTTCCATTTTAGTGCAAAGTGATCAATGTGGTCATAGTGCTGTTGTGATTAGGGTTGTGCAGAATAGTTCAAGAACCAAATGGTTGAAGGGCAGTAGCTGTTCTTGAAGCTGGTAGTGTGCGACTTCAAGCTTCTCTATCTCTGGCCCGATGGTGACTACAAGAAGATGGTATGGTCTGGATGGTGGGGATTTTTGATGATCAATGTTGCCTTCCTGAGGCAGTGCCTCTTGGAGATACTACTGATGGTGGGGACTGAGGTGTCTATGATTTATGAGGATGAATCCACTACCCTCTGCAGCTTCTTACATTCATGAGCTTTGGAACTGTTGTATCAAATCATAATGCAACTGGTCAGGACACTTTCAAAAGTACATCTGTAGAGGTTTGTTAGTGTTCAGTGACAGGCTAAACTTCCTTAACTTCCTAAGGAAATAAAGGTGCTGACATATTTTCCTTGTGATTGCACCTATGTGCAGGGCCCATACTAACTAAATTAAAGATGGCGGTAAAAAGAATGTGAAAAAGTGGTAAATGCAGAGCTGGAAGGAGCACCTAATGAGACAGGCTGCACCTGGAGAGATACACTGAAGCAACTTGATCAGCATGGAGGAGTTGGGCCAAAAGGCCTGTTTCTGAGCTGTATGACTCTAAAGGGGAAGACTGTTTATATCAAATGGTGGAAGTAGACAAATACTTGGCTTATTGTGGAAGGTGGTCCAGACAATTGCAACCACCCTCCTGGAATGAGCAAGAAGGAAAAAAAAAAACATTTTGCAGGCAATTAACCAAAGATATGGTAAATGGAATTGAAGAAATTGGAAGCCACCGGTGTTGAGAGATGATAATGGGAACTGTGCGATAGTTATGAATCAGTAGAATTCACCAGAAGTACTCTTTCCCAATTTTCAAATTCAGAGGCTTTTGAAAGAATTTAAATTTGGCTCACTTTTGGAGGGCATAAATATGCTCAATGATTTTAGGGAGAGAGCAACCTTTGTTGAAAGCACTCTCTAATCCTATCAAATGGAAGCAGTGGAGGCTATGTCAGTAAATATATTTAAAACGAAGTTGGGTAGATTTTTGCATAGTAGGGGAATTAAGGGTTATGGGAAAAAGGCAGGTAGGTGGAGATGAGCCCATGACCAGATCATCCATGATCTTATTGAATGGTAGAGTAGGCTCGAAAGGTCAGATGGCCTACTCCTGCTCCTACTTCTGATGTTCTATCCACACTGTGCTTGCATTCTTGAAGGGGCAGTGCATGTGCCACTGCCTACATCAGTGGTGTTGAGATTGAAAGGGATGGGAGCTTAGAAACATAGAAACATAGAAAATAGGTGCAGGACTAGGCCATTTGGCCCTTCGAGCCTGCACCGCCATTCATTATGATCATGGCTGATCATCCAACTCAGAACCCTGTAGCTGCTTTCCCCCCATACCCCCTGATCCCTTTAGTCACAAGGGCCGTATCTAACTCCCTCTTAAATATAGCCAATGAACTGGCCTCAACTGTTTCCTGTGGCAGAGAATTCCACAGATTCACCACTCCCTGTGTGAAGAAATTTTCCCTCATCTTGGTCCTAAAAGGCTTCCCCTTTATCCTTAAACTGTGGCCCCCCTCATTCTGGACTTCCCCAACATTGGGAACAATCTTCCTGCATCTAGTCTGTCCAATCCCTTTAGAGTGTTATATGTTTCAATAAGATCCCCCCTCAATCTTCTAAATTCCAGCGAGTATTAGCCTAGTCGATCCAGTCTTTCTTCATATGAAAGTCCTGCCATCCCAGGAATCAATCTGGTGAACCTTCTTTGTACTCCCTCTATGGCAAGAATGTCTTTCCTCAGATTAGGGGACCAAAACTGCACACAATACTCCAGGTGTGGTCTCACTAAGGCCTTGTACAACTGCAGTAGACCCTCCCTGCTCCTGTACTCGAATCCTCTTACTATGAATGCCAACATACCATTTGCCTTTTTCACTGCCTGCTGTACCTGCATGCCCACTTTCAATGACTGGTGTACAATGACACCCAGGTCTCGTTGTACCTCCCCTTTTCCTAATCGGCCACCATTCAGATAATAATCTGTTTTCCTGTTCTTGCCACCAAAGTGGATAACCTCACATTTATCCACATGTTCCTAGGTGTGAACATTGCCAATAACCTATCTAATCATGGTGATGTTATGGCCAAGAAAGCTCAGCAACACCTCTACATCCCCAGGAGGCTAATGAAATTGGACATTTCCCAGTCAATTCTTCTTAATTATTATCAATGAGTCATAGAAAGCATTTCGTCTGGATGTATAACAGCTGGGTCTGGCAAACGCTCTGCACATGACCATAAGAACTGCAAAAAGTTATGGACATACCACCTCACATCACAGGATTCAGCCTCCCCTCTATCATCTGTCTATTTTTTTTGCTACTTCAGTAAAGTAGCCAACATAATCATAGATCCCACCCTTCCCTCCTGGACATTCGTTCTTCTCCTCTCTCCCAGCAGGCAGAAGATACAAAAGCCTCTAAGCACTTATACTACCAGACTCAAGGACAACTTTTATCCCACTGTTATCAGACCCTTGAATGGATTTTATGTATGATGAAATGTACTCGGCCTCACAATCTACCTCATTATGATCTTGTACTTCATCATTTACCTGAGCTGCACTTTTTTGTTAGTTTTTATACTTAATTCTTCATTGTTACGGTTGTGATGATTTGATCTCTATAAACATAATACAATGCAAAATTTTCACTGCACTTAGTACGTATGAAAGTAATAAGCCAATACAAATACCACCAAAATTATATCATTACTCTGTCTGAAATATTTCACAAGCCACTTGCTTCCTTACCATCCCACTGGAAAACAGCTTACAAATGCAAATGAACTGCCTGAGAAGTTTGCAATTAGCCATGAATATTTATGGCGTTGTCAACAAAGTGCCAGAAATAACCGAGGGATAAAACTAGCTGCCCAGTGTATACCCAGAAGTTAGAATGATGAATGTGCTCTCGTTTTTTTTTTCCTGCACGATAGTTTTCCAAACCACCCTGCAGTTGGCCTTATAAAAGAGAATCGTAAGTCAAGCTTGCAGGAATGAATTCAAGTCCTTTCTAATAAGGTGTCAAGTTAAGTCTGCAGATGAGTGTTATGCATTCTGGTGAAAGGAAGACACTTCAGTATTCTGTCCAACTGCAACACTTTGAAACTCAAAGACAGATTGAAAGTGGAAGGGGGAGGTTGAGTTGAATTAAATTATGAATTTTCAATAACTTTAGAGAGGTTGGAGGATCAAAAGAATTCATGTAGGTTTTCAGTCATTGTCAGATTATGTAGTGATTCATTGGGGTCAATTCTTTTTCTTTGTGAAGCAAAACAACAGGCAGAAGAGGTCAATTTCACTAATGTCTGTCATAGCTCTGAAATTATGGCCTTTCTAAATAAATAATACATCCGCAACTAACAAAAATTGTCCAATTTATATCAGAGCAGTGCAGCACAAATAAATAAGTTATGTTATAGAGAAAGTCACCTATTTCTCTCCATTTTTCTGTTGCTCTCTCTAACTGTCTCTCTCACTCACAAAGTAACATAGTTGATTGACACACTGCCCATGATTTTAAATATTCATCGGCTTCAGCCCCAGTGTACAGTAGGTTTGGGGTGCAGTGTTTGAAGAGGCAGACAAGAACAAATGTGATCAGTTTCATATTAGGACTGTAGGCACTTAGAATTAAACCCTGTGCAGAAAAAGCTACTGTAGGAATTGTTGCTTTATACAAGATATTTTATAAATAAAGTATGTTTGGTTATTATTTTAAATTACCAGATATGCTTCAGTATTTTAGACAGCAAATGTGAAAAGGCAGAGAGTAAAAACCTACCAAGGTTTCTTTAACAGCAATCGTCAAACACACAGCTCTACTACCAAGAGAACAATATCTGCAGATTCTTCTCCAAGTCATGCAGAAACCTGACTTTGAAATAAACGGCCCCATCTCCAGCATTGTCACTGAATTGTACAGATTGCAAGCAGTCCATTCAGCCTAACTTGTCCTTGCTAACCAGTCTTAATCCCATCTCTCAGCACTTGGTCTTGTTGGATTAGATTGTTCTTTAAATTGTTTGTTTGTTATTTTCTTTGCAGTTTAACAATTAATTGTTTGTTTGTCTTTCAAGTAGTTCTTATATACATAAGACCATAAGTCAATAAGATATATGGGAAGAATTAGGACATTTGGCCCATTGAGTTCGCTCCACCATTTCATCATGGCTGATCCATTTCCTTCTCAGCCCCAATCTCCTGCCTTCTTCCTGTATCCCTTCATGCCCTGGCCAGTCATGAATCTAATCAATCTCTGCCCTAAATATATGTAAGGACTTGGTCTCCACAGCTGCCTGTGGCAACAAATTCCACCAATTCACCACACACTGGCTAAAGAAATTCCTCCTCATCATCACTGTTCTAAAGGATGCCTCTTTATTCTGTGGCTGTATCCTCTGGTCTGAGACTCTCCCGTCAAAAGTGACATTCTCTCCACATCTACTCTATCAAGTCCTTTCACCATTCAATGGGTTTCAATGAGGTCACCCCTCATTCTGATGAATTTTAGTGAATACAGGCCCAGAGCCATCAAAATGTTCTTCATGAGACAAGCCATTCAACTCTGGAATCATTTTCATGAACCTCCTTTGAACCATCTCCAGTTTCAGCACATCCTTTCTAAGATAAAGGGTCCAAATATGCTCACAATACTCCAAGTGCGGCCTCACTAGTGCTTTATAAAGCTTCAACATTATGTCCTTGCTTTTATATTCTAGTCCTCTTGAAATGAATGCTAACATTGCAATTGTCTTCCTCTCCACAGACTCAACATGCAAATTAACCTTTAGGGAATTCTGCACAGTGACACCCAAGCCCCTTTGAACCTCTGTTTTATTTTTGTATTCCCTCTCCATTTAGAAAATAGTCAACTCTTTCAATTCTTCTACCGAAGTGCATGACCATACTCTTCCCAATTCTGTATTTCATCTGCCTTTTCTTTACTCATCCTTCTAATCTAAGTCCTTCTGAAGCCTCTCTACTACCTCAAAACTACCTGTCCCTCTGAAAACTTTGCAATAAAACCTTCAATTCCTTCACCCAAATCATCGATATACAACATAAAAAGAATCGGTCCCAACACAAACCCCTGTGGAACACCACTAGTCACTGGCAGCTAACCACAAAAGGCTCCCTTTATTCCCACTATTTGCCTCCTTCCAATCAGCCTCTGCTTTATCCATGTTAGATTCTTTCCTGCTATACTATGGCCTTGTGGGTTGTTAAGCAGCCTCATGTGTGGAATCTTGTCAAAGGCCTTCTGAAAATCCAAGCACACAACATCAACCATTTCTCCTTTGTGTATCCTGCTTGTTATTCAAATACTTCAAACAGCTTTGTTAGGCAAGATTTTCCATTGACTAAACCATGCTGACTATAGCCTATTTTATCATGTGCCTCCAAGTACCCTAACATCACATCACCACATCTGAACCACTGAAGCCAGACTAACTGGCCTGTTTCCTTTCTTCTGCCTCTCTCCCTTCTTGAAGAGTGGAGTGACATTTGGAATTTTCCAATCTTCCGGAACCATGCCAGAACCTAGTGACTCTTGAAAGATCATTACTAATGCCTCCACAATCTCTCCAGCCACTTCTTTTACAACCCTAGGGTGCACATCATTTGGCCCAGGTGAGTTATCTACCTTCAGACCATTTAGCTTCCAAAGAACCTTCCCCTTGGTAATGGCAACTTCACACACTTCTAACCCCTGATACTCTGGAACTTCCACCATGCCGCTGATGTTTTCCGTAGTGAAGACTAATGCAAAATACTTATTCAGTTCATCCACCTTTTCTTTGTCCCCCAATACTACCTCTCCAACATTGTTTTCCGGTGGTCCGATATCTATTCTTACCTGTCTTTTACACTTTATGCATCTGAAGAAACTTTTGATATCCTCTTTAATATTATTGGCTTCATGACTTCAATATTTCATCTTTTCCTTCTTAATGACTTCTTAGTTGCCTTCTCTTGATTTTTTTTAAAAGCTTCCCAGTCTTTTACTTCCCACTAATTTTTGCTCTATTATATGCCCTCTCTTGGCTTTCATGTTGGCTTTGACTTATCTTGTTAGCCACGGTTGTGTCATCTTTTCTTTAGAGTACTTCTTCCTCTTTCGGAGGTATATATCCTGTGTCTTCTGAATTGCTTCCAGAAATTCCAGCCACTGCTGCTCTGCCGTCATCACAAATAATAATCTTTTCCAATCAATTTTGGCCATCTCCTCCTCCATGCCTCTGTAATTCCTTTTACTCCACTCTAATACTGATACATATGATTTTAGCTTCTCCTTCTCAAATTTGAGGGTGAATTCATTCATATCATGATCATTTTTCCCTAACGGTTCTTTTACCTTAAGCTCTCTAATCAATTCTGGTTCATTGCACAACACCCAATACAATGTAGATGATCCCCCAGAGGGCTCAGCCACGAGGTACTCTAAAAAGCCATCAGGTACTATAGACATTCTAGAAATTCTTCTCTTGGGATCCAGCACCATCCTGAATTTTTCCAATCTACCTGCATATTGAGCTGCCCATGACTATTTTAACATTGCCCTTTTGGCATGTATTTTCTATCTCCTGTTGTAATTTGTAGACCACATCCTTATGACAGTTCTGGGATCTGTATGTAACTTCTATTAGGATCTTTTTAGCCTTGTAGTTCCTTAACGCTATCCATAATGATTCAACACCTTCTGACCCTATGTCACCGCTTTCTATAATTTGATTTCACTTTTTACCAACAGAGCTACGCCACCCTTCTGCCTAGTTGCCTGTCCTTTTGATACAATGTGTATCCTTGGACGTTAAGCTCCCAGCTCTAAACTTCTTTCATGATTCAGTGATTACTATAACATCATACATGTCAACCAGTAACTGTGCTACAAGTTCATCTACCTTATTCTGTATACTGTACATATTCAAATATAACACCTTCAGTCCTGTATGCACCCCTTTCAATTTTGTCTCCCTTTTACATTCCAGCAATCTGGCCCCATCAACAGCCTCTCCTTGCTAGGAGTCTCACTGCATATTGCCTTTTTTTTTGTAAACCAATAAACTCATCCCCAGCACTGTGACTCTGGTTCCCATACCCCTGCCAAATTAGTTTAAGCCCTTCCAAACAACTCTAGCAAACTTGCCACAAGGATATTGGATCCGCTCAGGTTCAGGAGTAACCCATCCCTTTTGTACAGGTCATATCTTCCCCAGAAGAGATCCCAATGATACATAAATCTGAACCCTTACCCCCTGCACCAGTTCCTCAAGCTATTACAATGGAGATTCTGCTTTTCAGCTTTCTACATAGCTCTCTAAAATCTCCATTCAGTATCTCCTTACCTTCTCTACCTATGTCATTCGTGTCAATATGCACTAAGACTTCTGTCTGCTCACCCTTGCCCTTGAGAATGCCATGGACCCGATCTAAGACACCCCTGACCCAGGCACTAGGGAGGTAATATACATTTGGGTGTCTCTATCACACCCACAGAATTTCATTTCTGTTCCTCTGACTATGGAATATTATCAGCACGGCAGTCCTCTTCACCTCTCTGCTCTTCTGAGCCACAGCACCAGACTCAGTGCCATAAACCCGGTCACTGTGGCTCCCCCCCCACCCCCACAGTAGGTCATTCCCCACAACAGTCTCCACAGGTGTACTCTGCATCAACTGTGTTTTCCCTCACTTCTCCTGACAGTCACCCAGTTACCGGAGTCCTGCCGTCTAGGGGTGACTACCTCCCTGTAGCTCCTACTTATCACTTCTTCCTTCTCCCGTGTGAGTCAAAGGTCACTGAGCTGCAGCTCCAATTCCTTGATAGATTCTCTGGAGAGCTGCAGATGTGTTATTCCAGGAGACTAGGGGTCTCCCAGACTTCCCACATTCTACTCACAGTGCAAAACACTGCCTCTGGAGCCATTCTCACCGCACTACTATACCCTAACAGATGAAGAATGAACAAATCAGTACAAAAAGAGAGAAACTTACCAGAAGCTTTACCTCGCCCAAGTCTGATCTTGCCTAAGCCTTATGCAGCAAAGCTACCCTAAGCATTGGCACACTCACACCATTGGCTGTTCTGCTTGCACTTGCAATATTTTTATTCGTCCTTTCTAATAAATCCCTCTCGTTGATTGGTCACTGCCCAATGCCGTGAAGCTCTGCCTTTCAAATCTTGATAGTGGACCTGATTGAAACGGTAGCTCTATTTATGCACTCCCCCTCGTTGATTGGTTGCAGCCCAACTCAGAGGAACTGCTGGGAAGCTCTGCCTTTCAAATCTTGATCGTAGACCTGATTGAAACGGTAGCTCTGTTTATGTAATCCCTCTCGTTGATTAGTCGCCGCCCAACATATAACTCTTCAGTAGGTTTCCTAGTGGTCACTGTATATATATATATGCAGTTGTTCAGTGTGTCCCCTGGTGGCTACGTTTGTGTGATTCTGGAAAGCTCTGGAAGCTTTTTTTGGAACTGCATTATTTGAGTAGGAGCTTTCTCATTGGATGACTCTTATCTGTGAATTTGAATGTTTTTTTTATCTACAGTTGTTTGTCCATCGTCGACATTGATGAAGACCTCGAATCATTATGGATAATTGTGTCGAGACTAGCGTTTGATTTGGATTTAAGCGAGGGAGAGTTGCTCAGCATCAGCCTCACTCTCTCTTCCCAATTCCCATCTGGGTCCAGTGGCAAGACAAAAGTCAAGACGGCTGGAGATGGGACTAGGCGCAGTGGATGACCAGGACATCTTCTGTGTCTTGTTGTGCTCTATGCGTTCCACAACACTTTCAGAGACCGCCTTTTTGACCATTGGACCTTCCATTGGTCTCGTCCGCTCAGTCTGCCGGGGTCTGTCTTCACATGCTGGGATAGACAACTCTCTATCTCACCGAGAGTTTGAGACCCATCAGCTACCCTCACCTGGTTTAGCCGGCTTGTTGAAGTCGTTGCCCGGGGTGTGGCCGCTGTCGCATGCAAACAGCTACGGGGAGCCACAGGTGAGAGCTGAGTGCCAGGTGGGGACCAAAGGTAGACTAACTACCTTGAAAAGGATGCAACATGTTCCCCCACCTGAGGTGCTACCCCTCCCTGACACCCCATACACCCCAACAGTATCTACAGTATGTAGTATGTCTGTATGAAAAGTATCTACAGTGTGTAGTATGAAAAGATCAGACTGTGCAGCAACACCATCATTTGACTCTCCCTCTCTTCAATGAGTAGACCTCAATCTCTGTCTGTTTTTCAGCTTTCGTGATCGTGAAGCAATAAGTTTTGTGCTGTTTTATTGACTTCTATAAGAACCTTGGAATAGACCATCAGAATTCAACAGTCAAAAGTTCACAGTTGAAAATTCAAAAAATACTATCCTGAGATTTATTGAGTCAATGACAACCTACACACAAAGAGTGAAAAACAACTGATGCGCAAAAAAAAGGCTGCGCTAATGTAAAAAAAAAGAAAGAAAGAATACTAAGAATATGAGTAGTAGAGTCCTTGAAAGTGAATCCAAAAGTTGTGGAATCATTTCAGGGTTGTGGTGGGTGAAGTTATACACACTGTTTCAGGAATCTGATACTTGCTGGGTAATAACTGTTCCTGAACTTGGTGGTGTGGGACCCAAGGCTCTTTTTTTTTATCTCCCTCCTGATGACAGCAGCAAAAAAGAGAGCAATGGCCTGGATGGTGGGGGCCCTTGATGATGGATACTGCTTTCGGGTGGCAGCACTCCTTGTAGATGCCCTCAATGGTGGAAGAAGGTTTGCCTGTGATGGACTAGGCTATATCCAGCCTTTCTGCAGGTTTTTCCATTTTTGGCAGATCAACTGCTCCTCCAGATGTTTCATTGATGCTCTCAGCAACCCAGTTTCAACGGCTCTCTTTTACAGGTACTAATGGCTCTCTGAGTGAAGCTCCCGGTCACGTTGCCTCTAAATCTCTTCTCCTTACTCTGAAAATAGGTCCTCTCGATTTATCTACCTCTGAAGATGGGGGAAAAGTTTTCTGTGCTTTATTCTATCTGTACCTCTCATCTTTATATATACACCTCAGTCATGTCCTCTCTTAACCTCTTCTTCTCCAGGAAGAACAGAACTACTTTTCTGGTCTCTGCTCATAAACAAACTGCTTCATCTCAGGCAACATTCTGGTGAACCCTCTCTGCATCCTCTCCCATGCTATCACAACCTTCCAAAGGCATGGTAGGCAGATCTGAGTTCAGTACACCAGGTGAGGTCTGACAAAGGTGTTATAAAGTTGGACCATAATGTCTCTACCTCTGTATTCGATGCACTGACTAATTTTTTGGATGAGCTCGTGCCACCCATTTATACTTGTGTGACCAATTAACTTACTGAACTATAGGACTTTGACTATCATTTTGGAATGTAGTAGGAAATCGGAGTATCCAGTAGTGATTTTTAGACCATAAGACCATAAGACAAAGGAGCAGAAGTCGGCCATTCGGCCCATCGAGTCTGCTGCGCCATTTTATCATGAGCTGATCCATTCTCCCATTTAGTCCCACTCCCCCACCTTCTCACCATAACCTTTGATGCCCTGCCTACTCAGATACCTATCAATCTCTGCCTTAAATACACCCAAAGACTTGGCCTCCACTGCTACCCGTGGCAACAAATTCCATAGATTCACCACCCTCTGACTAAAAAAATTTCTTCTCATTTCTGTTCTGAATGGGCGCCCTTCAATCCTTAAGTCATGCCCTCTCGTACTAGACTCCCCCATCATGGGGAACAACTTTGCCACATCCACTCTGTCCATGCCTTTCAACATTCTCCCTGTCATAGGGAGAAAGTTGAAACTCCTTACAGACACTGGTCAATTGAACCTTGGTTGTTGGCTTTATAATAGCATCGTGCCAGCCCCTATGCTACCATGCTGTTCACAAATCTCAAATAATGAGTTGGAGCAATGAAGGCCAGTATCCCATTTTCCTTCCTAACTCTCAGCCCAGTTGAAGATTCTTAACCTGAAATATCAATTGTCCTTCTCTCTCGCCTAATGCTACCTGACCTGTTATGTTCCTCCTAACCATGTTATCTATATGGGTAGCCAATTTCAAGAATCTGTATAACTCTATAATGATGTGTGTTCGTCGTTCGTCAACGTCAATGAGGACCTTGACACCATTCTGATGGTGTTGAGACTAGCGCGTGATTTGGATTTAAGTTAGGGAGCGTCAGCCTCACTCTCTCTTCCCAATTCCCATCTGGATCTAGTGGCAAGACAGAGTCGAGACGGCTGGAGATGGGACTAGGCGCAGTGGATGAGCGGGATGTCTTCCATGTCTAGTCCTGCTCTACACGTTCCACGACGCTTGCAGAGACCGCCTTCTTGACCGTTGGACCTTCCATTGGTCTCGTCCGCTCAGTCCACCGGAATCTGTCTTCACATGTTTGGAGAGACAACTCTCTGTCTCACCGAGGGTTTAGCCAGCTTGTCGAAGCAATTGCCCAGGGTGTGGCCGCTATCGCATGCAAACAGCTAAGGGGAGCCACAGGTGAGAACTGAGTGCCAGGTGGGGACCAGCAGCCTTGAAAAGGACGCGACATATTCCCCCGGCTGAGGTGCTACCCCTCTCTGACACGCCATAAACCCCATTCTATAATGATATGAAGGAAAGTGCAGTTGATGCCTCTGGACAAGACCCTTTGTCAGGACTGCACTTTTCTCCATAGATGCTGCCCGGCCTGCTGAGTTCCTCCAGCATTTTGTATGTGTTACTATATAACCACCATGTCTGTTTTCTGTTTATATCTCAGATTTCCAGCATCTATAGCTGTTTTTTTAAATTCTGGAACTGCATGATCAGATAGAATGGGGATAAACTTCTGCACGTGAAACTCAATATTTTCTTTTACTAATTTTTTTCCCCAAAATTTGTCGATAAAAGAAAATCTGTGACTTAAGTAGACCCTGCTGACTGATTATGACTGAAAATTCTGTACTTGCACATCATAACGAGATGTTACTCAAGGGAGTTACTCTGAAAGAGCAATACTGGTATGGACTGCATATCTGATACAAAGTATATAGCTTCACACCAGCAAAGACCTAACGGCACCCGTGGGATTACTGAAAAAAATTCAGGTTGTCATAACTGACTTTGGTCAGACATGGCATTAAGTATTTCCCAATAGCTATTTTCATTTCACAATGTACAAACGTTTGTAATATTCCTTATAAAAAAGCATAATGTTATAAATATGGGAAAATCTGTAGATACTGGAAATCTAATGCAATACACTTAAAATGCTAGAGGAAATCAGGAGGCCAGGTAGCATCTATGGAAAAGAGTAAAGAGCTGACATTTCGGGAGCTGACGATCAGGACTGGGAAAATCTTTGCCAGGATGATCAAGGACACGACCCACCCAGCCAACACACTTTTCATCCCTCTTCCCTCCGGGAGAAGGCTCAGGAGCTTGAAGACTCGTACGGCCAGATTTGGGAACAGCTTCTTTCCAACTGTGATAAGACTGCTGAATGGATCCTGACCTGGATCTGGGCCCTACCCTCCAAATATCAAGCCCTGCTTCTCGTTTTTTTTGCACTACCTTACTTTCCCTTTTCTATTTTCTATTTATGATTTATAATTTAAATTTTTACTACTTACTATCGATTTGTACTCCAGGGAGCGTGAAGCGCAGAATCAAATATCGCTAGTATCAATTGTTTGGCGACAATGAAGTATAAGATAAGAAGTCAGAGCAAGAGTGTGGGGGAAGGGGAGGAAGATGTATATGGTGCTGGATGATTGGTGAAACTGGGAGAAGGGGAAGGGTGAAACAGAGCTGCAAAATCGATTGGTGAAAATGATAAAGGGCTGGAGAAAGGGTAATCTGATAGGAGGGGATAGAAGACCATGGAAGAAAGGGAAGGAGGAAGAGCACTGGGCAGATGTGATAAGCAGGCAAGGAGATAATGTGAGAGGGGGAAACAGGAATAGGGATAATAGTGAAGGACAGGGGGTGCAATTTCTGGAAGCTTGAGAAACCAATATTCATAATGTTATAAATATTTTCCAGTGCTGTTGGTTATATAACAACAATTTCATACACTCAGTCGCCACTTTATTAGGTACACCTGCTTGTTAATGCAAATATCTAATCAGCCAATTGTGTGGCAGCAACTCAATCAAGTTCAAGTTTATTGTCATCTGACTGTACATATATACAACCAAACAAAACAATGTTCCTCTAGACTGTGGTAAACCTTGTGCAGGATACCCTAAAGGTTAACCTCCAGGTTGAGTCGGTGGTGAAGAAGGCAAATGCAATGTTGGCATTCATTTCTAGAGGTATGGAATATAAGAGCAGGGATGTGAAGTTGAAGTTCTATAAGGCACTCATGAGACCACACTTGGAGTATTGTGTGCAGTTTTGGACTCCCTATTTTAGAAAGGATATACAGACATTGGAAAAGGTTCAGAGAAGATTCACGAGAATGGTTCCAGGATTGAAAGGGTTACCATATGAGGAACGTCTGGCAGCTCTTGGGCTGTACTCCCTGGAGTTCAGGAGAATGAGGGGGATCTCATAGAAACATTCAAAATGTAAAAAGGCCTGAACAGATTAGATATGGCAAAATTATTTCCCGTGGTAGGGGAGTCTAGGACAAGAGGGCATGACTTCAGGATTGAAGGATGTCCATTGAGAACAGAGATGTAGATAAATTACTTTAGTTAGAGTGTGGTAAATCTGTGGTATTTGTTGCCCCAAGTGACAGTGAAGGCCAAGTCATTGAGTGCATTTAAGGCAGAGATAGATACATTCTTGACTAGCCAGGGCATCAAAGGGTAAGGGGAGAAGGCAGGGGAGTGGGGATGACTGGAAGAATTGGAATCAGCCCATGATTGAAAGGCAGAGCAGACTCGATCGGCTGGATGGCCTACTTCTACTCCAATATCTTATGGTCTTAAACCCACACAACATATATCACACACAACGCACAAACCAAAATCTTAAATTGTAAATAAGTTAATAAAATGTAATTCAAAAAGCATGTAGTGGAAGTGCAGCATTAGTAAACAGTACACAGTACAGTAAACAACACGTTGTCCTAGAGACGAGACCTTGGTGTTGTCAGGATATTCGTTAGCCTCACAGCCTGAGGAAAAAGGCTGTTACACAGTCTGATGATCCTAGCCCTGATGTTTCTGTTCCTCCTTCCTGAAGGAAGTGGAGAAAGAGATTGTGGGATGGGTAGTTGGGATTCTCACCAATGCCTTTAGCTCTTCATCTGTAATGCTCCTGGAAAATCTCAAATAGTGGGGGAGGGAGATCTCAGTGATCCTCTCGGTAGATTTTACTGTCCTCTATATATCTTTGCAGATTCTGTAGCACACAATGATGCAGCCAGGCAGGACACTCTCGATGCTGCTCCTGTAGAAAGTTGTTAGAATGGTGGCAGGGAACCTTGCATGACTCAATCTCCTCAGAAAGTAGTAAGTGTAGATGCTACTGTGCCTTCTTGACTAGTGAGGAGGTGCTGTGGATCCAGGTTAGATTGTCCATTATGTGCACACTGAGGAACTTTTTGCTCTTCACACTCTCCATGGCCGAGCCATTGATGTACTGGCCCAACTTGTGCCTTCCTGAAGTCCACAATCACCTCTTTTGTCTTATCCACATTGAGACTCAGGTTGTTGTTCTCTCACCAGTTGACAAGGCTCTCAACCTGCTCTCTGTATGCCGACTTATCATTGTTGTTCTTGAGGTCAACTACTGTGGTACCATCAGCGAGCTTGATGATGCGATTTGAGCTCAGTCTGGCAGTACAATCTGGAGTCAGCAGCATGAACAACAGAGGGCTGAGCACACATCCTTGGGAGACACCAGAGCTCAGTATGATGGAGCTTGAGAAGTTGCTGCCAAGGTCCATTACAGAGAGGGGGTGTTGAGTCCCAACAAGGACTTGTTACCCATCGACCTCTGAGGGATGATTGTGTTAAACGCCAACTTGAAGTCAATGAACAACATTCTGGCATACGAGACATCATTTTCTAAGTGGGACAGGACAGAGTGGAGGGCTGAAGCTCTAGCATCATCAGTGGATTGGTTTGAGTGGCTGGCAAGCTGCAAAGGACACAGTGGTGTGATTTTATATGATTCATTACTAGTCGCTCAAAGCACTTCATGATTGTTGAAGTCAGTGCACAGGGCGGTAATCATTTAGGCTGGTTACAGTTGCTCTCTTGGGTACCAGAATGATGGTGGTTGCCCTGAAGCCTGTAGAGATAGATGACTATTTCAGAGAGATAGTAAAGACGTCTGTTAATACCTCTATCAGCTGGGCCACACAGTCCCTCAGCACCTGACCAAATATGTTGTCCAGCACTGCAGCTTTGCATGGGTTTATCCTGGCCAGGGTCCTCCTCAGCATGGCTGCAGCCAGGCAGGGTGCATGTTCCTCAGGAAGAGAGGGGACTTTCCTCAAAGTCACATCATTCATTTGGTCAAATTGTGCATTGAAAGCATCCAGCCTATCAGGAAAGGAGACGAGACAGTCATTGGTGCACTGCGTGAACTTGTAATCAGTTATAGTTTGTATATCTTGCCACATGCACTGCGTGCTCCTGGTGTTACAAAGGTATCTGTGGATTTTCTGTGCACACTCACGCTTTGCCTTCCTGATGGTACAGTGGAGTGTGGCTCTTGTTGACCTTGGAGCCATCCTGTCTCCTAATCTGAAGGAAGCGTCCCAATTCCTAAGCAGTGCACAAACCTCTGCAGCCAACCATCGTTTCTGGCTTGCCCTGGCAGTGTACTGTTTAATCATGATAATGTCTTCAGTGTACTTTCCTATGCAGCCTGTCACGATCTCATATATTCATCAGTGTGGACATGATGATTTTTGTAGTGGCTTTCCAGAAAATGATTCAATCTGTGCTTTTGAAACAGTCCTGGTGAACTGAAGTGCCACTTTCTAATCAGGTCCCGATCTCCCTTTTCACTGATTTGACTCGTTTAACCAGTGGTCTATGTGCAGGGATTAGCAAAATGGATGTGGTCTGAGTATGCAAGGGGAGGACGGGGGGTTAGTCTTGTAGGCTCCATGAACTTTGGTATAAACCAGGTCTAATATGTTCTCTCCTCTGACTGTGAAGTTCACATGCTGGTAGAACTTTTGCAGGATTGTCTTAAGTTGGCATGATTGAAATCACCAACAACAGTGACGACACCTTCAGGGTGAGTGGCTTTGAGGTTGCAGATTGCACCATGGAGCTCTTACAGCACTTCCCTGGCACTAAGGGGTGGGAAGTTAACAGCATGATCACAATGGCAGTGAACTCCTTCAATGCATGAAAGTACGCAGACATAGATAAGAGGTTCATTTGTTGTTCATATCAAACATCGGAGTGGGGGAGAAATGGCTTTGATCGTGGGATGATGGATGTACCAGATGGATTGGCTTGAGTATCTCAGAAACTACTGATCACTTGTGATTTTCGTGCACAATAGTCTCTAAGTTTAAAAGAGAATGGTACAAAGAAAACCAAAAAAACATCCAGTGAGCAGCAGTACTCTGGGTAAAAATGTCTTGTTAATGAGAGAGGCTGGAGGAGAATGGCCAAACTGGTTCAAGCTGAGGGGAAGTTGATAATAACTCAATTAACCACGCATTACAAAAGTGATGTACAGAAGAGCATCTCTGAATGCACAACACATGGAATCTTCAAGTGGATTTAGTACAGCAGCAGACGACCATCAGCACACACTCAGTGGCCACTTTATTAGGTACAGGAAATACCTAATAAAGTGGCCTCTTAGAGTATATCTCATGCTTAATAATATTTTATTACTAGCCAACAAAGTGAACCTTCCCAATCCCTATGAGGCCTAACCTATGACACCATTGGCTTTGTTTTTGTGAATTTGTAGCTTTATCTGAGCCAACAAATATGTTTTTATTGATATTATCAACTTGTCACAAACAACATTGAAGGAAATCAAGTTAATGGTAAACACGTTATATTCAAAGTCATCACAAATATATCGACAGTAGTCAATCATAATACTTTGTCTAAAGATTTTGAAACTAACTTCTAGGAACTAATATATGCAGATAGTTTTAGAAATAGTTTTGCAAATGAATTAAATTAGGTCTCACCTGACTAACGGCAACCTTTAAACTGCCTGTTTTCCTTTCTCATATGCCCTGGAGTAGAAGAAAATTCTAGCATATAAACAGATACCAATTAGTCACAGGAAACCTAAATATGTCATAACGGCAGGAAGTTAATACATGAAGAAAAACCAGCAGTCAAGTGGCCATTGTGGAGAATTCCCACACACAGGGATGTATGCACCATTGTTGGCTGGGATAAGACTCCATATTGGCCAGGATCAAAGCAATGGTGTCACAGAATCGGTCTCATAGGTATTAGGAAGGCTCATCATAGTGACTATATTCGAGCCTTTCTTCACACATCCACTTACTTCCGGTCTGCAGAATCCTCCCATAATTCTTCAACAACAGGAATTCTGCAGATGCTGGAAATTCAGGCAACACACATCAAAGTTGCTGGTGAACGCAGCAGGCCAGGCAGCATCTCTATGAAGAGGTACAGTCGACGTTTCAGGCCGAGACCCTTCGTCAGGACTAACTGAAGGAAGAGTTAGTAAGAGATTTGAAAGTGGGAAGGGGAGGGGGAGATCCAAAATGATAGGAGAAGACAGGAGGGGGAGGGATGGAGCCAAGAGCTGGATGGTTGATTGGCAAAAGGGATATGAGAGGATCATGGGACAGGAGACCCAGGGAGAAAGACAATGTGGGGGGGGGGGAACCCAGAGGATGGGCAAGAGGTATAGTCAGAGGGACAGAAGGAGAAAAAGGAGAGTGAGAGAAAGAATGTGAGTATAAAAATAAATAACGGATGGGGTACGAAGGGGAGGTGGGGCATTAGCGGAAGTTAGAGAAGTCAATGTTCATGCCATCAGGTTGGAGGCTACCCAGACGGAATATAAGATGTTGTTCCTCCAACCTGAGTGTGGCTTCATCTTTACAGTAGAGGAGTACATGTCTATCCACGGCCTCCTCTACTATAAAGATGAAGCCACACTCAGGTTGGAGGAACAACATCGTATATTTCGTCTGGGTAGCCTCCAACCTGATGGCATGAACATTGACTTCTCTAACTTCCGCTAGTGCCCCACCTCCCCCTCGTACCCCATCCGTTATTTATTTTTATACACACATTCTTTCTCTCACTCTCCTTTTACTCCTTCTGTCCCTCTGACTATACCCCTTGCCCATCCTCTGGGTTCCCCCCCAGCTTGTCTTTCTCCCTGGGCCTCCTGTCCCATGATCCTCTCATATCCCCTTTGCCAATCACCTGTCCAGCTCTTGGTTCCTCCTGTCTTCTCCTATCATTTTGGATCTCTCCCTCCCCCTCCCACTTTCAAATCTCTTACTAGCTCTTCCTTCAGTTAGTCCTGATGAAGGGTCTCGGCCTGAAACATCGACTGTACCTCTTCCTAGAGATGCTGCATGGCCTGCTGCGTTCACCAGCAACTTTGCTGTGTGTTGCTCCCATAATTCTTACACTGTTTTCATCCATGTCACATCCGTCTCCGCCATCATTTCCAAAAGCCCTATATATTCCCCTGTAATGAGTCATATGGGACAGAAACAAGACCTTCAACCATCCATGTGCATGCCGACCTTTTTTGCTCATCTACATACACTAATTGCATTTGCCCAGGCTAGGCCTGTACCATTTTATGCCTTATCTACTTAAGTCCCTATCTACTCAATTTCTCATTCTCCCCACTTGATTATCCCTGAACTTAATTACACTCCCATTAGTGACACTGCGTTTAATTGCCAAGGAGCTAAACTCTGAAATTCTCTCTATAAACCTTTATGACTCCCTTTCCTTTTTTAAAAACATCCTTAAAACTTGAAGTTCTTAAGCTTGGTATTTAAGTATCTGCTCAAATATTGGTAAATGACTGCTTTTTTTAAATCTTTAATAACATTCTTGAGAGAGTTTCATCAAAAAAAAGGTTTGAAAATGAAAGAAAACATATTCAGCACAATTCACACTCACACTCACACTCTTTAAAAATTTAGGGCAGTGAAGTAGAGGCACAGCCTCACATTTTTTACTTCTTGGGTTTGATCCTGATCTCCAATTTGTCATTGTGGTGTTTGTATGCTTTCTCTAGCTGAGTTTCCTCTAGATATCTTGATTTCCTCCCACGTCCGGAAGACCTATGTGTTAGCCACTGTAAGTGTCCTAAATTTGCAGGCAAGTAGTAGAATCTGAGGGAATGTGGAGAGAATAAAGTGGGATTAATGTTGGATTTGAGTGAAAATGGAGGGTTGATGAGTGAAGGACTCTAGTGGTTGTACAGCATTCTGCTATGAGATGATTGAATGTTCCCTAGTATGATTAAATGGACTCAACCTCACAATTTACCTCATTTATGGCCTTGCAAATTTTGTCTGCCTGTGCTGCACTTTCTCTGCAACTCTAACACTTTATTCTGCATTATTGTTGTCTTCCTTTGTACTACTTAAACGCACTGATGTGATGAAT
Source organism: Mobula birostris (assembly GCF_030028105.1). NCBI lineage: Eukaryota > Metazoa > Chordata > Chondrichthyes > Myliobatiformes > Myliobatidae > Mobula > Mobula birostris. The sequence goes on along the minus strand of NC_092392.1, from coordinate 23,498,418 downwards.
GGATCTGTACTGATGGCATGCAAAACAATGTTTGTTACTGTACTACGATATGTAGAATAATAAACAAATATGCAGTATCAATATACTGTGCTGCGTGACTTTAAGATTACAGATGCTATAAAAACTAAAGAAAATCTGCATATGTTGGAAACTTGCAAGAAAGGCAGAAAATTATAGGAACATTCAATCTGTCAGGCGTCATCTGCAGAGAGAAAAAAACAGGCCACAATTTCTTTTCTTATGGCAGCGTCTATGTTGCCCACAATCTCTGGAAGTTACTTCCATTGACTTCACAACAGACAAAATTCATAAGCAAAGAATAATACAGATGCTACAATGTTACAATAATGCAAAGTGAATTTCCTCTGCTATTTGCAATGTGTGTGTTATTGTGTTGGAAATTAAAGGGAATACTTGTGGATACTGAAGTGTGCATTGAACCATTGGAGGGGCCATTTTCTAAATAAGACATGGAGGCAAAGACTTCTCTGATCTGATAGACTTGAAGAAACACTGCTAAGAAGGAGAACTTAATTAAAGTCTTGCCTAATATTATTTCCTTCAACCACAATCACTAAAGCAGATAATCTGGCCATTTATCACATTCACGGTCACAGGAAAAGCAGATGCAACACTCGTGTAGCAAAATTTCAATATAAATCAGAATTTATTATCCTCTTGGCTAATAGTTATTTCTTAACATCTCTATTAAATTATTATCTGGTCATTATCAAAATGCTACCAGTAGGAGCATAAGTGATGGTTGATGTGAGAATCTGGAGCAGGAAAATACTGCTGAAGTAACACATTGATTCAGGCCGCATCTGTGGATGGGAATGTATGTTTGCAAATTCAGGTCCAGACCCGATGCAAAACCTCAACAATCCATTTGCCTCATTCGATGCTGCCTGACCTGCTGAATTTTTATTTCATTTGGAGATGCAGCAGAGTAACAGCCCCTTCAGCCCAGTGAGCCTGTACCACCTAATTCCACCCACGTGACCAATTCACCTGAATGTCTTTAGAACGTGGAAGGAAACTGACTTCATATTTCCTGCATTAAAATATGAGCTGCACTTTAAAAGTAGTTCATTGGCACATTGAAACGTCCCAAAGTCATGAATATGTCCCAAAATGGGAGGCAGCATTGCTAAGTAAAGTCTCGGAGGCAGCCCAACACTGAGATTGCTGGCTGCTTACTTTTGGCTCCTCGCACGACATGAGCATCGCCTGCATTTATTGCTCACCACAAAACTCCTCTGAACTAAGCCAGGTTGAAATGAATCGGATTGGTGGGACTGGAGTCACATATGTGGATGGCAAAGTGACACAGCTGGCAGAGCTGCCGCCTCCCAGCATCAGAGGCCCGGGTTCAATCCTGAGCTAGAGAACGGGCCTGATCCACAATACCGACAGAACAAAGCTTTCCTCAGAACCTGCCTCGGCTGCAGTACATTTCTTGACCCAAAATGTCATCCATCCCTTTGCCTCCGCAGATGCTGCCTGACCTTTGAATCCCTCCAGCAGTTTGTTTTTGGTACTAGACTACAGCATCTGTTGTCTCTTGTGTCTCAGTTCCTCCCTCATGAGCCAACTCAAAAGCTATAAAATCAATAGAAGCAAGTCACTTTTCCCCCAGTGGGATCCTCTAAGTATCTGACAATCTAGAATGTGCTATCTCAAGATCGGGAGTGGGAGAGAGGCAGTTCCTGCCATTGCATTTAAGAAGCATGTTTCTTAAAGAAACTGATATAAAACTATTAAACAATTGCCTGGTAGAATAGATTGGACTCTTGACCTCACAATTTATATTGCTATGATCTTGCACCTGATTGCTTACCTGCACTGCACTTTCTCTATAGCTGTCACACTTTATTCAGCATTGTTAGTGTTTTATCTTGTTCTACCTCAATGTACTGTGTAATGATCCAATCTATAGGAATAGTATGCAAGACAATCTTTTCACTATCTCAGTAAATGTGACAATGATAAGGCAATTCCAATAACTTGAATCAATTGTCAAGTTTGTCAAGTAGGATGCCGTGCTCAATTCTGTTTTGATGGAGGCAGATGTGAGAGTACGGAGGAACATCTGGTGAAACTTCTGAAATGCCTGTTTCACTGCCACTGTTACTGTGTGATCCGAAATCTCCAGAGGGGAAGGCCCCGAGTCCTCTGCTTTGCTTGTTGCTTGGCGGCTGGGGTGGGGTCAAAGCACTTGGCAGAGATGGTGCTCGGTGCTTGGTGTCGGAGGGCTGGTTGGAGGCTCGAAGTTTTCGGACAGACTCAGAGTTGGCTGTGGTCGGGTGCTGCATCGGCAAGCTTGCAACGCTGGAGGCTCACGGCAGGGAGAGTTTCTCCCTTCTACCGTCTGCGTGAGATGTTGGGGCTACCAGGATATTGAGACTTTTTTTTTTACCGTGCCCATGGTCTGCTCTTTGTCAAATTACGGTATTGCTTTGCCCTGTTGTAACTATATGTTATAATTATGTGGTTTTTGTCAGTTTTAGTCTTGATCTGTCCTGTGTTTCTGTGATATCGTACTGGAGGAACATTGTATCATTTCTTAATGCATGTATTTCTAAATGACAATAAACGAGGACTGAGTGTCATCATAATCTAATCTAAAAAAAATGCATAGAAGGCTACGGACCTGATGTGGGATTAGTGCCGACAGGTGTAATGGACAATGTGGATGTTCTAAGTTGAAGCTCCAGGTTCTGCGCTGACTAAATTTATGGCTCAGTTTAGGAGTGACAAATTAGAAGATTCAGCACATTATTTTCAAGCAGTCAGTAATATTATTGGAAAATAGTTCTGTATTATTGCAAGAACTAAAATAATTCTTAAAACTTTGATCATGTTAGCATCTACAGTGTAGTGCCGTTGCTTAACACTTTACAGGGCTGTGACCAGAGTTTAATCCCACTGCTGTCTGTACATTCTCCCACAGTGCCGGTGGCTGTTAGGAGTTTTTATGTTCTCCCCCATGATGCCATGAGTTTTCTTAGGGTGCTCTGGTTTCATCCCACATTCAAAGACGTACAGGTTAGTAAGGGCTACTAAGTTGTGGGCTTGTTTTTCCTCAGGAAGAAAGCTGGTCTACCTGAACAGATGCTGGTGACCTTTCACCGCTGCACCATAGAGAGCATGTTAACATACTGCATCTCTGTGTGGTATCTCAGTTGTACAGCAGCTGATAGGAAAGCACTTCAGCGGGTCATCTCTAGCACACAGAAGTTCATCGGGACACAGCTCCCAGCCCTGGAGGACACCTACAGCTCTCGCTGCTTAAGGAAAGCTACAGGCATCTGTAAGGACGATACACACCCATGCAATCATCTGTCCGATCTTCTTCCATCTGGTAGACGTTATAAGATTTTCTATGACTGCACTTCCAAACTGAAAAATAGCTTTTTCCCCGGAGCTATAATTGCTCTGAACCAATCGATCAAGCATCATCCATAAATTTGTTATATTGCTACTTTAATACTGGTTTTATGGCTGTTATGCATCTGAGTTGCGTTTTTGTACTGCTGGACATTGCTTGTACCGTCTGGTTACTTGATTTTATTTATTGTGTATTTATTTTATTTGTTGTTTTATAGCATTGAGTACGAGAGTTGCAAACTCATTTTCGCTGTATTGGTGCATGACAAATTGTACTATGCAATGACAATAAAGATATTTCATTTCTATGTTGGTGCTGGAAGCTGTCCCCACCACATCCTCAAACTGCATTGGTTGGTTGTCTTGATGTATAGGTGACAAATAAAGCCCATCTTTAGGTCTTTATCCTGGAACCTCTGCAGAAGACAGCATGACTTCCACACTTAAAGCAAGTTCCAGAAGAAAACATCGGAAGACAAGAAATGCAGCAAGGAGATGGTTCTCTCTTCCCTTCACGGTTCCTTGAGCAGAACTAGGCAGACCACAGCTGCATGATCTTCACCTCATGCACCCAGTGAACCAGGCCATTTCACATTTCAGTCCCACTCCACGCACCAGCGTTTCCCAGCAGGAGCTTGGCTCCACCTGCAGTGGGCAGCTGCGGAATCATTTCCAGCCTCCCCCCCACCCCCCCCGAGTAGGGATAACATTTGCTTTGTTCATTAGCAAATAAGACTTTCAGCTAATTAACATCTGCCTTGTGCAGTGTGGAGGACAATGGCTAATCTTTTATTGATGTGTGTTTGTTTTCATTAGACAGGGAGGAGCTGGCACTGTGGAGAGGAAAACATTCACTTGGCATGTCATATTCTGAGTTCAGGCAATGCCAACCCAGCTCTGTCACAGCCACACAAAATAAAAAGAAAATCTCCCTTTGCTTTGTCTTAGCAACATTCGCCAAACAAGGGAAACCGTCTCTCCCCGCACAAGTGTGACAGTTTGCCGTATCCCAACTTGCCACCTCATGGCGTAGATTTGCGAATGTGTGTCTGATCCTCCTTAGAACTGAGCATCCACGAGGGACATTTCGGGCTGCGGTCAGAGCCAAAAACAGAGCTAAGACTGCAAATGCTGGAAATCTGAACTGAAACAGGAACATGCTGAAAACACTAGGAAGGTTAGGAGCATTGTGGGATGAGAAATGGTTAACAATTACAGGCCCAGAATAGCCTTTCTATTGGCTGCACTTTACACCGACAATGACATATGACAGTTTCCACCTGCCCACCGCCAAGTTCCACCTTCCTCTCCTATCACTATTTCTGTTCTGTGGATGCTACATTTCTCATTGCTTTAGTAAGCAGCTAATAGAATTGAAGACCCCAGCCTCTTGCTGTACTGTTTACAGTTCCAGTCACTATGCGAGAGGAAGGGTCATTAAACTGGAAAGGGTACAGGGAAAAGCTTTACGAGGATGTTACAAGAAAGGTTTGTGTTTTAAGGAAAGGGACATTTTTCCCCAGAGGCCAAGAGAATGAGGAATGATATTATGAGGGCACAGATAAGGTGAATGATTACTGTCCATTTTCCAGGGTAGAGTGTATGGGTTTATGGCAAAATGGCAACATTTTAAATTGGATATGGGGGACAACATTTTTTACACACACAGAAACTGGCGGGCATATAGAACGAGTTGCCCAAGGAAGAGGCAGATGTGGGCGCAATTGCAACATTTAACGTTGTGACGAGCATTCGGTCCATGATGACAGACGAGAAAAGCTAATTTAACTCAGCAGCTGTTTTTATTCTGACAAGCACAACAACAGACCTGGGGAGAAAGCCCACTCTGTCACATACAGATGGGGGAGGTGATTATTACATACCCTGGTTACACACATGCGAATGACTGTATAACCAAAGCTAAAATGTAACAATAAATGAACAAACGTCCCACTATAATCCCACAAAAGCATTTTAAAATAAGGACAACAAATAGCACTGGCCACTAGGAATGCTGAGCTGGTCTGTCAACAACCACCTGCACCCCCGCGCCCCACCCCGCCAGGAGCGATACACTGCCCCCACTTGAGGTGTCAGCTATCCCTGGCCACCACAGAGTCCACAACAAAGTCCAAAATTCCTTGTGGTGGTCGACGCCACTGCCTGGGGCACTGGGAGGTGTCTGTAACCCCACCTACCCACCCACCCCCCCCGCCCCGGGAGGCAAGTGGCAGGGCACCCACTTCCTTCCTTCATCTTCACTGGGTTGAGGGTTACTGCTACGTTGGCACCCTCAGCTGGTGGCCCAGACCCTTGAGGGATGTGTAAGCGTCACAGCGGCGCATGACAGCTCCATGTTCTGTTGGCACCCAGGCCAACAGAAACACCTGTGCAGCTTGCCCAACGTCTTTGTGATTCAAAATGGCCGGCCCTCACCAGCCCGTGCACCGGCCACAGCACCGTGGGGTAGGTCCCCTCCGAGGGGCCACCAGGTGCAGGAAATACCTGTCGCCGTTGGGGAAACTGCCACTGTCGGAACAGCAACCTGTTGCACCTTTCCAGTGTGCCCCACTCAGGGTATAGAGCTTTGGTCTCTGGGTCCAGGGTGGAGACATCTGCCCACTCCAGCTACCTTCCCATGCTCAGCCGTCTGCTCACCTGGGCCAACACAGGACCACTCACCTGCTCGCTGCACAGATTTTGGTCAAATCTCACCGCCGGCTGTGACCTGAAGTGCCACCATCACCGCTTGCCTGTGGTTCCACTGTGTTGCGTTTGGCTGCTGCAGGTTGTGCTGCACTGTGGCAGGCCTCGGTGAGGCCGGTGATGGTTGCTGCTGCCCCCGCTGGGTCCACTTACCGGAGCTGCCCTCCCAGAGAGCAACGGCTTCAGCGCTGAGGTAGAGCGTTGCCCCTGACACATCCACACGGGCCCCCTAGTGGGACAGCAGGGCCAGGCCAAAGAAGCAGGGCTCCCGGATGTTGACTAACCACACCTTGTGTTCTTTCCCCCACTGCAGTGCGCAGCCACATCTTCCTTCTCATCGCCACATGGTCATCAGTGACTGCAGCCAGCTGGACCACCCAGGCAGATGGTGGTGATGGTTGACCCAGTGTCCACCAATGTACGGCATCCGATGCCCTCCACCTCGCGGGCCACATCAAGCCTTACTCTTCCGCCAAAGGGCCCACCCGGAGAGGCGACAATGAAAGGGTTCTGCAGGAGGTCTCGGGTGGCACCGCCCCCTCGGCACTTTCCGAAGGCAGTGCTGGGTTGTGGCGTGGTGCTGGTGCGGGGCAGGCCTGGGCCAGGTGGCCTGCCTTGCGACACTGGTGGCAGAGCTTGCTCCATGGCATGCAACGGGGCTGGTGGGGCGCCGATCGGACTTGTCTCATGGCCTCCTCCTGGTCAGTTTCCTCCTCCACCTCGGTCACACAAGCCTGGGTTAGCAGCATGCAGGCGGTGCTGGAATGCCTTGAGGTGCTAAAATTACTTTTATCTTGTCCTCCTCGGCTAGCGTGGATGGTGATGTCAGGTGAACATGCTGCAAAATGCACTCAGGTGTCTGCACCTTTATGAAGGTGTGCAGCACAAGCTCTTCTAGGGCCATGGGAGGGAACTGGAGGTAGCCATGCCAAGCACAGTGGCAGTGATCTGCTACGAGTGCCCCCGGGCTTTCTCGCACATGACAATGTCTGCTGCCCATTTCTTCCCTCATTGTTTCCTCCAATGGTCTCTGGTCCAACGACACTCCAGAACCACTATGAGGGTTCTTGTAGTCATGCTGCTCAGCTGGCATCAGGCCTAGAAAGGCCTGCAGGGCATCCCCCTCCAGTCCCAAGGCGAGGAGCACCACCGTCCTAGTGGGGGTCCACCCATCGTGCCAAGCAGCAGGTTTGACTTGCGCCAGGTAAGGCTCCAGGCGGCTGACACCATTGTATCTGGGGAGCTTCAGGGTGGACCTTGTAGCGTGATTGCTGAGGCCCGTTGGTCTTCCTCTTGCTCGGGTGGCATCGGTGGTGTCTGCCATGTTGCCTGTCCTCCCATGTCTGTGGCGTCTTGGGTTCCCTGTTGCAAGGCAACAAGGGTGGTGAGTGTTGTGCTCTGCTGTGTCCCCTGGGTTGGGGAGCCTGGGTACACTTGCCCCGTTGGGGTTCCCTGGAAAGGTACGAGGCTTGGTTCCCAAGTCCTCCCTCCAGGTCAGATCCCCATTTTTGGGAGCCCAGCCTGGGGATGAGAGCGAGGCCTACATCTTGGTCCCTCAACTTGTTCCCCAGGCCTTAAGGTGCTCCATCTGACATCGTAGTTCTTCAAACCTGCCATCAATTTCTAATCCCATTCCTAATACCAATGTGGTGAGCATTCCGTCCATGACGACAGACAAGAAAAGCTTGTTTAACTCAATAGCTGTTTTTATTGCCACAAGCACAAAAGCAGACCAGGTGCTATGACCCTGGGAGAGAACCCACTCAGTCACATACGGACAGAGGAGGTGATCATTACACATCCCAGTTACAGTCAGGGTGACCCACAAACACACATGCAAATAACTGTATGACCCGAGCTAAAATGCAACATTAAATGACCTTGAACATCCCACCATAATCCCACAAAAGCATTTTAAAATAATAGCAATTAATAGCGTAGGCCATTAGGAATACTGGGGTGGTCTGTCAG